>NC_056737.1:1222666435-1222738935 GCF_019279795.1 Protopterus annectens
TTCGTTTATTCTGATGAAGTCTCCGTTTCAGCAGATGAAAGCCCTTAATTCTCTGTTTTGCAATAAAGAGTGTGAACCTTGAGGAGCCTGGATCATTCTTTCTACTGCTTGTAGTAATGTAAATATGGCTGGTCTTCCTGTTGGTACAGTAATCTGCAAGTAGCTGGTATTTCTGTGGGTGCAGTAATATGAATACGGTTGGTCTTCCTGTGGGTACAGTAATCTGCATATGGCTGGTTTTGCTGTGGGTGCAGTAATCGGCATATAGCAGGTCTTTCTGTGGGTGTTGTATTCTGCATATGGCTGGTCTTCCTGTGGGTGCAGTAGTCTGTATCATCATCATCATCATCATCATCATCAGCCGACTTTTTCCCATGTTTCTACATCGGTTCAGGGTATCATGTTATCAGTCGCCAACTATCTCAATTTAGTGGCACACTCCTGCCTTTTCAACAATCATGCCTGACTGTTGGAAATCTTCTTTCACCCAATCCATACACCTCTTTTCTGGATGTCCTCGCTTCCTCTTACCTTCTTCCTGTCTGTCCCAAATGCAGTAGTCTGCATATGGCCAGTCCTCCTGTGGATTCTGTAATCTGCATATGGCTGGTATTCCTGTGGGTGCAGTAATCTGCATATGTCTGCTATTCCTGTGGGTGCTGTAGTCTGCATACGGCCGGCCCTCCTGTGGGTGCAGTAATCTTCATATGGCTGGTCTTCCTGTGAGTGCAGTAATCTGCATATGGCTGGTCTTCCTGTGGATGCAGTAATCTGCATATGGCTAGTCTTCCTGTGGGTGTAGTAATCTGCATATGGCTGGTCCTCCTGTGTGTTCTGTAATCTGCATATGGCTGGTCTTCCTGTGGGTGCTGTAATTTGCATATGGCTGGTCTTCCTGTGTGTTCTGTAATATGCATATGGCTGGTCCTCCTGTGTGTTCTGTAATCTGCATATGGCTGGTCCTCCTGTGTGTTCTGCAATCTGCATATGGCTGGTCTTCCTGTGTGTTCTGTAATCTGCATACGGCCGGTCCTTCTGTGGGTGCAGTAATCTGCATTTGGCTGGTCTTCCTTCATATTCTGCTACTCCCATGCTCAGACTCGTTGTGTATGTTGTCTATTCTGGGTTTTCCTTAGTCTTTGCCAGCCTACCCTGCATGTTGTCACAAAATTCTTCATCCCCAGTCAAGAAACATCATTACAGTCACCATGCAGCTAAATGAAAAAGCCTGCCTCTACATGCTTCCAATTTCTTTGTATTTGGTCAGCATATTCTTCAGTTCTCTGCGCATATCTAGATAAACTTTTTTATCCTTCAAAATAATCCTAACTACACGTACAATTATTTTTTCAGAAATGTATATTAACTGTTTTCATGAAAATAATTGTGTCTTTCTTCTATTTCTTACCATATTCTTTGCATTATAATTTTCCCTACATTCTCATATTTGCTCTATTTAATTGCTCCCACCTTCATTTCATCATGCCCCCTCCCATCTCCCTTATTTCTCCCACAATATCTTCATTTATACTTTATTGGACTATGTAATCATTTTATTTTCCAATCAGAGAATGTCTCATATTTTCTGTTTTCTCACCTGGTTGATACATTTAGACTGCCCTATTGTATAGCTAAGATATCAGATCACTAGCTTCTGTGCTGGAGTCTCTTTGACCATTTATGGATGGGTATTCCTTCCCCTTATTTCAATTTTTATCATTTGTTCTGCATCACCTTTCCCCCTCAGTCCAGCAATCTTCCTCCTTAAAACTAGCATGGGCAATGTACGGTATATTGTAAACAATCTCTTAATAATATTCACAACAAACTGATTCTTCAGACAAATTAATGATTCCGCTTTTTGTATGGGATAGTCCTAATTAGATAGCAAGCAACATAATTATATAACAAACAAATTAGATCACTAGTGAAAACCTCCAAATCCAATTATGAATTGAAACTAGCCTCCAAAACAAAGGGAAATCATAAAGCCTTCTTCAGTTATGTCAGAACCTTCCGTGGCGAGGCCCAGGTTTATTCTGAATTGGTACTTAACAGTATCACTTACACTGATCCTGTTGACTTAGCCAACTTGCTAGCAGATAGGTTCAGTGCAAACCTAACCCCATTGTCTCCCTCAAATGCCCTTTTGACATCCCTAATATTTGTCCTGCACCTCATATCTTCATAGATCGTGTTAAAGGCCCTTTCCAAGGCAAAGAACACAGCTTTCATGGGACCTGATAGAATCCCAGGCTGTATTCTACACCATCTACAGCAAGAACTGGCTTTGTTATTGAGCACCCTATTCAACCACAGCCTAAATACAGGCTTTATTACAGCAGAGTGGAGACTGGCCCTAGAAACTATCACCCCATTAGCTTGAGAAGTCTGATCTGTAAAGCCATGTAGCATATTATTATGGATCTCATAAACAAGGACATAGGCAATCTCCAAGCACTTGACCTCACCTAGTTTGGATTCATCAAGGGCAGATCTTGCCTGTTGAACCTGGTTGACTTCTTTGAGGCTGTCACCAAGGCCCTGGATGAGGGAAAGTCAGTATATACAACTTTCCTTTACTTGGAGAAGGTCTTTGACACATTCCCCAATATGGGCATCATCAAGAAGCTAACACAACTTGGTGTAAATCCCTATCTCATCAGGTGGGTGGTGAACTGGCTCACTGACAGGACCCTCAAGGTCAAAATAGTTGACTCCAACTCCAATAGCAGACCTGTCACTAGTGGAGTTGCCCAGAGATCTGTACTGGGACCCCTACTGTTTGGCATCTACTTCTTAGAGGTCCAGGCAAAAACAAAAGGCCTGTGGCTTACCAGGTTTGTGGATGACTGTAAGCCTGGTGCTGTCATTGACTCCCCAAATGAGGTTAACATACTGCAAGCGGGTCTCACAGCGACTAATGACTGGTGCCAAAGTCATGGCCTCAAGCTAAATGCAAACAAATGTATCATCAGTCCATTCAGCAAGAACACAGCCCATACTGATTACCACAACGTTAACCCCCTAAACACACAACAAGTGGTGAGAGACCTGGACACTCAGGTTGATAATAATCTCACATTTGACCATCCTATAGTGGCAGTGGTCAGAAAAGCCTGTTACTTGGTTCATCTCATAAGTAAAGAGATTGCATCCTGAAAAAATGAGGTTATTACCTATCTATACTCCTCCCTTATTAGCCCAATAGTTGATTATAACACCCTGTTTGGTATGTACCTCTCCAAAAATCTCCATCAACTGGAAAGGCCACAGAAATACCTCACAAAGAGAATCCATGGTCTCCAAAACCTGTCCTATGCAGACAGGCTCAAATCACTGTCACTCTACTCGGTATCGTACAGATTGCTCAGAGGTAATTTGTGAGTCGCCTACAAGGCAATCTCAGACCCTGGCCTACTAGAGATGCTCCTTATCTGTAAGTGTAACTCCTCATGCATTGCCCACTCAAAAGGCCTGAATCTAATATGCAACATCAACAAAACCTGCTGGACAGACAAGTTTGTCTCCCAAAGGCAGCCCCATCTCTGGAATCAACTTCCCATACACGTCAAACAGAGTACCTCACTGACCTTCTTCAAGTGCAACCTTGATTAGTGGATAGGAAAACAGAATTTGTCTCAAGGATTCCACCTGTGTCTCTCACTGACAGGGGAGACAGGTGCTGAATGAGGTTTCTTTTTGGTGATAAACTCTTGGCTAGGTTTGTAAGGGCCCCAGGGCTATTAGCCTAGTAACCTCCTATGATCCTATGATATGTAGGCAACTATAATGTATTTATCTTCAGAAATGAGGCAGGGTCAGTGTTAATATTTTGGGGGCCACCAGCAAATGTCAAGTTAGTGGCCCCTAGCCACTTCCAATCTAAGTATCACCCTGTCACTGCCATCTCTCCTAAGCAATCTTTTAGTTCATGATGCAAACTTTTAAGAATAGTCTGCACAGACAGACCCGTAGCTTCAGTCCCCTTACATTACAACAGGTAGCACACTGTGTTGCCCGATCTCACAAAGGGACATTCACAGTTACTGGAATTTAGTTGCAACAGTGGTGCCCTAGGCACTGCCTACTGTTTCAACACCCCCCCCCCCCACACACACACACACACACTCCAGTGATCTCTGTTTCTCCCCATCTTGGGCTCCCCATAACATGCACATTATTTTTTCTTCCTTTTTCTCATATTTTGCCTTCAGCTTTTTCAAGAAGCCATAACTTTCTATATGCTCTGAAGTGCATTTTAAAGATTTTTTTCTTTTCACACAACCTTTTCACTGAATGATGGCTCAAACACAAATTATGATGAAGGAAAGAATTCCATTTTTCTGTTTAATTTTAGTTGTAGTTTTCCTAGTTTCCCTTCAGCACACCTTTCCTAACCAACACAGCACAGTAATAACCATTTCACAAATAACTCAATTAAAGCAGTGCTCTCAGAAGCCATAGGAATTATATATGTTCTGGGATGCATTTTAGAGCATTTTCCAACCTTGTAATTCAGCTGTGGCCCAAATAAAAATCATGAGTAAGAAAGGAATTTCACTCTTATTTTTTTTAATTTCAAGAAATATATAAGTTGTGCCCAATGCTTAATGTTCAAAGCTGACAAAATAGTAGCTCACAATAAACTAGCAAGCCAATTGTGAGGATATGCAGGTCCTATCTGGGAATTCTGCCTACCCCCTTCCCCCAAAAAAAAGACAGTCAATGCCTATGCTTACCTCAGGTGTTAGACTGGGAAGAAAGCATAGGTTCAAATTGCCACAGTCATGTATTTCAATTGATTGTTGACATACATATACATAGCATGCTTCTTCATTCCTTACCCGTAACCCTCAAAGGCAGCTACCTGTCCACATGCCTGAGGTGTGATTGTAACCAAAGAGAAAAAAATAACGATTACAGTAATATATTCTATTTTTTGCTCCTAGACAGTACACCACCCCTACACAAGCTATAGTAACATTCTTTGCACACCTCTGCGATCTGTGAGAAAAGTAAAGGAAACTGACCACACTTTCCCTAGCCCAAACACAAGCTATGATGACCTCCTGTGCACATCTATAAGGTTTGAGTGTAGTGCAAATTAAAGTAGTAATAACGACAGAATCCCCCCATGCCATATAATCTACAGCAGCTTTTTGTATACACACATCTAAGCAGGGCTGGTTTTAGAATGAGTGCAGTTGAAAGCAGAGGCCATTATCAGCTTTATCCTAACAAGGTCATATCAGAGCCCTGTTCAGGTTAAAGAGCATAATTAGGAAATTGAAACATTTTTTTCTCCTCATTTTCCCCAATTAGCAACAGCTTTTGAGGGCCCCAACACAGTCAAGGGTGATTAAGGGAGCCCCAGTATCCATTTATAAAGTCTAGGGGATGGAGGCCATTGTAGTCCTAGAAGATCTAAGTATCTGAATCTTTTATGATATATAATATGCTTTAATTCTGAAATATAATTACTTGCTAACTGCATTTTTACTGATACCCAAGGAATAATATATGTGTCACAGAATTATTGTGTGAGCACAGATAAAAATCAGTGATATTTTATATACACACACCCACTCAGGCACATACAAACACACTGGAGTTGCCACCTTTTCAAATGCCCAAAGTGGGACATTTTTTGTAGAAATGTGAGATTTTGTGGGACAAAACATACCCACAGCCAGTGCAAATGACAACTTAACTTTTTTGCCAAAATAAAATCTTTTTTTGTAGCACTTGAATTGCTTATGCTTGTTCATATATTTATGTACTCCAGATACAAAATAAATGTTTTTTGCAGTTAAAGAAAACTCAGTGCTGCAGTGGTGGTGCTGCGGTAGCGTTGTCACCTCACAGTAAGACGTTGTCCTGTTTGATTTTCAGCTAAAGCGTCTTCTGTGTGGAGACATGCATGAATGGGTGTACATTCGTTGAAGGTTGTGCGTCAGGCCTAGCAAAAGCGGTATGTAAAAATCTACTGCCAGTCATTAGCGGACCGGAGTTCCGCTGTGGTGACCCCTAACTGGGAAAAGCTGAAAGATACAACAAAATTAAAGAAAACTCAAGAAGTATATTTTGTCTTAAAAGCTAAGGACTTTTGCCATTTTTGTTTGCAGGACACAACTGCCCAAAGTGGAACTGTTCCTCTCAAGCAGGGGCAGATGATAACTCTAAAACACATACGCACACACACACACACACACACACACACACACACACACACACACACACACACACACACACACACACACACACACACACACACACACACACACACACACACACACACCTAAGCTGTAGCATTAATAGTTTTGTACTTATTTCAGTAAATAAGCAACACTTTAGCAGTCAAACAACAGCAGGTTTAAGTCACTTTTATTCACCTCATTGAGGAGTAATGCACACTGTGACACCCGTGCACTGTCCAAGCCAAAAAGGACCCTCAATCCTAACCACTAACACCAGTGAGGGGTGTCAACACTGGGAAGGATAACAAATACACACACAGTAAAGTACAATTTCTCTTAAGAGTACACAGAGATCACAGTCAATCTGGGGCTGGTTTCTCCCTTTCTCTCCAGATCCCCATAAAGACTCCCCACTGGCACAGCTATAGGGTCCAGATCTCAGCCTAGTGGTCAAGCTAAAATCTCCAACACCCTCACTGTCCAAATAGTGCTTCATGTCCCTGCCCAAGTAGCTGACACACACACACTTTGGGATATGAGTTATATACAAACACACAGACACTCCTGGGGAAGGCTGGCACATGTTCTGCAGCTATGCCCCTTCTATCCAAGCTATAAATTAGTAATCACCGCCACCAACCACTAATATCAGCTACTAATAAGGCCCTTATCAAAGGGTGTCCAATTATTACTGTGCAATATTATTATCCAACTGGTAAGTGTGACTGAACAGCAAGGCTTATTTGGGGTGGCTTGGACAGTATCACTATATACATGCAATGTACTCTGGAGCTTAAATTTTCTCTACATAAAACAGCCACAGTTGAAAGGCTTAAAAAATATTTAATAATAAATAATAAGAACACAAGACAATACTTCTTACTACACAGTTCTAGTCAAGAGTTCAGAGTTCACAGGAAAATGCTTAAAATAATACAGTAGAATAGTTCTAGCATCAAATCAGAAAAACAATTAGTCTAATCTTCCTGTTTCCTAGCTATATCTAAGAGAAAACACAGTTCTAAAATAAACTTACATATAGAGCACAGGCAGAGTGCTGATGAGTTGGATGTTCTCAAGACAAATACAAAATGGTCTGAGTCTCTCTGTCCTTAAATTAATAACACAGTACTACTGACTCATTTCAGATTACATCATTTTTTTTCTGGTAGCAAGGCTAACAGAAACTCAGTTTAGCAGCACTTTTGATCTTACACCTGGTCAGGAAGCTACAGCAATAACAGACATTATACATGCAAATTCTAGCAATTAACTCTGGTCTCAAAACAATAGCATGAATTCCTTCATTCAGACATCTCGGCTCTGAGTTTGAGATCAAAACATTTTACACTGCTTGACTTATCAGCTTTCTTCCAGCAGGATGCACTGTTGTTACATTTTTGACAGTCAACATTTAACACCATTTTTTCCATTTATAAAAAACAAGGCTGATTTACAAATGATAGAATTATCTACAAAATTCTATCTGGCTAGGCTTGCAGCCTTCACATACCCCCCCCCCCCCGAGAACTCAAGTTAGTTTTTCAAGTGACCCCTGAGAAATGTTGCTTGAGAGGGTTATGTCTATCTAAGTATATCTTGCCCCATTCCCTGTCTTGAGAGCCCACCTGTGTTGGCATTGCTACTCCCACTGAGGTGCTGCACTGACATATACATTTCCAACCCTAGGCACCATCTTAGCAACTTGGCATTTTGCTGGCTGGCTCTGTGTAACCATGTTAGGGGATTATGATCTGTCACTACAGTGAATTTTCTTCCATACGAATAAGGCTGAAGTTTCTGCAGTACCCACCGTATGGCTAGACATTCCTTTTCTACAGCTGCATAGTATTCCTCCCTGGGTTGGATCCCACGACTGAGATAAACCACTGGGTGCTCTTCTCCCTCTGAAGAAATCTGGCTAAGTACAGCCACCACCCCATGGTTCAAAGCATCCACCTGCACAACAAATTATTTGCTGTAATCTGGTCTGGTTAACACAGGGGGTCCTCCCAAAGCTTCCTTAAGCTCCTGGAATGCTTGCTCACATGTTGGGGTCCACACTACCTTATCTGGCCTGTTCATCCTTGTCAGGTCTGTGAGAGGAGCAGCTATGGTACTATAACTGGGGACGAACTTTCTGTAGTACTCTGCTGACCTAAGAATGCCCTCACTTGCTTTTTGGTAACAGGTGCAGGCCAAGCCTAAATGTCTTCCACTTTGGCAGATTATGGCATGATCTTACCACTCCCCACTTTATGTCCCAGGCAGGAGACTTCTGCCATACCCACTGACATTTGCTGGGCTTAATGGTCAACCCTACCCTCTGTAGTCTGCCCAGCACCTCCCTGACATGCTGAAGGTGTTTTTGCCAGGAATGGCTGTAGATGGCAATATCATCTAGGTAAGCAAAGGCAAACCCTCCTGCTCCTACTAGGATATGATCTACCAGCCTCTGGAAAGTTGCTAGAGAATATTTCATCCCAAAGGGCATCTTTTTGAACTCATACAAGCCAAAAGGAGTCACAAAGGCTGACCACTCTCTAGCACTGGGAGTCAAGGGCACCTGCCAGTAACACTTGTTAAGATCAATGGTGGTAAGATAGTTAGCCCCATCCAGCTGCTCTAGGGCCTCATCTGTCCTAGGCATGGGGTAAGCATCTGATGCTCTGTGACTTTTTAATTTTCTGTAGTCCACACAGAACCTGGTGCTGCCATCCTTCCTTGGCACCAGCACCACTGAGGAGGCCCAGGGACTGTTGGAGTCTTGAATTACCCCCTAGTTCCAACATCTCCTGTATCACCTCCCTCAGAGTCTGTTTGACTCTCTCAGGCACCCTATAAGAGGCATGCCTAATAGGCCTTTGGGGTCCTATATCCATCCACCTGGTGCTGCACTAGTTGGGTGCACCCTGGTTTCCCAGTGAACATGACCCCAAACTACTGTAACACTGCTCAGATTTCTCAAACCTGAGTAGTAAATAGCTGCTGGGACATTGCTACCCCTTCCACTGAGTTGTCAGTCCAAGCCTCACTGAGAAGATCAGTCACCAGATCTCCCTCAGACTCCTCTTGAAACCCACTGCAAATGTTCAGCACAAGGGCCTCCCTATCATGGTAAGGTTTCATCATGTTAACATGGTACAATTTGTGCTCCTGCCTACTGCCTAGCAGTTCTACCATGTAGTTAACATCATTTAACTTTCTTAACACCTTGTAGGGTCCCCCAAGCTGCTTGCAGCTTGTTGTGTCTCACAGGAATGAGAACCATTACCTGCTGCCCCTCAGTATACACTCTAGCTCAAGCATTTCTGTCATACCATACCTTTTTCTGTTGTTGGGCTTCTGCCAGGTTCTCCTGGAACAAACCCATGAGTTCCCTTAGCCTTGTCCTGAGGTTTAGGACATATGCCACAACAGAATCCTTGTAAGAGTCACACTCACCTTCCCACTCATCATAAATTAAATCTAGATGTCCCTTCATCCTATGCCCATACAGCAACTCAAAGGGTGAAAAACCTGTGGATTCCTGGGGAAACTCTCTGTAAGCAAACAGATGGGATGAATATTTGTCCCACTCCCTCTTAAACTGATCTGAAAATGCATGTAGCATGGACTTGATTGTAGAGTTTAACCTCTCAACCAGACCATTAGTCTGGAGATGGTAGGGGGTGGTCTTCAGGTGTTTCACCCCACAGTACTTCCACAGACAAGCCAGCATGTCTTACATGAAATTGGCACCTCTGTCAGCCAGTATTTCTTTTGGGAAACCTAATCTGCTGAAAATCTCAAAAAAAGCATTTGCCACCTTTTCTGCCTCAATGGTGGACAATGCCACTGCCACGGGGTATCCTGAAGCATAATCTACTACCACTAGGATATACTTTTCCCCTGTGGAACTTGGGGTACTCAGAGGCCCCACAATATCCATAGCTACCCTCTGTAATGGCTTCTGAATCACAGGCAAATGCATTAAAGGAGCTCTCACCTTGTATCCTGCCTTGCCTACCTTTTGGCACTGCTCACAGGTCCTGCAGTACCCTGTTAAATCTCTGGACATTCCAGGCCAATAGAAGTTCTGCATAATATGTCTCTTTGTACATTTTATGTCCATATGACCTGCAAAGGGAATATCATGGGCTATGGCTAGAAGTGCCAGATGGTAGGCTGTAGGCACTACTAACTGCGGTACCTCTCACCTTCTAGCCCTCCATCAGGGGTCCACTCTCTATACTGTCATCCTTTGTCCCAATATGCAGATTCCCCCTTCCCTTGTGAATCAGGTTCCTCACTAGCTACCTGCCTCAGGCCTTGCAATGTAGGGTCTGAGAGCTGAGCCTGTCTCAATTCTCTCTTTGTAACCCTGCCCAGCTCCCCTTCCACAGGAAGTCAGGCATCCACTGATGGTGGTGCTTCACTGTCAGCCTGGGTACTACTACTCATCTCTACCTTTGCAGTCACTCTGTCCAAGGGAACATCAGTACCCACAAGCAGCTGTGGCTCACCTTCAGTCTCACTGCTACAGCATAGCTTCCTCCCTGAAGTAACCACCTCACCAGTCCTGGTTGCAAGTATGCAGTCTGTCTGGGTCTCCCCCAAGCTACCATACCCACATGCTTGTCTCAAAGCCTGACTGCGTGTAACTGCATTAACACATAATACTGCCTCATCAAAATCCTTCCTTATCAGGACATTTGCAGGATGGTAGTTTGGTACCCCTGTTGTCTCAAGACAACCAACTATTAGCATTTTGTCTTCCCCACTTACTGTCTCTCTCACCTTTTGTTCCCCACCTTGGCTCCATGGACATCTGTATGCCACATGGCCCCACTGGTTGCATTCAAAACATTTAACCCTAGGTCCTGGATGTGTGCCTGTATTAGTGACTTCTCCTGATACTGGCAGATACTGTTGGGGCAGTCTGAGCTGCCCATCATGGGTTCCTTTAGATCCATGAGCAGTACTTGGGGCCCCTTTCCTGTGCAGGGATGCCCTGCTTGCTAGGTATAGGTCTCACTTCTTCCCCAACTCATCTGAAGTAGCACATTGTCTATCAGCTAAACAGATCCTCATGTCCTCAGGCAAAGTGCAAAAGGCTTGCTCCCTCACCAAAAGGTCTGCCAGCCCTTCAGAAGTGGTGACCTGACATCCACTCACCCACATATGAAAATAAGTGCTCAGTTCAGCAACATATTCACACACACTTTAATCTGCCTTGCGTCTATGCACACAAAACTTTTTTCTATAAGTTCAAGGTGTTAGCTTAAAAAATTCTAACATGCAATTCTTAACAACAGTATAATTAAAACAGTCAATGTCAGACATTTTGGACAAAACAGTTACAGCTTTACCATGGAGTAAGGGGGTCAGGAACTGTATCCACAGCCTTTCGTCAACATCATACTGTTTACATACCCTCTCAAACATATGAATGAAACTATCAAAATTATCCCCCTCTTTAAATTGTGGAAGACATTTACTGACCTTTTGTGCTTCTGGGGTCCAGTTACTCTTTTCCCCATTACCTCCATGACTCTGGTAAAGAGTCAGCATCTCCTTTTTATGCTGTCTCTGCCTTTCGTTCTCCTTAACTTCCAGGCATAGCAGTTACTCATTCTCCTCAGCCTGTAGACATCTCAGTCTCTTTGCTGCTTCTGTTTCCAAACGCCTGGCCTCCATCTCAAGTCTCTTTAGCTTCAGATGGATTTTTAAGTCCTCTGTAGAAAGCTTGAGCAGTGAATTCTCTACGTGTTGTACATCTCCATGGCTAGTCTGATTGTTCTCTTGAATGCTGTTTTCTGATGCAGCTGTAACTAAGGCTGCAATCAGGTCTGCCTTAGTCAGGTTTCCATGCACAAGTCCCCTAGCCTGGCACATCTCCACCAGCTGGCTCCTTGTCAGCTTTCCGTACTTCTCTGCTGACATGCTGCCTGCTCTCCCTGATTAACTAAGCTAACAAAAAAAAAAATAAAGCAATTGTGATCTGAACTCTGAGTATTCACTGTGTGGCTGATTTGGAGTACAAAAACACCTTCAGTGATCACTGTACACAAGCTACAGGAATTCACTATCCACACCACTACAAGCCAATTAGTATATGCCAACTAATTAATATGTGGTGTGGATATCCCACCACTGCCAAACAATTCATATGTGACACACATGCACTGTCCCAGCAATCAAGGAGCCTCAGTCCTCACCAATAATCCCAGTTAGGGGCATCCACATTGGGAAGAAGAACAAATACACACACAGTAAAGTACAATTTCCCTTAAGAGCACACAGAGATCACAGTCAGTCTTATGCTCGTTTCTGCTTTAATCACCAAATTTCCAATAAGACTCCCCACTGGCACAGCTATAGGGTTCAGATCTCAGCCTAGTGGTCAAGCTAAAACCTCCAGCACCCTCTCTGTTCAACCAGTGCTTTGTGTCCCTGCCCAAGTAGCTGACACATGCACACTTTGGGATATGAGTTATATACAAACACACAGACACTCCTGGGGAAGGCTAGCACAGGTTCTCCAGCTATGCCCCTTCTGTCCATGCTATAAGTTAGTAATCATCACCACCAGCCACTAATATCAGCTACTAATAAGGCCCTTATCAAAGGGTGTCCAATTATTACTGCGCAATATTATTATCCAACTGGTAAGTATGACAAACAGCAAGGCTTATTTGGGGTGGCTTAGACTGTATCACTATATACATGCAATGTACTCTAGAGCTTAAATTATCTCTACTTAAAACAGCCACAGTTGAAAGGCTTAAAAAATATTTAATAATAAATAATAAGAACACAAGACAATACATCTTACTATACAGTGCTAGTCAATAGTTCAGAGATCACAGGAAAATGCTTAAATTAATACAGTAGAATAGTTCTGGCATCAAATCAGAAAAACAATTTGTCTAATCTTCCTGTTTCCTAGCTATATATAAGAGAAAACACGGTTATAAAATAAACTTACATATAGAGCACAGGCAGAGTGCTGATGAGTTGAATGTTCTCAAGACAAATACAAAATGGTCTGAGTCTCTCTGTCCTTAAATTAATAACGAAGTACTACTGACTCATTTCAGATTACATCATTTTTTTCTGGTTGCAAGGCTAACAGAAACTCAGTTTAGCAGCACTTTTGATCTTACACCTGGTCAGGAAGCTACAGCAATAACAGACATTATACATTCAAATTCTAGCAATTAACTCTGGTCTCAAAACAATAGCATGAATTCCTTCATTCAGACATCTTGGCTCCGAGTTTGAGATAAAAAAAAATTACAATGCCTGACTTATCAGTTTTCTTTCAGCAGAATGCACTGTTGTTACATTTTTGACAGTCAACATTTAACACCATTTTTTCCATTTAAAAAACAAGGCTGATTTACAAATGATGGAATTATCTACAAACTTCTATCTGGCTAGGCTGGCAGCCTTCACATAGCCTCCCCGCCCCCAGAGAACTCAAGCTAGTTTTTCAAGTGACCCTTGAGAAATGTTGCTTGCGAGGGTTAGGTCTATCTAAGTATATCTTACCCCATTCCCTGTCTTGAGAGCCCATCTGTGTTGGCATTGCTACTCCCACTGCGGTGCTGCACTGACATATATGTTTCCAACCCTAGGCTCCATCTTAGCAACTTGGCATTTTGCTGGCTGGCTCTGTGTAACCATGTTAGGGGATTCTGATCTGTCACTACAGTGAATTTTCTTCCATAAAGATAAGGCTGAAGTTTCTGCAGTACCCACAGTATGACTAGACATTCCTTTTCTACAGCTGCATAGTATTCCTCCTTGGGTTGGATCCTACGACTGAGATAAACCACTGGGTGCTCTTCTCCCTCTGAAGAAATCTGGCTAAGTACAGCCACCACCCCATGGTTTGAAGCATCCACCTGCACAACAAATTATTTGCTGTAATCTGGTCTGGTTAACACAGGGAGTCCTCCCAAAGCTTCCTTAAGCTCCTGGAATGCTTGCTCACATGCTGGGGTCCACACTACCTTATCTGGCCTGTTCATCCTTGTCAGGTCTGTGAGAGGAGCAGCTATGGTACTATAACTGGGGACAAACTTTCTGTAGTACTCTGCTGACCTAAGAATGCCCTCACTTGCTTTTTGGTAACAGGTGCAGGCCAAGCCTAAATGGCTTCCACTTTGGCAGATTATGGCATATCTTACCACTCCCCACTTTATGTCCCAGACAGGAGAGTTCTGCCATACACACTGACATTTGCTGGACTTAATGGTTAACCCTACCCTCTGTAGTCTGCTTATTTGGGGTGGCTTGGTCAGTATCATGTGGTGCTGCACTGACATATATGTTTCCAACCCTAGAGCAACCCCAACATGCAATGTACTCTAGAGCTTAAATTATCTCTACATAAAACAGCCACAGTTGAAAGGTTTAAAAAATATTTAATAATAAATGATAAGAACACAAGACTATACTTCTTATCACACAGTGCTAGTCAAGAGTTCAGAGATCGTAGGTAAATGCTTAAAATAATATAGTAGAATAATTCTGGCATCAGTACAGAAAAACAATTAGCCTAATCCTCCCATTTCCTAGCTATATATAAGAAACCACAGTTCTAAAATAAACTTACATATAGAGCACAGGCAGAGTGCTGGTGAGTTGGATGTTGTCAAGACAAATACAAAATGCTCTGAGTCTATCTGTCCTTAAATTGATAACACAGTACTACTGACGCATTTCAGATTACATCCTTTTTTTTCTCTGGTTGCCAGGCTAACAGAAACTCAGTTTATCAGCCCTTTTGATCTTGCACCTAGTCAGTAAGCTACAGCAATAAAATACATTATACATACGAATTCTAGCAATTAACTCTGATGAATTCCTTCATCCAGACATCTCGGCTCCGAGTTTGAGATCAAAGAATTATACAATGCTTGACTTATCAGCTTTCTTCCAGCAGAGTGCACTGTTGTTACATTTTTGACGTTCAGCGTTTAACACCATTTTCTTCCATTTAAGAGAACAAGCCTGTGGGTTATATTAATATTTACAAATGACAGAATTATCTACAAAATTCTATCTGGCTAGGCTAGCTGCCTTCACATACCTGTCATTGTCCCTGATTTTATAGACTTTCCCTGATTTTCCCTTCATAATTTTGCTCTGTCCTTCATAAAATGTTTGATTTGCTGCTAATCACTCAGGATTACAGAGAGTCAATTAATCCACACATCACATTTTTTTACTTATTATTGTCCAAAAAATGCATGGTGTTGCAAAAGGTGTTATACTACTATGTTTAAGTGAATTAGAGTAATATTTAAAACAAGTTCCTAATTTTGAGCCTCTATTCTGCTATTATTTTTGGCATTGAGTAGAATTCTTCAGTAAAGAAGGTGAGAGTTATAGTATCTCGAGTTCTGACAGTATTTATAAAACTTCCTGAAAGAGAAACCATCCCTGCAGATCAGATACATCAGCTCCTCTGAAAATCCAAGATGTGCACTAAGCTTAGTCACTCTGGGCTGCTGATCTCTACTGCTTACCTTGCTCATGTTCATTATCAGCTTTATCATAACAGGGTCATATCACAGCCCTGCTCAGGTTAAAGAGCTGAATTATGAAATTAATACATTTTTTTCTCCTCACTTTTCCATAGCAGCTTTTGTGGGATACCCACACAGTCAAAGATGACTAAGGGGGGCCCTTGCAGCCACACCTATTGCAGGTACCTAAAGCTAGCTATGTTGTTAGTTTTAGAGGACAGAATGTCCACCAGCAGGGTTTAACTTAGCCAGAGACACTACGACAGTGGTAAATATTTAATGGAATTGTGAAGCCTGTTACTTGATAAAATAATGTTATTATATCTAGAGAGATCTTTGAATTTTAAAGGAGATATAAATAAGTGTTATTTATTGCCCACCTGATTTATTATTTGACAGACACATGACAGAATATTAAGATACGATAAATTGCTGTGGTTGGGGGCCTCCCAGAAACAGGGGGCACCCAGCAATACCAGGGATTTGCTGGTGCCTAATGCCTGCTATGCATGAGGTTAATAATAACAACTGCAGGCTATTTTAAGGGAATATTTTTATGGCTCCAATACACCTGCTTAATAATGATTTAAATAAAATGTTCCTGAGTAAGTTTAAGTTACTTCGTCTGGTTAATAGCAATACATTAGTAGTGGATTCATTGTAGGCAGTGCCACTGTAAACAGTGATACTGTAGATAAGCTATCGGACAGATATGAAGCTCACAGATGCACACTGTAAATATGTGAGCATAATGCACAAGGAAATGAAAGCATTCCCATAGTCAGCTTCAGCTGACAGGTTTGGAAGCATCTGTCTCAGTAACTTTAGTGTCAGCGGATATAGATTTGGCAATGGCATGCATTTCAGTAGTGAACAAGACAGTGCAATGCAGAATGAAACCATTAGGTCATCCTCTGATTATTTCCATAAGGCCAATTAATTTGCAAGGTGTTAACAGCTGACAATTTATTTACCAGGTGCAGCCATTTCCACTTGTTATGTGTTAATTGCTCATATTAATCTACTATTGTTTTTTTATCTGTCATTAAACAGATATTGACACTGTTATAAGCAACATTTGTGGAAGTACATTGTTATTCAAATTGCTGTAGAACATTTGTGTGAATCATGCATTTAATGCATTTACTTGCATGTTTGCTTTTTCACTTTTTATACTCTGTTACCTGGTTAACCAGCCCTAAGCCGCTCACACGCACAGCATACACCTGGAAAGAAAGGAGCCAAAGTATTGCAAATATAGGTGTTCTCATAAGACTCATCAATTCACTGTAACAGGTAGAAGCTACACTTATGTTAGATCAGGAACATACAAAGCCTAAAATTGTAAATATGCTGTAATACTTGAGTGTTATTCCATGCTGTAATTGTAAAGTTCTGTATACCCAAACTGAAAGGACTGAATCATCCAGGCTATGCAAAGAGTAAGGCCTTGAAAAATAAATAAACCAAATAAGTGATTAGGTTCCTAGATTATACTAAGCTAACAACCAGAAGGGCTTTCGTAAGTCTAGCCATGGAACCCAACCCAATTGTATCCTTGTGTATCTTGAATGTCTATTAGGTGGAGTATGTTACTTTGGATGTCACTAAGGGCCTTGTGTGTGTGTGTGGGTGCGTTGAATGGCTATTAGGTGGAGTATGTTACTTTGGATGTCACTAAGGGCCTTCTGCGTGTGTGTGTGTGTGTGTGTGTGTGTGTGTGTGTGTGTGTGTGTGTGTATACATGTGTGTGTTGGGGGGGTTGCGTTAGTTTTTAATATTTTACTTACTGTCCACCTCTGTCCATTAGAGACATGGGGACCAGAATTTATCATTTCCCATCCAATGGTCAAGGTTACAATGGAATAGGGTCAGGACTGAACTCTGCTTCAAATGGATAGGAAGCATATTTAAATAGTACAAGAGTCCTTTGAGACACATATATGATTTGCCAGCATGTCCTACTTGTTTGTAAACTTGGTTACCCAGAGGCCATTGATATTAGCTTTAACGTCCGGAAAGTATATGCCAAACAGGAGCGGGCCCAGCACAGATACCTGAGGTACTCTCCTGTTGACCATCCTGTTGGTGGAGTTGGTCTCACCAGTTCTGACTTCTTGGATTCTATCTCTGAGCCAGCTGGCAATCCTGCAAGTTATGTAGGAATTTATGCATAGTTTGCTGAAATTGTCAAGAATTCCTGAGTTAGGGCTCATACTGAATGTCTTAGCCAGGTCAACGTAGGCAGCATTCAGAATCTTTCCCTAATGGATTGCCTTTGTGACCCTCTTGAAGAGGTCTACCAGGCTAAGTAGGCAAGACCTTCCCTTGACAAAGCCAAACTGGGATGGGTCCAGTGTGTGTTGGTTGCCAACGTCCTTGCTGATCATTTCCATGATAATTAATTCCATGGCTTTGCATATTAGACCTGTCAGTGGGGTCAAAGATGCAAACAGTATTTACAAAACCAGAACTGATACTTAACAAATGATAAACTTAATGGGCTGGCTGGGATGCTGTTAATGGACTTATAGTCATATTCATTTGCTTTGAGTCAAATGATAACAGTTCCAAGTTACTGAAGAAAAAATAGTCATTGCAGTAGATGCAAGAACAGGCAATTTGGCATTTCCTAATTCAAACACACATCAACATATAAATCCTGTAGGAAAAAAAATAATAAATAAAATGCTTTGCAGCATTCTTGTTCTGAAATCTATATTTTAAAAAATAGTTGGAGATTGTACAGTGTTGATGAACTGAAATTTCAGATAAGGCATTAGAATGAATGAAACAGGTCTTGACAAGACCACTGTATACCTGTAGAGCACGGAGCATGTGTGGACTAAAGAAGGGTCATCATTGGCTTAAATGTCAAAAGTAGGTCCCTGCAGATGCTGCTGTTCATGCTGTAAGGTAACAGACTTTGTCAGAAAGTACTTACTGCAGCATCATTATTTTTCTGCAGACACTTTGATATGTTTTCTCTAGTATGATCAAAATCCAGATGGCCATTCACTTGGCAAATAAGTTCACAATAGTACAATCCATAAAGTCTATTTTGAACTATCACACAAGCATCAAAACACAGGTGACCAATTCCAGCAAATCTGAAATGTACTTACAAAAAAAAATCAATGCATTGAGACTACAATCCATCACAAAATGAAAATAGTTTCCTTTTGTCATCAATTAACTAAAATCATAATATTAACTTCAGATACACTTTGCTGAATAGTTGCATTATTATAGAAAGGGTTTTTCCCTAAGTGAATGAGTAAGTTAGGGTTGGGGAGAAGGGCATGGTTAGGTTTAGTACACATTAGAAAGGACAACAAGGGTACCACCCTCCATACTACTAATGTGTGCTAACCTTAACCATAACCCTACCACCATCCTCAGCCATACACCTTACCTTAGGAAAAAATACTTTCATAAGACATACCAATATACAACACACTCATAGACAGCTCCCATACCCCAGCACAAGCACACACACACACACACACACACACACACACACACACACACACACACACACACACACACACACACACACACACATGTGCACACACATGTACACATGCGCACACACGCGCACACACATGCACAGACACACACGCACACAGGCATACACTCATGCCCCCACACACACACACACACACACACACACACACACACACACACACACACACACACACACACACACACACACACACACACACACACATGAACACATGCACACACGCACTTGTTTACCGGGAAGGTCCAACTGTACACTGGTCCAAGAATCATCTTTCCAATGGAAGCGAATATATGACACTACATTACTTGAATAAGAACTTGAATAAGAAGTTGTACGCTTGCTTGCTGTAGCTATTGTCCATTGGATTACTTTGGCATTTTCAGCGGAGGCCTGGGGAGAAATGCTCCAAGAGAAATACAAACAATGTAGCAGAGATTAACAAGTTATGCAGTAAACCATGTAATACAATGTAATAGCTTTTATATACATAAGTACAAACAATGTAGCAGAGATTAACAAGTTATACAGTAAACCATGTAATACAATGTAATAGCTTTTATATACATCAGTACAAACAATGTAGCAGAGATTAACAAGTTATACAGTAAACCATGTGATACTATACGTAGCTGAAGTTCTGAAACAATTTCTTGGTGTGGATTATCCTGGGGAAGTTGCATGAAGATAGCCAGTTATTTAGATAGTGGGTTTTCGGGAGTTTTTTTTTGAAATGAGAAGTAGAGGTGGTACAAGTTATTTCATTTGGTATTGAGTTCCAATTGTTGGCAATGGCACTGGCAAAAAGGGATTTCTCAGCATTGTTTTTGTGTTTGATGACAGTTATGATATCAAAGGGATATGTACAAAATAAATTCCTTAGATGTGACATTAATAAAGGATGTGGGAAAGAGTAAATCTGAATCTAAGTTTTTAGGGAAAGTAATCTCACTAATAGACATTTAAACTTTAGCAGTGACCACCCCTTCCACCAAAAGAAAAGCATTGTGAAAGGACAGATAGTCTGAGTAACGAGGGTGACATCAGAGGAGGAAGATCTGAAAAGTGAGTTAGAATATGTTACTGGGCACTTTTTGCAGAGAGTATACCCAGAAATCCTTGTAAAGTGTTGATGAATGAGATATTAGAGGGATGGAATATGAAGTATACCCCATTATTAGGTGCTAATAATGAGATTGTGGGGGTAGTAGTGAAAAATAATGATATGACCAATGAAGTTAGTCGTCCCCTGTGTGAGCATTCAAATGAAAGGTAGTGAATTATAATAACACTTTTATTCTAAAACAACCGGAACACAAAGGATATTCAGAAAATAATATGGAAATATTGGGAAATCTTTTTGAAGATGCCCAAGAGCTGGAAGTGTTTTTGGAATCTCCTTTATTTAGTTATAAGAGGGGGCATAATATCAAAGATATTTTTGTGAATAAACCCAAGGGGAAAGCCACAGGAATATCTAATAACAACAATAAAAAATGGGCACCTATAGATGTGACATGAGTATCTAATGTAAGTACATGGCACACTGTGCGGACTGAAACTGCCCACTGTAGAGAACCTTTTCAAGGGAGCAAAATGCTATAATTGCATGTCTAAGGGTGTTGTTTATCTTGCATATTGTTAGTGTTTATAATTTTACACAGGAAAATGAAAAGATGTTTAAAGTCAAGAGTATACAAACACTATTATGATATAGCTAAAGGGGATGATATTAATGCCCAATATAAGCAACTGAAGGAATGCAAGGAAGGAACATGTTTATTCTGGGTGTTAAAACAGGTGGAACAAAGTCCGAGGGGTAACCAATGGGAAGACTCAGTTTGAATGCCAAGAATTAATTTGGCAGCTTTGGTTAAATGCAGGGTCTTTGCCTGGTTTGAATAGCCAATTGTCCTTGGCTCCTGTAAAAACACAAGGGCTACGAAATTATAATATTATAAGATTATAGTTATATGAAACTGATTTTGCAAGTGTTTATTTTCTTTTCTTTTAGATAGATATGTAAATGTAGAGCAGATATAAGTGCATTGGAATGATTTTGTATGATGACTGTGAGTTTAGCAATGTATGAATTCTATAAGGATGGGATTGTTGTATATATATATATATATATATATATATATATATATATATATATATATATATATATATTATAATATTTTAATAATTAAAGTGTATGATTAATATGTGTGATATATATGTGGGAAAGGAAATGCTGTCAATGTGATGCAGGATTTGGAACCAATGGTACTGAATCACTTTTGATTGGGGAGTGTATAAAATGGATTTTTCACTGTGTATTGTCATTCTGATGAAGTCTGTTTAAATTAAAGTGCTAAATATGTTAATAAATATATATTTTTATGTACTTTGAGTGAGCAGTGGTTTCCCTGTAGCCTGCTACTGAGGTACTACCTGTTTTTATTGGTTTGTATTGTTTTCTTTAAACCTAATCCACAAATATTTGCATACACACAGTCCCACCACTAATACTAAAACTTTTGGTATAGCTGAAAGTTTCAGCATTAAAACCCAAACCCACACTTTTCTTACCAACAGGAACGCGATCTTCCCCTTTTGATATCTCGCACTAGAGGAAGGAGTGCTATTGATGATTTTCCCAAGCATTGCATTCTTGAATGAACTGACTGTCTGACAGATTTAAGTGCACCCAATACATCTGATGAATAAACCCCATGCTAATAATTCTACTGAATTAATTTCTGTGAAAATTATATTACTTATGAGTAACTTTTATAAGACTTCCATGCTGGGAGTTGGGCTGAAACTTTAGAAAATTCCAGCACAGTGTCCATTTCCCTCAATACAACTTTTACAGATTTATAATACTAATTTGGTATTAGAATTTGCACACTTTTTAGGGATCAGCTGCATTCCTTCTTTGGACAATGTTATAGAAATCTATTAGCTGAAAATGAGGAAGCTGAAGTCATAACTAGAAGAAAAGATTCAGTTGTAGAGCTTTGAACACTGTGATGTACTGTCAGCCAAGTACAGCATTGTCAAAAAATCATCAGCAACTAGTGAGAGAGTTAGTTGCTTTAGAGATAAGGGACTGCACTGATACATAGCAACTGAACAATCATGCTAATAAGGGATGCACTGGTACGCAGTGACTGAATAATCAGAATAATAAGAGATGCACCAGTACCCAGCAACTAAACAATCAGGATAGTAAGGGGTGCACCATTACGCAGTGACTGAATAATCAGGATAATAAGGGATGCACCGATAAGCAGTGACTGAATAATCAGGATAATAAGGGATGCACTGGTACACACCGACAGAATCATCAGGATAATAAGGGATGTAATGGCACGCATCAACTGAATAATCAGGATAATAAGGGATGCACCAGTACGCAGTGACTGAATAATCAGGATAATAAGGGATGCACCAGTACGCAGTGACTGAATAATCAGGATAATAAGGGATGCACCAGTACCCAGCAACTGTATAATCAGGATAATAAGGGATGCACCGGTACCCAGCAACTGAATAATCAGGTTAATAAGAGATGCACTGGTACACAGTGACTAATAATCAGGATAATAAGAGATGTACAGATACACACCAACTGAATAAACAGGATAAGGGATGCACCGGTACACAGCAACTGAATAATCAGGGTAATAAGGGATGCACCGGTACACAGCAACTGAATAATCAGGATAATAAGGGATACACCGGCATGCAGTGACTGAATAATCAGGATAATAAGGGATGCACCAGTATGCAGTGACTGAATAATCAGAATATTAAGGGATGCACCAGTACCCAGCAACTGAATAGTCAGGATAATAAGGGATGCAGCGGTACACAGCAACTGAATAATCAGGGTAATAAGGGATGCACCAGTATGCAGTGACTGAATAATCAGGATAATAAGGGATGCACCAGTATGCTGTGACTGAATAATCAGGATATTAAGGGATGCAGAGGTACACAGCAACTGAATATTCAGGATAATAAGGGATGTACCAGTACACAGCAACTGAAAAATCAGGAAAATAAGGGATGCACTGGTATGCAGCGACTGAATAATCAGGATAATAAGGGATGCACCGGTACACAGCAACTGAATAATCAGGATAATAAGGGATGTACCGGTACATAGCAACTGAATAATCAGGATAATAAGGGATGCACTAGTACACAGCAACTGAATAATCAGGGTAATAAGGGATGCACCAGTACCCAGCAACTGAATAATCAGGATAATAAGAGATGTACAGATACACACCAACTGAATAAACAGGATAATAAGGGATGCACCAGTATGCAGTGACTGAATAATCAGGATAATAAGGGATGCACCGGTACACAGCAACTGAATAATCAGGATAATAAGGGATGCACCGGTACACAGCGACTGAATACTCAGGATGATAAGGGATGCACCAGTATGCAGCAACAGAATAATTAGGAAAATAAGGGATGTACCTTTACGCAGTGACAGAATAATGAGGATAATTAGGGATGCACCAGTATGCAGTGACTGAATAATCAGGAAATAAGGGATGCACCGGTACACAGCAACTGAATAATCAGGGTAATAAGGGATGCACTGATACACAGCAACTGCATAATCAGGGTAATAAGGGATGTACCAGGATGCAGCAACTGAGTAATCAGGATAATAAGGGATGTACCAGGATGCAGCAACTGAATAATCAGGGTAATAAGGGATGAACCGGTACCCAGCAACTGAATAATCAGGGTAATAAGGGATGCACTGATACACAGCAACTGCATAATCAGGGTAATAAGGGATGTACCAGGATGCAGCAACTGAGTAATCAGGATAATAAGGGATGTACCAGGATGTAGCAACTGAATAATCAGGATAATAAGGGATGAACCGGTACCCAGCAACTGAACAATCAAGATAACAAGGGATGCACCGGTACGCAGCGACTGAATAATCAGGATAATAAGGGATGCACCGGTACACAGCGACAGAATAATCAGGATAATAAGGGATGCACTTGTACCCAGCAACTGAATAATCAGGATAATAAGGGATGCACTTGTACACAGCTACTGAATAATCAGGATAATAAGGGATGCACTTGTACACAGCTACTGAATAATCAGGATAATAAGGGATGCACTTGTACACAGCTACTGAATAATCAGGATAATAAGGGATGCACTTGTACCCAGCAACTGTATAATCAGGATAATAAGGGATGCAACGGTACCCAGCAACTGAATAATCAGGATAATAAGAGATGCACTGGTACACAGTGACTAATAATCAGGATAATAAGGGATGCACCAGTACCCAGCAACTGTATAATCAGGATAATAAGGGATGCACTGATACGCAGTGACTGAATAATCAGGATAATAAGGGATGCACTGGTACGCATTGACAGAATCATCAGGATAATAAGGGATGCAACGGTACGCATCGACTGAATAATCAGGATAATAAGGGATGTACCGGTACCCAGCAACTGTATAATCAGGATAATAAGGGATGCACTGGTACGCAGTGACTGAATAATCAGGATAATAAGGGATGCACCAGTACCCAGCAACTGTATAATCAGGATAACAAGGGATGCACCAGTACGCAGCGACTGAATAATCAGGATAATAAGGGATGCACCAGTATGCAACAACAGAATAATTAGGAAAATAAGGGATGCACCAGTATGCAGTGACTGAATAATCAGGAAATAAGGGATGCACCGGTACACAGCAACTACATAATCAGGGTAATAAGGGATGTACCAGGATGCAGCAACTGAATAATAAGGATAATAAGGGATGTACCAGGATGCAGCAACTGAATAATCAGGATAATAAGGGATGAACCGGTACCCAGCAACTGAACAATCAAGATAACAAGGGATACACCGGTAAGCAGTGACTGAATAATCAGGATAATAAGGAATGCACTGGTACACACCGACAGAATCATCAGGATAATAAGGGATGCACTTGTACCCAGCAACTGAATAATCAGGATAATAACTGAATAATCAGGATAATAAGGGATGCACTTGTACACAGCCACTGAATAATCAGGATAATAAGGGATGCACTTGTACACAGCTACTGAATAATCAGGATAATAAGGGATGCACTTGTACACAGCTACTGAATAATCAGGATAATAAGGAATACACCAGTACCCAGCAACTGTATAATCAGGATAATAAGGGATGCAATGGTACCCAGCAACTGAATAATCAGGGTAATAAGGGATGCACTGGTACACAGTGACTAATAATCAGGATAATAAGGGATGCACCAGTACCCAGCAACTGTATAATCAGGATAACAAGGGATGCACCGGTACGCAGCGACTGAATAATCAGGATAATAAGGAATGCACTGATACGCATCGACAGAATCATCAGGATAATAAGGGATGCAACAGTATGCATCGACTGAATAATCAGGATAATAAGGGATGTACCGGTACCCAGCAACTGTATAATCAGGATAATAAGGGATGCACTTGTACACAGCGACTGAATAATCAGGATAATAAGGGATGCACTGATACGCAGTGACTGAATAATCAGGATAATAAGGGATGCACTAACAACAATCAGGATAATAAGGGATGTACCATTATGCAGTGACTGAATAATCAGGATAATAAGGGATGTACTAACAGCAATCAGGATAATAAGGGATGCGCCAGTACCCAGTAACTAAACAATCAGGATAATAAGGGATGCACTGATACGCAGTGACTGAATAATCAGGATAATAAGGGATGCACCAAGAACAATCAGGATAATAAGGGATGTACCATTACGCAGTGACTGAATAATCAGGATAATAAGGGATGCACCGATATGCAGTGACGGAATAATCCATGATAATCAGGATTGCACTGGTACACAATGACTGAACAATTAGGATAATAAGGGATTCACCAGTGTGCAGTAACTGAATAATCAGGATAATAATAAACTACAACTACCCTGCTACAGGCCCCATGAAGTGCTCATTGTCTCTCGAACCTAACACCACACTAAGTAATCGGCTGCAATAACACCTTTATCTTTAACCAGACTGGTGAATAGATTGTTATATGAAGAGCGCAATCCGGGTCTGAACTGCCTGCAACACAAACAGCTAAAGTTAACTTTGTGTATGCGTCTACCTGTTTGAGCTAATATTCATTATCCCCTGGAGAGCACTCTGCTTTGACTAGCCCCCTACACACACTCATTCATCTTCCATGTCTCTTTTATTCCCTTCTTTTAGCAAATAGTATCCATAACTGATCAAATACTGTGTGTGTTTGTTAATTTAATTGAGAGCACAGTAGCCTACAGATACAAGGTTATGCTGTTTTCCCATCTGATAAATGGTTAAGAAATGACTTACAGCTTCACAGCAGTTTTTGGTCAATTCTGATTCTTTTTCTTAAACACAAACTTGTCTTTGCTTGGATCTTGGCTCATTAGCAGCAGTACAAAAGAACTGCCAGCCCACACTCTTGTTTCCCCATCCCCCTTCCCTGTTTATTACATTAAGCCAATCCCAAAGTTAATAAATATTACCAGTGGCAGGCACCATTTTAGATTTTACATAGCTGGACTAGGTCTAAAGCACTAATATCTCCCTTCCAGTCAATATATTAGAAAACCTTTATTAGCTTATTTGTCTTACTAAGTCCCTTACTACCCATTAAAGAGTACCTCAGTGGAAAACTGCTCAAGAAAGCTTAATGCTTTGTGTGGGCTCTTGAAAACAAAGTGTCTTACCAGTGCATAAAAGTGTAATTTACTCTCATAGCCATAAAACTATAAAATGCAAAAAATGCAACTCTGTAGACCAAATTGTTATAAAAAGTAGAAGAACCTAATACAAAGTTAAAAAAAAATACTTTTAACTCCAGTGCAGTCACACAGTATACACAGATCCTTACTACCTTGTGGTCTAGTCCAGCCCTGCTCCACTTACCCTCATTGCACTCGGCTTACTCCACAACCCACCCTGCCCCCAATTCCCACCTGCCCCAGTACAGCTGAATATATAGTGCTACAGCCACTCCCCTTCTTTCTGCAACCAATCAGCCATATCCAAGTCATCGATAGGCTCTCCAGTACTTAACCCCACTATCTTATCTTAAATAGTTTAAACTGGGGAAAAGTCAACCTCAATAATCCCAATGTTACTTGCAATGAAACCAAATTAAAATACTAGCACTGTACTCTCTGCTACCCTTTCTGCTTGTCCCATATCTTCTTACTGCCTATGAATATAATACATACCCAGGTTTCCACTACCCAAAAGGCCAAACCTCCACCTATATAGCTACACACAAGCTTGAACACTTAATACATCCCCTCCCATCTAACTCCTTACTTACTAGGTGTCAGCATCCCATTAGAACAAGATATGCCAACCCTAAAACCAAAAGATACCAAAGTCTATTAATTAAAATCTGGAAGCTCACAATCAGATTACAATGCAACCTGACAATGGATGGAGATATCCACCCAAATCCTGGCCCATCCTCATCCACTGGCTCTAGGTCCTTTACTAACTGTCCCACTACTACACAAATCTTAGACAAACCCCCAAACTCACTATTGATCAGTCAGCTAAATATCAAAAGTGTAAACAATAACATTCAACACCTACATGCCCACTTAGATGCTCTTTCCCCAGAAATACTATGTCTTACTGAAACCTGGCTAAAACCTTCTACTTCAGATAACGAAATTATACCACCAGGCTATAGCATCCTAAGGCTTGATTGAACAAATAGGAAGGGAGGTGGGGTAGGTCTTTTGTACAAATCCATGCTTGAAGTGCCCAATAATGCCCTGCAAACATCCCTATTTGGCAATGCTGAAATGCTTATTACTAAGCTCCACATTAATAAGAATAAATTTATAAATCTCATCTGTGTGTATATTCCCCCAGGCAATAACGTAAATACCCTTGAGGATATCCTACATTGTTTATCCAGCAATTACCTCCAAGAAACCATTGTACTTGGGGACTTCAACATAGACTGGAACATGTGTTCCTCATAACTCCCCACTCACCACATAAACCTTTATGGATTTTCACAGCTCGTATCTTCCCCCACTAGGATCTGTAAACTCAACAATAAAGTAAGTATTCTGGATTGGATTCTTGTTAACACCCATCCTCTCAAATACAAGAGTGGGACCTTGCCTGATGATGTAAGTGATCACCTCCTCTCCTATTTAATCAGGCAAAAAGCTGATATCCACAACCAGTCCATTTTTAAAACAGTAAGGAACAATAAGAATTTCAACTGCACGGATTTCCAAAATGAACTCAAATCTTGCAGTTGGTCAGTTCCGAAACAATTACCACTTAAAGATGCAGTAAATTAATTTAATACCAAATTCCTATCCATCCTTGACCAGCATGGACTATTAGAACCAAAACAAAAGTAGCTCATTGGCTCTTAAAGTAACCGGACAAAAAATGCTACTTAGATAAAGGGTTTGGGCCACTACGCGGTCCACAAAAAAACCCATAGATCAACTTAGATACAGACAGCTAAGAAATGAAACAAAAAAAAATCCATCACATTAGACAAGAAAAACTATTACTGTCATTACAAGAAAAACATCAAAACAAGCCACAAAGTTTTGGGTAGGTATAAGCAAACTCCTTAGTCCAGGATAATACTCCACTCCTGCTCCCTTGGATTCTAACCAAAACCCCCCAGAAGAAATTGTCAATACCTTTAACAGCTTCATTACAACAACCATCCAGAACCTAGTTAACCAAATATTATAGGGGTTGGGAGGGGTGGCCTAATGGTTAAGGTATTTGCCTTACAAACACAAGGGGCAGGGTTTGAGTCTCACAAGGGATAATTGGCTAGGCTTACAATGTTTCGCAAGGGCAGTTAGCCTAGTACTAACCTTTCCCCCAGATGCCCATATTCTCCAGCCACCACACCAAGCTCCCAACTCTCCTTTAACTTCAAACCAGTTTGCACATCTTTTATCCAAAAATTACTTAAGAAACTAAAGCCTACCACCCTGTTGTCTGATCTACTCCCTGCAGAATATCTACAAAAAGCTACAGTTGACATAGCATACCCCATTACTATCCTGATCAATAGAACTATAACTGAAGCGTCCATCCCCTCCATCTGGAAAATATCCCATGTCACCCCACTCCATAAAGGGGGCAGCTCTACTGACCTGTCAAACTATAGACCCATAGCTATTCTGTCACACTTGGCTAAAATTATGGAAAAATGCATCCATGATCAACTCCTGATCTATCTTATCCATAATAATCTTCTAGCCAACACCCAACATGGCTTTAGATCATTCCACAGTACAACCTCAGCCCTCTTCTTCTTCTCTAATGTTATTAACCAACACCGAAACAATAATAAACATTCCTCTGCTATCTTTCTTGATCTTTTGAAAGCCTTTGATATGGTAAACCACCAAATACTTATGAACACTTTGAAATCCATCTCCCCAGAGGACCAGGCCATCCATTGGTTTCCATCCTATCTCAGTGGTAGACAACAGGCTGTCCTATGGCAGAGCAAACTATCCACCCTTTTACCCATCACCCTCAGAGTATCCCAAGTCTCCATACTAGGTCCACTATTATTTTCCATTTTCATCAATGATTTGTATAAGGTCATCCCAAATGCAACATGCATTCAATATGTGGATGACTCCACTTTAGTATGCTCTGACACTTCACCTACAGAGTTGCAGATTCTATCCCAAAATACTTTTAACACAGTTGAAAATTGACTCCTTAACCGTCAACTCATGTTAAATCCTTATAAAACCAAATTGCTGCTTTTCTTCCCCACTTGCAGGTCTACCCTATGACCTTTACATTAAAATCCAACAACAACATCATTATTTCCCCAGATTCCTCAACCAAACTCTTAGAAGTTATAATAGATAATAACCTTAAGTTTGATCTGCATATCAATAAAACTGTTAAAACAGTTAATAAAAAACTTGGCTCACTATATAGGCTCATGCCCTTCCTAACGCCATTAGCCAGAACTGTAATTGCTCGTACACATCTACTCTCGACCCTCCTCTATGCTTCCCCTCTATTTACAAACCTCAGCAAAACTGACCTTAATAAACTTTCTAGCAGCTACAATCACATTGCTAGATTTGCTATCGAGTAACAAAAAGTGCACGGTCAAACGAAAAACTTAATAAAAACAAAAAACCACTGCCACAGTCAGAGAACACCAAATGCAAATTAGTGTAAACCTTATTTAATCAATGCTTTCATCAACAAGACTTTATCAGACATGCAGGAATATGTTAACTATATGGATAGAACTACCGACTTTTTAAGGTTTTCCCTTAATTTTAGTGGTGAAAGAATAGCTTTTTTAGATGTGAATGTCACTAAAAATCAGCAAGGCAGTCTGCAAACAACCCTTTTTAGAAAGAAATGCTGAAAGAATCACTTCTTGGATGCTCATAGCATGCACCCTCAGTTTACCTTTCACAATGTTATGAAGGGTCAATGCTATAGGGTTTCACGCCTATGTACTGATAATGATGTATTTGATGCAGAAATTGATATTTTGACACAACATTTGTTAGACAAGGGTTATAATGCACAAATATTGGACAAGGATAGACAAGTAGTTCTAAGAACACATGATAGAGCGAAACCATGGTTCTCAGATAATTCACGAAAGATTACCAATAGAGTTAATTTTTCTCGTTGGTATGGCAATAAGCCTAAAGTGACATTAAAATTTAGTAGTAATATATATGATATTAGTAATATTATCAAACAAAATTGGAAGATTATTTTAAGTGATGGAAGTCTAAGCGATAGCATAGATAAAAGAACCCAAATTTGTATATAGGCGTAATAGTAATTTAAATGACCTGTTATGTCATGAACCAGACAAAAGGTAGAAGGGTAGAAAAAGTATTTAAAGTTAGGGACACTTCCCTGTAGACACTGCAAAGCGTGCACTCTTCTGAATAGTGCAGGTCACTTTATACATCCAACTACTAATAGAAAATACAGTTTTGAATTCTATGCAGATTGTCATACTGTAAATGTGATTTATCTTGCACAATGTAAACAGTGTCCAAGTTTTTATGTGGGGAAAACGAATTGTAAATTTAAAACCAGAATTTTAAATCATATGTCATCCATTAGACTAAAAGATGAGAAAAATGCCTTATACCAACACATTAAATGTTTTCCAGATCATAGTTTTTCATTTTTGGTAATGCAAATAGTATATGGAGGTAGAAGAGGGGGTGATATTGTTAACACAACTGAGTATGCAGAGCTCAAATGGATTTTAAATTTAGCTGCTGATACCGCACCAGGACTTAATAACTGTGTTCCTTTAAAACCAACCTTGAAAAAAAGGTGGGTTAAATGTAAATGCTAATTGTTTAATTGTTTAATAAGTTTTTAAAATGTATATAAAATGTTTTAGAGTTTGTGTATGTTGTCTGATGAAGGGTATCTACTCGAAAGCGCTAACGTGTACTGTTAAATTTTATATTGGCCTAGTTTGGACTCGACTTTCTATTTGTTTGCTGTTCTGTATTTTTGAGAAGAAGAGTCCTTAAGGGAAAAGAAGGAATTTTTGGTTTATCCCATTTTACGTTTACATCTAAATGAGCCAACATCCCCAACTATAAATTTCAACAAAGTAGAGGCTGTATTTAACTGACTGACAAAAAATTCAACTTTTTCAGGACCTCCTTCTATGATGAAGGCCAAATCATTGATGAACCTCTTATAATATAAGACATGAAAAGCATCCTTAAAAGTCTCTAAAATATGGTGTTACCACCATCCCATAACAATGTTTGCAAAAGAGGGGCTACCGGGGACCTCATGGCTATACCTTCAACCTGTTTGTAATACTTATTAAACAAAAAATAATGATTATTCAAAATCATTTCTAATAAACTGCAATAAAAATTGATACAAGTACTGGCCATCTTTGTATATTGGCTTAAATAAGCTCTAACATATTCAATGCCTATATCATGCGGTATGCAAGTGTATAAAGAAATAACATCTAAGGTAAACATAATATGTTTCCTTGAATCAAATGCTACAGTATCATTAAACTCCCTGATGCTTTCCAAAAAATTCCATGAATCTTTTAGAAATGACCCCATATTTTGAACTAATGGATTTAAAAGAGCATCTATCATCAAAGATATTCCCTCAGTGACATAATTTAGAGCCAAAATTATGGGTCTGAAAGGAGGATTAGATAAACTCTTGAGTTTTTGGAATTCTGAACAAAACGCCGATTTTTGGATTCTCTAGACAACAAAAATTGTATGTCACTTCATTCAAATCCCCACACATCAAACTTTCATACAAAAAACTTGAAATATACTTGTAACATTTATGAATATCATTAATTTCCACTTTCTTACATGCATGTTCATTCGATAACAATTTTTCCATTTTAGTGACATAATGACACTGATCCATAACTACTAGCATACCCCCCTTGCCACTTTTCATTACTCAAATGTGTTTATCAGTCAACTCTTTCATAACTGACCTCAAATCTGTACTCAGATTGTCAAGATATCTCACATGTCTACTAGTATTATTAACCAACAGTTCTCTTAACTCATTTTCACATGCTGTTTCAAAAACTTTTAAGGTATGGTTTAATAAAAGATTATAACTAGATGGTTTAACAAACAAAGATTCAGTGCATTTTACATCTTTAAAAATATATTTCGAGTTTAATTTCCTAATATATTTTTTTAAATCGGAAACAGCATTAGCAATGTTCGCCCTCTTAGTAAGCACAAAGTTGACACCAAGCCTTAACAGTTTCAAATGGTATGCACTTAATTCAAAACTAGACAAATTTAAAATATCTGTCTCAAGTTCATTGTACCTTACTCATTGTCCATTGATGACTCAGAGACCAGTCGTCCTTTCTTCCAAGTCACCATAGACTATATCTTTGCAGGTCTCTGCTCTTTCTCGTATGTTAAAAAACGTTTGGTTTGGCGCCAAGGTCTTGTTCTGTCTACTTTCCATTGGATCCTTGTACAATATTATGGATTTGTTGGGCTACCGGCTCAGATGTAGTGTCTACATTTGAAACACTGCCAAGTCCCACCTGGTTCCCCTTCACTAAACCTTTTCTTCCACTCTGAGTCACTTCCGCTAATGTAGCAGAAACTTTCAGTCTGGGTTCTTTAAGGTGGACTGGCCCAGAAAAACATTTTTTACCAGAAAAAGAAAAGCTCTTATTTCTGTTAGTGGTGAAAACAGCATATGCTGTATCCATTTCATATGCAGCTAGATCATGGTCTAATTTGTTATTTTTCCTTTGTATTAAGACTTTCTCATGTTGCTCAGTGTTTCAAGCAACAAGGTGTGCCTAGTTCTTTCACTGAACACAAATTGGAATTTAATCTCTATAGCATGTTCTACCTTAAATATTTCTTCCTTCAGCTCCCTCAAGGTTTTGTGATTACGTTCAATAAGTAAACCCAGAAAGCTGATACCCACTGTATTAAAAAACTCTTTTCATTTGATGAAAAGGATCTTTGTCAGAAATGCCGTTGGGACATTTAAATAACCTCAGTCCCTTCAGGACAATACCAGGTTCAATGAGTTTATGAAAATACTTGTTTTCAATGTCCACACTTTCATATTTTTTGAGTAGTTTGTTTAAACAATCACATTGTTTCCTATATAGGGTCAGTTCACCTGGGTCTACTAACCTTTTGGTATCACCATTGTTTAGAACTGCTGCAATGTTAGCATAAGTATTATACAGCTTTACAGCCCTCTCCTCCACCGAATCATTCCTCCTAGAAGAGATGACACTGTCCTTTGGTATTCACCTCAACAACAGTCTCAGTCTCATCTTCAGACCCATAACATACCAACTCAACTTGGGAATGCTCCTTCACCAGTAGTTGTAAGGATTTTTGTATATCTTCCATGGTCTTGAGCAGAGCATGTGTTAAACTCTGCTCTGGAGTTCCTTGGATGGTATAAACACTGATATCCATTAACGGATCTCCCTATGTTTCAGACATGGCTGCACAATGTGAAGCAAGTAACAAAAAGTGCACGGTCAAACGAAAAACTTAATAAAAACAAAAAAACACTGCCCCAGTCAGAGAACACCAAATGCAAATTAGCGTAAACCTTCTTTAATCAACGCTTTCGTCAACAGAACGTTGTCAGAAATGTAAAAACTTACATACAACTCACTTTTTATATACCCAAGACATAATTAGAACACAATTAAATCTCCCAATTAAACTAATTAAAAGCAACACAATTATAAATCAAAAATAATCATTTTTTAACATAAACTCTATGGTTCTTTAAAAAAAATTTGATGTTAATAACATTGTTCAGACCTGCTGTTTTGTCAGCCCTTAAATTAATTTGCCATTTAGTCTCCCTTTGTTCTAAATAATTTTTAAAATTGCCCCCTCTTAAACTCAATTTACCCTGTTCTAAAACAGAAAATAAAAACTTTTTGAAACCAATACATTCCATGCTATGTCTATAAAGGGCATTCTTACTATCCCTTCTTTTCATACTATTTATATGTTCTCTAATCCTAATATATAAGCATCTGGTGGTCATACCTACATACAATTTTAACATTTGCTACATTCAGCTATATAAACCACTCCATAACTTTTACAAGAAAAAACTCCCTTGACTGGAGTAGTGTAAGAAATGTGGGTCAATTCCACATATGGTCACTCTAAAATGTACCTACACATATAGCACCCATATACCATGTGGTTTATTAGTAAGTTTTGCGTCAATGGTAACAGAATCCCTACCTTTTTCTAACAACACTGAAATACTGAATTTATATACTATAATATATATTATTGACATTCAAAGGATTGTTATTGTTAATAGTTTTCCAATCAATATTCCAGTTTCCTAAAGTGATTATCTCAAATTAGATGTTGTCTGATGCCCAGCAGAGAAGTCCTTCAGCAGTAACTATGGGGGGAATAAGTTGCTGTAATGCAGACACTTTGTGAGCATTTAATTGGCAGGGATGCTATGATTATTTCAGCACTGAAGAGAGAGGATAGGCTTATGTGAGACCTAGAGATGTTATATTTTTGTAGACAATTGTCACATTTTCATGGGTTATATCAAGTCTTAAGGTATAGGTTCATAGGCTAGTACTAAGCTAACTGCCCTTGTGAGCCATTTTAAGCCTAGCCAATTATCCCTTGTGAGACTCAAACCCTGCATTTTGTGTTTGTAAGGTAAACACATTAGCCATTAGGCTACCCTCCCAACCCTTGCAGTAATTTCTTCATATTGTAGCATGGCAGATTTGTTATTTTGCTGCATTGTTGTAGGATCTCGTTTAGGACGGCTGTCACAAATTTTCAAGAAAAAAGTTGGTGTGGAGTATGTATAAGGGCATTTGAATTTCAGCCTTGGTCTGGGGGAAGGCTTGTTGATTATGCTGTTGCAGGTGTGTTATTTTATTCTAAAGAGGTGGACAGTGGCAGAGGAGACTAGACTAGGGGCATTCATAGTTGGAGATGTGTAGTGTTTGGGCTGGTTATGGAGAGTTGTATACACAGGTAGGTGTTTGTAAGATGTAAGGAAGGTAACAGTTTTGAGGGATAATAATGCAATTGTGTGGAACAGTAACATTGTAACTACTGGGTAATTAGGAGTGAGATTAAAGAAAATCAAAGAGGAGGACAAGGGAATGTTAACAGTAAAATATATATATATATATTTATATGATGAAACTAGGGAGTGGTTGGCAAGAGGATGATGTGAAGGTGAAAGGAAAAAAATGTTAAACTAAGTATTAAACTAGGGAGTAGATTGAGGGTAGTACTGTGTGTTATGGAATGAAGGGGAAGAAAAAAAAGGATGTTAAGTTTAAGGTCTGGTAAACAGGATACTTAGAAATGTGAAGAAATGTGATCGGGGAATGTCTATAGTTATGTGTGTACACTTTAAGAGGGTGGGAACTAGGTGGAGTTTTGGGTGGGGACCAGGTCTTATAATTGTAACGGAATAGGGGTGACTGCAGAATTGGGGCTAGAATGGGGGCATAGCAGGCAACAGCTTCCACACCCACTGTGAGCATGCTCAGTGTGAAAAAGACAGGAAGTGTGAGTTATCATACATTCAGCTTTCTGCTGCACTTAAGTGTTTAAAATAAAAAGGCACTGCTTTACAAAAACAATGCTTAAAAAAGAATTGAAATGTATCTCTGTGGCCTTAGGAAATTGTAAAGCTGTACTATTATCTCAGTTTACTGGGGGCTAGGACATGGATGCTCATAGGGGGTGGAGAAGGAATTAAAAGGCTAGAAATTCATGAAATAAACACGCTGAACTCTGTGACTGTACTTAACACTACAGTGTAGACATTTATACTTGCTGTTTTACAGTTACTTATTGTGGGGGTACTTATTCCAGGAATATGTTCCCAAAGAAATAATTATTCTCAGATATGATATACACATGCACTTCCTCTGTTTAAGTACCTGATCAGCCAGGACATGGGAGGTGTGTGGAGTTAAGGTATTCCACTTTCTTTCAGTTCTGTGTGATAGGTCTCGGAGTAGAGAGAGAGATTTACTGTGGGCAAGCCGATGACAAGAACCATGATTGTGCACTTTTACAGTGAGCTGTGCAAGGAATCCTGCAGGCCATATGTACCTCTGTAGCTTAGCAACTCATAGAAACTGATAAGGAACAAAAGCTTTTTCAACTTTTATGACCTAACCACAAATCTGGTGATGACATGAGCCCTTACATCACTGAAAACACTAGCTATATACCCAGTACGTGCATACATTTACTTTATTTTTGTCCCAGGTGAGACCTGAGGTGGCATTTATACTGGCTAAGGGAAATGTTGCCATGGTATCAAACACCTTCCCTTGATATTTTCCTGTGTTTGCGACCAGAGAGCTGCTGCAGGATGAGGATGAAGCATATAGAAGAATGAAGAGAGAGGTGTTTCTGTGCCAGGAGCTGCTGTTTTTTGAAAGAGAATTTAGTGAATTTATTTATTTATTTTTATTTTTATTTTAATTTATTTATTTCATTTGTTAACCGGGTAGTGTCCGGCTGGGCCAGAGGCCCGTTTTCAGCAGAGACCCAGGGAGAAAAGCTCAAAAGCAAATTACAATAGAAGTTACTTATTACATAAGAAGTTACTTATGAACATATGTAAGTTACAATAATTATTATAGAATATACAAAAGAATACCAATTTCAGCCTTTTACAGTAGTGTGAAAAAAAAAAGTTAGACATCTTGAGAAAATTCTTCAGTAATTATAGATAACTGTCAAACATAGCAAGCAATACATGAATAATAATACATATGCTGTGGGCAGGATTTAGAGTTTTTAACTGAGCAGAAAAACTCTCACAATGAATTGGCTTTGTCTTGGTCAGCAGTGGTGGAATATGTTTTTCAGATGATGAAACAAGTGGAACAAGTTTCAGTGATACACAGGAAAAAGGAAGTGGAAAACAACTTGCTCAGAGTATCTTGCATGTTCAGAGGGTTTGAAAAGCCAGCAGCTGTTGATAAAAGTAAAGTAGCGATCTAAGCGCCTATGATATATGCTGCAGTGATGACTGGCTGACTTACGTAGGATAATAAATCAGGCATACTTGGCAGACTTTGTACTGGTCGCTAAAAATAATGCATGGATGAAGGGAGTGCTTATTGGAGCATAAATGCAAACCCTTGAGTAAAAACTACAAGAAGGACCAAGCCTGGGTGACCTTTTTACTCTTTGACCCATATATATATATATATATATATATATATATATATATATATATATATATTTATATATATATTTATAATTTATATGTATAAATATATATATATATATATATATATATATATATATATATATATATATATATATATATATATATATATATTAAGAGAGAGGGATGCTTACATAATTCAATTTTCAATTATTTTTGTTAAAAGAACAAAATGTGAAACAAAAGAAAAAAAAAATGAAACTCAATACATCAAAAAAGTCCAGAATGGACTTTGACATGGCTCCAGCAGGGTGCAGGACCATTTTCCTTGCCTTGTAGCAATCTATCTTTTGCAATTCAATGTTTTTAGCTCTATATTCTGTGACCTGAGCAAAAACATTCAATAACATGTGTGTGTGTGTGTGTATATATATATATATATATATATATGCGTGTGTGTGTGTGTAGGTAGATAAAATATGTGTGTGTGTGTGTGTGTGTGTGTGTGTGTGTGTGTGTGTGTGTGTGTGTGTATATATATATATATATATATATATATATATATATATATATATCTACAGAGAGAGAGAGAGAGAGAGATGTGGATCAACTTCATGGGCTTGAGACATATGCCCTTACTGCTGCTCACTCATTTTCAGCAAGTGCTTTAAATCCCACTAACCCATCTCCCATAATGTTAGCTACCCGTAGCACAACCCTGATCCTAACTGTAAAAATTCCCTCTTATTGCCTTATCCTAAAGTTCCCATCCCTCATTAATCCTAAAATCCCCTTTCCTGTCCCTAACCCTAATGTCCTGATCGCACCCTAAACCTAAAATCCCATTCACTTCCTTAACTGTAAAATCCCTATCACTCCCTAAACCTAAAATCCCCTTTTCCCCTGCCCTCCCTAACCCTAAAGTCTCCACTGTACTACTCACTGTCCCTCTGTGTAAGCCTTTACAGCACCCACTTGGCTCCTCTTCCTGCTCACCTGATCTGTGGCGAGCACTTGTTTGCATCCATCTCCAAAGACACGAGCAGCTGCTGCAACTCTGAACTTGCATTTGTTTTTGCAGTGAGAGCAGCTTATCAGACAAGGTTAGAGCTATTCGAGTCCCTGGCGGCAAGTTACTGGGATTCAAGCAGCTGAAGCTAGATTGGCTGCAGTGATCCCTATACATTTATATTTATTTTTATATTTATATTTAAATATATATATGGTATAGGGAGAGAGCTCGCTGATATGATGGAAAGAAGGAAGGCTGATATATTGTGCGTGCAAGAGACCACATGGAAGGGAAGTAAGGCCAAGTGTATAGGAGGAGGGTTCAAATTGTTCTATCATGGTGTGGATGGCAGAAGAAATGGGGTAGGGGTTATCCTAATGGAACAGTATGCCAAGAATGTTTTGGAGGTGAAGAGAGTGTCGGATAGAGTGATGTTTATGAAGCTTGAAATTGATGGTGTAATGATGAATGTTGTTAGTGCGTATGCTCCACAAGTTGGGTGTGCAATGGATGAGAAAGAGAAATTTTGGAGTGAGTTGGATGAAGTGGTGGTGAGTGTACCCAAGGGTGAGAGATTAGTGATTGGAGCGGACTTCACTGGGCATGTTGGTGAAGTGAACAGAGGGGATGAGGAAGTGATGGGCAGGTATGGTGTTAAGGAGAGGAATGCAGAAGGTCAGATGATTGTGCATTTTGTGAAAAGGATGGACATGGCTGTGGTGAATGCGTATTTTAAGAAGAGGGAGGAGCATAGGGTGACGTACAAGAGTGGAGGAAGATGCACACAGATGGATTATATCCTATGTAAGAGGGCCAGTCTGAAGGAGATTGGAGACTGTAAAGTGGTAACTGGGGAAAGTGTAGTTAAGCAGCATAGAATGGTGGTCTGCAGGATGATGTTGGTGATCAAGAAGTGGAGGAGGAGTGTGAAAGCAGTGCCAAGGATTAAATGGTGGAAGTTAAAAATGGGTGATTTTGAAGTGGAGTTCAGGGAAGTGTTAAGACAGGCACTGGGAGGCAATGAAGAGTTACCAAATAGCTGGGTAACTACAGCAGAGCTAGTAAGGGAGACTGCTAGGAAGGTGCTTGGTGTGAGATCTGGACAGAGGAAGGAGGACAGGGAGACATGGTGGTGGAATGAGGAAGTACAGGAGAGTATACAGAGGAAGAGGCTGGCGAAGAAGAAGTGGGATTGTCAAAGAGGTGAAGAAAGTAGACATGAGTATAAGGAGATGAGACGTATGGCAAAGAGAGACGTGGCGAAGGCTAAGGATAAGGCATATAGAGAGTTGTATGAGAGATTGGACACTAAAGAGGGAGAAAAGGACCTGTACCAATTGGCTAGACAGAGGGACAGAGCTGGGAAAGATGTGCAGCAGGTAAGGGTGATAAAGGACAGTGAGGGAAATGTACTGACAAGTCAGGAGAGTGTGTTGAGTAGATGGAAAGAGTACTTTGAAGGGCTGATGAAAGAAGAAAATGAGAGAGAGAGAAGATTGGATGATGTGGGGATAGTGAATCAGGAAGTGAAACAGATTAGCAAGGAGGAAGTAAGGACAGCTATGAAGAGGATGAAGAATGGAAAGGCTGTTGGCCCAGATGACATACCAGTGGAAGCATGGAGGTGCTTAGGAGAAATGGCAGTGGAATATTTAACCAGATTGTTTAATGAAATTTTGGAAAGTCAGAGAATGCCTGAGGATTGGAGAAAAAGTGTTTTGGTACCTATCTTTAAGAATAAGGGTGATGTGCAGACCTGCAGTAACTACAGAGGGATAAAATTGATCAGTCACAGCTTGAAGTTATGGGAAAGAGTAGTGGAAGCTAGGTTAAGAAGGGAGGTGATGATTAGTGATCAGTAGTATGGTTTCATGCCAGGAAAGAGCACTACAGATGCAATATTTGCTCTGAGAGTGTTGTTGGAGAAATACAGAGAAGGTCAGAAGGAGTTGCATTGTGTCTTTGTGGACTTAGAAAGCATATGACAGGGTGCATAGAGAGGAGTTGTGGTATTGTATGAGGAAGTCGGGAGTGGCAGAGAAGTATGTAAGAGTGGTACAGGATATGTACAAGGGTAGTGTGACATTGGTGAGGACTGCGGTGGGAGTGACATATACATTTAAGGTGGAGGTGGGATTACATCAAGGATCAGCTCTGAGCCCTTTCTTATTTGCAGTGGTGATGGACAGGTTGACAGATGAGATTAGACAGGAGGCCCCATGGACTATGATGTTTGCAGATGACATTGTGATATGTAGTGAGAGTAGGGACCAGGTTGAGGAGACCCTGGAGAGGTGGAGATATGCTTTAAAGAGGAGAGGAATGAAGGTCAGCAGGGCTAAAACAGAATATATGTGTGTAAATGAGACGGAGGGTAGAGGAATGGTAAGGATGCAGGGAGTAGAGTTGGTAAAGGTGGATGAGTTTAAGTACTTGGGATCAACAGTTCAGAGTAATGGTGAATGTGGAAGAGAGGTGAAGAAGGGAGTACAGGCAGGGTGGAATGGGTGGAGAAGAGTGTCAGGAGTGATTTGTGACAGACGGGTACCAATAAGAGTGAAAGGGAAGGTCTACAAGAGGGTAGTGAGACCAGCTATGTTATATGGGTTGGAGACGGTAGCATTGTCGAAAAGGCAGGAGTCAGAGCTGGATGTGGCAGAGTTAAAGATGTTAAGATTTGCACTGGGTGTGACTAAGATGGACAGGATTAGGAATCAGTATATTAGAGGGTCAGCTCAGGTTGGACAGTTTGGAGACAAAGCGAGAGAGGCGAGATTGCGTTGGTTTGGACATGTGCTGAGGAGGGATGATGGGTATATTGGGAAAATGATGCTAAGGATGGAGCTGCCAGGTAAGAGGAAAAGAGGAAGGCCTAAGATGAGGTTTATGGATGTGGTGAGAGAGGACATGCAGGCGGTTGGTGTGAAAGAGCATGATGCAGAGGACAGGAAGAAATGGAAACAGATGATTCGCTGTGGCGACCCCTAACGGGAACAGCCGAAAAAAGATGATGATGATATTTAAATATATAGATATGTATACACACACACACACACACACACACACACACACACACACACACACACACACACACACACACACACACACACACACAGTGTTTCTAAAGGCAGCACAGTCACTTTTTCCAGAAAAATAACAGTTCAGAGGTTCAAACTATTCATTAGTTTATGAAATGAAAATAACACACAAATTTTGTAGTCTATCATACCTGCATAGCCATTGTCTCAAATTAGATTCAGACAACTTTCTCCTGGCTAAATTCTTCAACAGGGGGTCTTCATGTTGTTACAATCTCTGTGTGGTTCTCTTTGTTTCAGTAAAACACTTCAAGGAATCTCTGTTCTTGGTTCAAGAATCCCCCTGAAGTAAGAGACCAACATCTCTAAGCAGTAGAGCTGTAGTCCTTTCTCTGGATTACTCTAAGGCAGCACTGTTTAGGGGAAACATTCTACATAATGTAGAGGATTTTCTGTATAGCAATTTTCTCAGCATTATTTATAAGACATCTTTTTGACTTTTTTTAGGGTGTGAGACTCCACACTGTGCTACTGCACAGATGCGCGCACACACACACACACACACACACACACACACACACACACACACTCACACACACACACACACTCTCTCTCTCTCTCTCTCAGATTAGCATTAGATTTCGTTGCATATTAATACAAAAGGGCATCAATGCTTTTGAAGTGCAAAGTCCACATCGTGAATTATTCATAATTCTTTGTGTCATCATGTAACAAAACTCATTTTGTATAAAAGCAGTATGGCTTGCATATGTACACATGTAAATCTTATGCATAAGTCAGAAGAGACAATTAACTATCACAACTACAGTAATTGTGTTGATTTCACAGGTAACACTGCAGAAGATGACAGCCTCATTCTTAAATATGCAATCTGTAAAATGTCATCTCAGAGCTAAAATGTATTTTTGCAGCAGTGTTAATGTTAGTGTTAATGTTAGAACATTTTAGTTATTCGTATCTTAGAAAGCAACACACACTTTTTTTTCTCTTTCTACAGTCACAGCTTAGACTCTAACCTAGTTGCTTAAAGTTGTTAAACATATAGGAATCATCCCAAAATGTGCCAGTCTGGTTGGATATCCATATTGAACAAACTAGCGTGCTGTTATTAATGATTCTACTTATTGATTTGTCTTTGTTGACCGTGAAAAGTCCAACTGGATAAAACTAATTTTCAGAGGAGGCCCTGGGAGAAAAGCTCCACATTTTAAGTTACACATGATGCATATTTATAATTGTGGGGTAAAAACATCTATACTTTAGCTAATTTACATGATTTGTATATATTTCTTACATGGACATAGCATTTTAACATAAAAAACAGGAGAGCAATTAACATAAATTAGCTAATCATTGAAAAGAAAAAGAAAATACAACAATAATTAATGTAGTTATAGCATGATAGTTGCAGGGAAAAGATCACACTGGGGTGTTTTTGAGGTTAGATGATAAATTCAATTGCTCACATAGAAAGTGATACATAAGTATATGTTGTATATATAAAATATGCAGGGAATTTGCTCTGTACGCTACAGGGTTTATTAGTTTTCTTTCTTATATTACATTCACTTTTCTCCTGAGGCCATTGCAGTAATTTGGCAACTGCCTAGTAGGACTTCTCTGTTTAACAAAATATAATACATAAACATGGATAACGACGACTACAGATTTCCACTTTTTCTGTAATAAAGGAGAACAATTCATAAAGTGAGGAAGATACAGAGAACATATATATTGAATGCTGATGCTGTGGGGAAAGCATACAGCCTGCATTACTGAAAATCTGTTTATTTTTCTTTGAAACCCATTATGACAGAGGGCTATTCAGATTGCACTACTAAGCAGCCAGAGGGTAGATCTACTCTTGGGGGGTGGGCAGTGAGGGTAAGAGAGTAGAGTCCCATCACCACTTATTGTCCATTGATGGATGGTACAGACCTCAGAGCAAACTTGGTTCAATGTACACAATGTGCAAGTAAATATCTATGCAGTAAGTACACGTACTAGCAGTTGTATGCATTTGATATCATTTACATTTTTCTTTGATTAATTAGTTGCTTAGTTAGTAGTTGTTTGGGGACTTCTGGGAAGATGTTTCAGCCATCATAAGGGTACAAGGCAGACAAACGTTCAACAATGCAGTGAAAACAAGAAGCTGAAATATCTATAGGTACTGACCATGTAGCTGATGTATGTACAAGGTGGAAGCAATACAGAGCTATTTGTAATAAATATTAATGATCTATAACAAAGAGCATAGATACAACAATGATATGAAGACGTAATATATTACAGAGCTTGAAAAGCAGTGATTTTTGTCAATAATGTGCCTTTAGGAGACAGTACTTAATAATGCAATAATTTGCATAGTAATAAACATAATACAGCAATAATCTCAGCAATCGATATAATATACACAAATATATTTATATTCATAATATACAACTAGAATATTACAAGCAATATTTTGAATATTTTGAGTAGGTACTCTAAGCTACCAAAGTTTATTCCGCGGTGGTACAGCAGTAGCGTTGTTAACTCACAGCAAGAGGTTCTCCTGTTTGATTCTTGGCTTGGCTTGGGAGTTCCTTCTGTGTGGAGTCTGCATGTCCTTCCCACAGTTGGGTAGCATTCAAAAGGCATGCGTGCGTAAATGGGCGTGCCTTCGTTGAAGGTTTGGCATCGAGTTGGCACCTCGGCTTTTCGTAAAAATCTACTGCCAATCATTAGCAGACCAGAGTTTCGCTGTGGTGACCCTTTACCGGGAAAAAGCCTAAAAACAAACTCTAAGCTACCAAAGTTTACCATACCGAGGGTTTCCATATGTAGCCCCATACAAGTACAGTAGTAAGGTGGGTCAGAAGATGAGTTCTGAAGATGGATAAATCAATATTTTTTTTTACACTATGGTTCTTATCAGTGATAATTAGTAAAGCTTTAGAACTGAACCAGTGCCATACTCTGTGAAAGACATCCTGCAGTCCTCTTTGCAAAAGCATGTGAGAGGAGCCTTCCCTGGGGAATCTTAGTGCTATGATGTCCATTATCAGTCATAATATTTCTTAAACTAATTAACATGATGTTCCCAAATAGCAGGATGTATCAGGTATGAAAGCAGCGGGTGAAGGATGTCTAAGTCAATGACTCTCTTTAGGTCCACTGAAAGTTCACACATCAAAAGTCCTCTACTCATGCTTCTAACGATTGCATTAGGGACTGAATTTTATAGTCCAAGATTATGACAAGCACTTGTAAATCCAAGTTGCACCCGAGTTATACTTATACTTGATTGCAGTCCAGTTTTCACTATAGCTTTGTCGTTTGCTTGAGATCTGTCATTAGTTTGATAGGAAGAGGGAAGTTTTTCCCGTATGTGGAATACGGATGACTGAATGCCACCTAAGTCTGGCTTCATGATGAAATGATTCTCAGTTGGATGATTTTCTACGTGTACTTTGGCTCTACAGCATGACAGCACAGACTGTAGCGACAACAATATAACAAAAGAGTCACTCTGTCCCTGTTAGAAAGTAATATCAAGTCTGTAGTTAGGATAGCAAAGCCGAAGATTTGCATTTACGGACCCTACATGGGGATGCAGAGAACAAAAGCTTAAGATTTTATAATTTAGTCTCTTTCTCACTCTATATATGTATATATATATATATATATATATACACATATGTTATGCTTTCCATAAGTTTGACGTGTTGGACTACCAGAGTTCAGAGATGCAGAAATAAGGTTAAGAAACATTTTTTTTTTAATTCTTAGAATATGATGTATCATAGCTTGTCTTTTAAGGAACCTGTATTAATGAAATGTGTTTTCAGGGGTCTATATTATGTGATCAAAGAACACATAATACTCGACAAATACACAGTGAACGCTGTAAACCATGAATGGCCAAATACGCAAACCTTTTCCTCGGGAAAAAGTTCAGTTGGCCTTTATTGGGAATTGCCCTTTTCTTCAATGTAGAGTGATCTTGGAGTTGGTATATTTAGTTAGGGGGTTGTGGGGGATGAAGCCCACCGCTTGATTAGTGTTTTAAAGTTTTTTTTTTTTGTTTGTTTTACGTCCATGTGAATTTTTTCCCAAAGAAAAAAATTTGCAGACATGGCCATTCACAGTTTACGCCATTCACTGTGTATTTGTCAATTATTTTGTGCTCAAAGAGTAAACTCTTCGATCACATAATATAGACCCATTTTCAGAAATTGAATCATTGCCAGTAGTAACAGGTTAGTGTACCATGGCATCATACCTCTCAACCTCTTAGAGCAAAAAGTCTGGACAAAACCATAAATAATGGAGGGACAAAGCTCCAAAAATAGGGATACATTTTACATATTGCTGTTACAAACTTGGAAAGTTGATAGAATAACAGGTTCTGCATTAGCATTAATCTTCTGAAGGGTATAAAGTTTGAAACTCAAATGTTTGTCATTATTTTCTGACTTCAGTCTTTAATGATTTGTCAAGGATTTGCCAGAAAACCACACATTTATGAAAAATGGACCAAAAGTAGGAGGCAAAAATCTGGACATTCTACAAAAAGCAGTACAGTTGAGAGCTATACATAGCATGATTTTGATTTATGTTTGACTTAATTTTAATAAACAATTCATCTTAAGAGCTTCCCTCCTTATCTGGAAGAGCAATCTGTATTTTTTTATAGTTCATAATTGTACTACTTGGATTAATAATTTAGGAACTTGGCACTGTTTTTCAGCATAATCAATAGTTTGGGCTACAGGTCTCAGATAGCAAATTAGGTTGGGGTCTATATTGAAAGAATGAAAGGAACAGAGTGCGAACTCTCAGATGAGTGAAAATGCTGCAAATCGAAAACGTTATTACACCTCCCGCTAAATATATATTCCAAATCTGAGATTGCACTACAGTGAAGACAGGGCAAATATATCCCAATCTTCAGTGTACTGCATTAAAAAACCTTCGATTTGTGGCATTTTCGCTCATCTGAGCATTCGCACGTTGTCTCTTTTGTTCTTTCAATATGTAACCATTAGGTTGTGTAGGGCATATGAGTAAGCATATTTTCTACTTACAGCATCTCTTTAACACCTATGTGGTATAGAATGTCACAATTCCGTCAGCCTACACACTTCAAGTATTCCACACCATTTTCTGGAAAATAAACCTAAACAAGATAATAGGATAAACAAATGTAAACAGTTTTTGAACAAGCTACTAAAGCTGTACTAGCAATGTTATCAGTAAGAAGTAGTCTTTGCAATGATAACAGTCAGTACATTCATATCCTTTCCACAAATACTGTAATATATTATAATGCACACAAACCCAGAAGTATATATATTTTTTTCACTAAATATTTTTTTTTATTATTTCAAATAAGATGTCTTAAACATTACATGAAATAAAGATAAATAACATATTTACAATTCTAAAACATTACTAACTTCAAACCATTATATAACTATTTACATTGGTGTCTATGCAAATAACATTGAAATTCTATATTATATAGAGTTAGAAACATAAGATGATATATCTTCTTCGATATTTTCAAGTATTTCCAGTACTTTCATCCAAGAGTAATAGTAAGAAGTAGATCTTTTAGTTCTGTTCTTCACTGTTAATATTTCCATGTGAGCAGCTGTTGTTGTTAAAGTCTCAAATTCCTTGAACGTAGGTGAAGCCTCATTTTTCCAGTGTATAGTTATGATTTTACGTGAAATTGCCAATAGTGACCATAGGATTTTAGTGTCTTTTTGGTACACAGTTTGGAATAGGAGAGTTGAATAAAATTAAATTCTTTGTTAATTGAAAATTATCATTATAAACAGTCTGAAAAAATTGTTAATGGATTTCCAGTACATATTGAGACAAATACATTCATAAAAACATGCTGCTAGTCTGTTTTTATCTTGGTATGGCATCTCCAGCATCGATCTTCAATAGAATACACTTTGGCTAACCTATGTGGTGTATAGAAACTTCTGTGTAGATATCTCCAAGTGAATAATTGCCAGTATTTTGATAATGTAGAAAATTTGGAAGATTTTAGAATATTACCTTTTTCTTCTTCAACTGGAGGATGGTTGTTTATTAAAATATAATAATCCCAGTATGATTTTTCATTATAGTTTTTTTAACAATTTTATAGATATTAGACAAATAACCTGTACCCTGATAAGGCTGTTTTGTGATAAGAATAAGGTATTCAATGAGTTTTGGAGTTTCATGTCTAACTGAAGGTTGCATTTGTTCTATTTTATTTATAAGAAAATGCCTTAGATTTTGTAAAACAGCCAATTGTCTTTATTTATATTATAATTATAAATTATCTGTTCCTTTGTTAGAATTTTCCCTTTCTCTATAAGTTGATGCCAAAAGAGTAATGTTTCTTCTTTAAGTATATTTATTTTAGATATTTGGAATGTATCTAGAATATTTGGTGTAAAAGCTATAGGGAAAATAAGAAAAATCCAAGAATTAATATTTGGTATTTTGTTTATATATGTTCTAAACACTGAAAGTGTAGAACTTACATAGTTTGATGGCAATTTATTAATATTATTCCTTTTCCCTAAAAAATAATCTTTTAACATCCATATAAGGGGTGATGGTATTACTGTTAAGTTGTCTTGTATGTGATTATAATTGATTTCTATGTAAATCTGCTCATGGGCTTGTTTCCATATAGGTGTGTATGAATTATTTAACCATAGTGTTATGTTTTTAATAACAGATGAGGTAATATATAAATCAATATCCGGTAAATTAATTCCACCATCTTCCCAATCTGGCAAATGTTTATTTAAGGCTATACGGGGTTTATTTGGAAACCACAGAAAATTTAAAATTAGTTTATTGTATCTTTGAATAATATATTTGGGAGGTGGCAATGAAAATTTTTGTATTAAGTATAATATTTTGGGAAATATGATTATTTTAATAAGATAATCTGTCTGCTGTTGAAAAGATATATTTATTCCAGTAACCAATTGTTTGTTCTATTTTGTCTAGTATTTTATTATAGTTAAATATTAGAGAATCTGTTAATTCATTGAGTAGATTTATTCCCAGATATAATAATTTACTTTCTGTTACTATATATTTGGAAAATCTTTTGTTTATATTATTTTTTTTTACAATTACAGGGCATAATTTTAGTTTTGTTTTCATTAAATTTTAAGCCTGAAATATTTTGAAATTTATTCATGGAGTTAAATAGAGCATTCAAAGACTCATTTGCATCTGAGAGAGTTAATAGTATGTCATCAGCAAAGAGTTGGATTTTAAGGTTTAACATTTTATTAATACAAATGCCCTTTATGTTATTGTTTGATCTGATTTGATTTGCAAAGGGTTCTATGAGTAATGCAAATAACAATGGTGATAAAGGGCAACCTTGTTTAGTTCCCTTTTTATTGTTATAGGGCCTGATCTATATGATCCCAGTTTAACATATGCAGTAGATTTTTCATATAGTATTTGGATAAGATTATTAAAATTAGAAGGAAAGTTATATTCTTTTAAAACTAGTGAAAGAAAGTTCCAATTAACCGAATCAAAAGCTTTATTAATATCTAATGAGATTGCATTTAAATTTAGGACTTTATGTTTGCTATAATCTATTAATGTTAGTATTCTTTTAATATTATCTGAAGTATTTCTTCCTTTAATAAAACCTGTTTGATCTTTGTGAATTAAGAAAGGAAGAAAGTGTTTGATCCTATCTGCGTATATAGCCATAAACATCTTGTAGTCTATATTGAGTAATGATATTGGCCTATATGAGGAACACTGTTTCTCATCTTTATCTGGTTTGATAATTGGGGATATCAATGAATATTTCCAAGAGGGTGGTATATTCAAATCTTTATTGGCTATATCATATACTTTTAATAATAAAGATATGGCTTGATTGGGTATTAATTTATACATTTCTGGTAGCATATTGTCTGGGCCAGGTGCTTTATTTGTCTAGAGCTTTTTAATTTGTGATTTTAATTCTGTCATATTGATTGGTTTGTTTATAATGTCTATTTGTTCTTGTGTTAATTTAATATGAATATTGTTTTCTAAGTATTTTTATATCCTTAGTAGGTGTATCTTGAGTATTTATGGAATTATCAATGTTAAATTGGAGTCTGAATGCTTCTAAAATATCATTTAGTTCCGTAACTCTTTTGTTAGTATTGGGAATAATATTTCTTTTATTTGCTTAGATTTAATTATTTTTTTTGTTCTATTAGTTAAGTATCTCAGGTGTGCTGAATTAGTAGAGTATGAGTTTATTTTTATCTTTTCTAAGTTAATCATAATCTTATGGTGTAGCAATTCTGTATACTTCTTATTGATTTGTGTAAGTTCTTGAACTTGAGTAGCATTACCCTTTGTATTTCCAGTTTCAATTTATCTGCTTTGTTTTGTAAGTCTAGCATATCTTTATTCCATAACTTCCTTTTATTTATGTACCAGGATAATATCTTCCCATATGTAACTGCTTTTAATGAATTCCAGACATATATTTCTGAAATATCTTCTGTGTAATTTATTTCTAGAAAGTTTTTGATTGTTTCTTCATAAAATTCTTTGAAATCTCTCAATTTTGTGATATAGGAAGGTATCCTAGTAATGGGATTTGAATAAAATGGTGTAAGCTCTATCTCAAAGACTATGGCATTATGATCAGATAAAGGACAATTTATGATTTTGACTTTGTCAATTTTTGTTATTAGGTCATTGGCAACATATATTCTATCAATTCTAGAGTTAGTTTTATATCTATGAGAATAAAATGTGAAGATTAGTGAGTCTGGTTCTGCAAATTCATTTATATCTTTTAAATACAATGTATCTATAAATTTTGATAGTGCTTTAGAGATGGGTTGTTTTCTTCTTTTGGATTTAGAATCTGTATCTTTTCATTCATTATACAGTTGAAGTCTCCTGCCAATATCAGGCTACCCTTAGTTAAATGAATTATCTCTTCAAAATGCTGTTTAACTGTTTTTAATCCTAGTCCTGGGATCCAATATAGATTTACTAACGTATAGATTCTCTTATTTAACTCTATTGAAACTAGACAAAACATACCTGATGTATCTTGATGAGTAGTAATTATTTTAGGTGTTATAGTTGAGTTGCGAAGTAGTATAGCTACTCCTCTTTTTGTTTTGTATTGAGAGTTTATTAGTACTGTGTAATTATTAATATTTAAGTTGTTTATATCTCTATCTAATAAGTGTGTCTCTTGTAAAAGACTATTTGTGGTTTATGTAAGTTTATGTACTTGAATAGGCTTCTCCTTTTATTACTATTATTTAGACCATTAACATTTATGGATAAACATTTCATTTCCTAGTTTTGTTTGTTTTATGTGTAAGTTTATGTAAATATTGTTTATTCTTAGTTCCATCTTGGATACAGAATTCAAAAAGTTTTTCTTGTATGATTTTTGCATGTTTCTGAGTGACACCAAAGTGATAGAATAAAAAAAAAAAACAAAGAACTTCCAAACTTGTAATTCTTAACCTTAAAAACCATTCCCTATTGCTATGAGGTAATATACCTCTTCGTTTGGTTAGTGAATCTAACCAAACAAACTTTCTACCCTCACAAATAATATTTGGATCAGTTTCTCTTATCCTCTTAGTTTTAAATAAAGATAATTGAATAATATATTAAGATAATCTAATCAGCTAAAATATATACATATATTCTTTACTCATCTTATTGTAATTCAATAATACTTACTTCTAAGCAGGTTTCAAAAGGTACAAATATTTAGATTAAGGTAGTATCATTTCAAAATAATTTAGGGTATTAATAAACATCATGTTAAAATCTATAACTGTATATTTCATACATCTGTTGAAAACTATTTACTGACATTACTGTATAATACAGTACCATTGTTGTGCAATTGTTTTAGACTACTCAAGTCCGAAACCAGTGTTTAAATTAATATTTGCAAAGTCATATTGGAATAAAAACATGAATAGTTCTGAAACCACATCATATTTCATGTTTAACATAAACTGAAATGCGATACAATGTATAAGTATATTAATATTTCTTTAGTAGACATTAAATATGTTCCTCTGATTGCATTTTTCAGCTTTTCAATGACAATTCCCATGGCTGGAGACAACAAGATCACAATTTAGACAGCTCCCTTATCCAAGAAACCACTCATAATGTTGTTACCTGATTGAGTGTCTTGTTGCGAACACTTCCATCAACCCTCAGAGGGACCCTGCACAATGAAAACTGACACAGTACAGAGGTAAAACTGCAGCGCACTTGACCACACCCTCAAAGCAAACATCTATGTATATCACACATCAATTCCCACAGCTTAGACTGACACCCAACCAGTGAGTCTATCTGCTGACAACAAGTGCTGGATATACAATCCTGACCTACTCAACACCAGTAATTCAATCCTATGACTGAACAAAAGTATACTGGAGAACACATCAAAACAATGGAAGCTGCCAAGATTCGAACCACCATGTACGAAAATATTACAGGCCAAAATTCCCAACCCATTTTGCAGCAAAGAGACAAAACGTATTCAAACCATGGGGTAACACCTTTACCACGTCAAAAAGGTGTCCAAGAAGTTTGTTTTTCCTCCAGCATCGGAGGACAGCCACGATGATCCATGCACTGCAAGAGTACCATTTTATCCTGGCAATTGCTTCACGACTGTATATAGAAACATTTAATCCAAATCATTAACTGGCACCACAACAATATTTCTCAGAAAAGCTGTTTTACAGCCAATGACCAGACAGAACGCATCATTGAGAGGATACATTTATCAAATGTCAAGTGCCCCAGCCATAATACAAGTGTCTCCTCAAATCAATCCCCAACGAATCTACTGCCCACCAAACTTGCAGACCAATACTGGCATCCTTTCATGCAGTCACATTGAAACACAAAAATACAGGTCCGCTGATCAGGAACAACCAGGCTCTCAACTGCCAGACAACACACCCGTCTGCAGAAAGGTCCAAGAATCATAGTTGCATTGTCAAGCATCCTTGTCCACACTAACAGTAACATGATATACCCGCATACACTAGTATTGTGTCATTCTTGATAATGTAAAAAGCCAGACAATATTATAAGAAGGGTGAAGCCACAGCCAGGCAACATAACAAGAAGAGAACAGCCGCAGTCACCATTCAGATGAGCAAACGGGAACAGCATGAGCCATCTAAGGATGGATAGCCCATTGAGTACCTGCCACAATGCATGCCCATAATGCATGGCAACCCAGTAACAAATTAGGGTGTGGGCTAAGCCTCTCCCCCTTCCACTCAAATCAGATCCAACACAATATGTGTGTAGAACACAGATGCTTCGACAAAGCCCAAAGCCACATGGGATATAAGCATTGTATAATTGACACACCGGGTCAAATCCACTGTTGTTATGTTACTCATTATAGTTGCCTATACAATCATTGCTTCCACTTTCTCCATCTAGTATACCATAACGCCATCTAAATGTTTGATTTGCCAAATGCACATCCAACCTTCTTGTTGCATCCCACCTGCCCACCCGAGGGCATACCTTGGCAGCAGGACATCAGTAGTATTCTGCAGGAGCACCAGCATGGGAAATGGCAACCCTCCCCAAAACAAACCTGTCAGTTGCTTGACATTTACTAGTTTCTTTAGAGAATTTGTAAAACAGCAGTGATTTTATTTGCTGATGATTAATTTCTGCTTTTAAACTCTGCTGTATAAAACATAGTAAGGGATAGCTAAAATGTCTGGAAATCTAAACTGATAGAAAGACAAGCAGATATATGTCCTTATCTATCAAGGTGCTAGAAGACATCAGTAGCCATAAACTGAAAGTGCTTCAAAAATAAATATCTGTGTATATTTATATGAACCTTTTATATTATTTATGTTTCCTTAGAAGGAATTTAGGTTTCTGTATCTTTAAATGTGAACCTAGCTTATTTTCTGACTAGACGTCAATTAGAAAGAGTCAGGGGATGGCGTACACAAGTAAATGCGACAAGCAATAAGTAACTCAAGTTTCTAGTGATGTTTGTGGCTGTTAAATTGTCTCGAGAACCAAGCAGGAAAAGGTATGTGTTTTTTCTTTTTTCTTTTCCCTCCTCTTATTTGGTGACAAACTCATGTAGTGTGCACATGAGCACTCTAGTTTGTGGAGTAGTGTTCACAACTGTCACACTTTGCATTTTAAACATGCTATGCCTTATTTCTCTACTAAAGAAAAGACAACAGGATATCTAAGCTAGTCACAAGCATCTTTCAACTCCGGATGTCTGGAGCCACAACACACATGACTTATAGCCTCAAAATATCACTTAAAACATATTTTTTCACTGGACTATATCAGTATGTGCATATGGGTCAAAGGCAGAACATCTTTTAAGATTATTTAAAGTAGTCTTATGATACATCCTAACTGAAATACTTCATTTCAAAAGCAACACATTTCTGCGCAGCATTAGCGTTTATCCAAACAGGGACACTTTTAACTTATAAAAAGTAATACTATCAGGGATGTAACTAATAATAAGTTATATAGCAGCCATTACTATACCTATTAAGCAATATAACCATATACTGATTAAAGTATTATAAGTTAATGAAGATTTAATAAAAATAAGAGAAAAATAAAAACAACAAAACACAAAGAGAGAAAATAAATAAATAAATAAACTATTTGGGAACATTATTATGCATTGAATACTCTGATTAAGAATATGAAAATAATAGATGGATAATAATGAAAAATAGAGTAATGTTTAAATTATGCTTAGTATATTGATGTGATTTGAGATAAATGTATTTACATTTATGCTAATTTTGACATTTAAAATATAATTGAAAACAGTACCTGTTTTGGTGTAACTTGAAGACAGTAAGAACTTTTCTTTTGTTGTTAGTATTATTATTTAGATTTTTACAGAATATAACATATGTAAGATTATTTGTCCTTTAGTTTTTTTTTCTTTTGCTCAACAGTTTTCCAATTATTTACTTCAGCATTTCTCTTGATTGTACTTATTGTCCAGTCCATAGATTCTTCATGTGTTAGGATGTTGTTGTTGGTAAGGTATTTTATTGCTGAATCTAATGTTTCAAAGATTGTTATTCCATTTGGTAGAAAAACTTTCAGTCTTGCTGGAAATAAAAGATGGACTTTCAGTTGCTTTTTCTTCAAGGTTTTTTTTATTGGTAGAAATTCTTTTCTTTTTGAAACCACCTTTGAAGAATAATCATTGTCAAATCTTATTAATGAATCATTGTATTTGATGGGAGAATTTTCCCAAGCATTTCTTAATATAAGATCTTTATCTTGTGTAGAAAAAAGTCTCACAATTATAGATCTCGGCTTGTTCTTACCCGGAGAAGAAGCATTTCCAGAAGCTGCTAGTGATCTATGCGCCCGTTCAATACCATATGAAAGAGCTTCAGGTATTTTTGTTACATCTGGTATCCAGGTGGTAAGAAAGTTTATCATATTGTCCCCTTCAGATTTTTCTGGTAGACCATATATTCTAATATTATTTCTTCTTGTTCGGTTTTCCATATCATCAAGCTTTTCTAGTAAATATGTATTCTGTTGAAGTAAGAATTCAGTTTGTTGTTCTTCTATTTGGACTCTAGTGTCAATGTCACTTAATGACTGTTCAATAAGTGATATCTGTCCTTTCTGCTGTGTAAACATTTCTTGAAGCTGTTCCAGTTGTTGTGAGCACTTTTCTTTAAAAGTATCTATTTTATTGTCCATCTTGTCGATTTTTATTGTAAGTTCCTGTATATTTGTAATGAGAGACTGCAGGTCTTTTTTGAGAGAAGAGTCTTGTGCTGTATTCCTTAGATGACTCGTGCTGTAAAGCTGATATTGGTGCTGAATTTCCAGTAATTAATTTGACAGGAATTATTCAAGTTCTGACAATAAAATTTTTCTTATAGATGCTCTGAGTTATTAGAAATAAGTTAGTAATAAAAATTTCTTCAAATTAAATATTATTTTGTAAAATTCCTGTCAGGAATTGTATTGAGGTAAGAGAGCTGAAATGAAGTGTAGCTATCAGTTCAGCATCCTAGCCACGCCCCTCAGAAGTATATTTTTTGTTAAACTTTCACAAACAAATTGTTATATCTTGGAAACTAGAATACCTAGACAGATGTTGTTAAAAAAATGTTGTTAACCAAACACAGGCTTTTACATGACAAAAAGAAATTCCTCTATGACTGTTTGTTTATTGTGATATATACAATATGAAAATATAAACATTAATTGTATAATTAACAATATAAAGAAGACTGAGTATAACTAAAGATGTGCAACTTACAGTGCAAATATTAAAGAGAGCTTTCTTCGAGAATACCTAAGGTTTCACCTGATGTCATGTAACAGTTTTTAGTCACTTAGTTTTTGAAGTATTAAGTACCAATGGAAATATTCATAATTACTAGCAGACAACTAGCAATATCTTAGGTATAGTGTGATATAAATGCAGAATGACAATGACTTTTCCTGTATCCTACCATGGCATTTCACATCATGCTCCTCAATAACAGACAGGGTTCTCACTTATAAAAATATGAACATAAATATGAAAATAATGCTAAGTTACAAATTAAGTTATTCATTTCTCTACTGTAGGGCATCTTTGATTAACAGTCTTAGTATCATTTTATTAATAACTCTTTGCAGTTTTGAATACTACCTATTATTAGCTGATAAATCACTTGGTTAAAGAAGTCAGGCCCCAAAACATATCTGGATGCCATAAGGCAGTATGTATGTGAACTGGAAATATATAAAAATGGCATTATAGGCTTATGTAAGTTATTGGAAGAGAAATTGCAGGGAAGAAAAGCCAAGCTACATTCACAGAGTGACAGCTTCTAGCCCAGGCTATTCAGTCCTTGCCCCTACCTCTGGGGCAGAAAGGTGATGGTAAAATCCATTTCAATACAAAAATTGTTAAGGACAGGAATAAAATGAAGGGAAGGAAGTAGTCAAGTAAGCAGCCACGTGAGCAATGCTCTGACAGACTAAAGCTGTGCCCAGAAGAACAGACCATGTCAAGTAAGCAGCCACGTGAGCAATGCTCTGACAGACTAAAGCTGTGCCCAGAAGAACAGACCATGTCAAGTAAGCAGCCACGTGAGCAATGCTCTGACAGACTAAAGCTGTGCCCAGAAGAACAGACCATGTCAAGTAAGCAGCCACGTGAGCAATGCTCTGACAGACTAAAGCTGTGCCCAGAAGAACAGACCATGTCAAGTAAGCAGCCACGTGAGCAATGCTCTGACAGACTAAAGCTGTGCCCTGAAGAACAGACCATGTCAAGTAAGCAGCCACGTGAGAAATGCTCTGACAGACTAAAGCTGTGCCCAGAAGAACAGACCATGTCAAGTAAGCAGCCACGTGAGCAATGCTCTGACAGACTAAAGCTGTGCCCAGAAGAACAGACCATGTCAAGTAAGCAGCCACGTGAGCAATGCTCTGACAGACTAAAGCTGTGCCCAGAAGAACAGACCATGTCAAGTAAGCAGCCATGTGAGCAATGCTCTGACAGACTAAAGCTGTGCCCAGAAGAACAGACCATGTCAAGTAAGCAGCCACGTGAGCAATGCTCTGACAGACTAAAGCTGTGCCCAGAAGAACAGACCATGACCAAAGTAGGAAGCAACTCAAAATAAGAAGTACATTCTAACAATATCATAAGGCTCTATTTTTAAGAAATAAATCATATATATATGGATACTTATGGTGTATAGCTGCTGAAATATTGCACATGTATTGCACAGTTTCAGAAAACATTATATTGACATGACTAGACCAAATGCAAAATAGCTAATAGGTCCATAGATTAATGAGTTCATAATACAAAAACTACTTTTGTACCCAATTTCTTTTAAATGAAGAAGAATTACCTGATTTGCTCAGCCACACCTCCTTCAGACCTGAGGTCTGCTAACCAGTCCACCTTTAATATTATAGAAAACTGTCTCTCCGAACGTCGATTGTTACTAAATCCCAAAAAAATTAAAATGTTGTTATTCTCACCAACACAAAGGTCTGCTGCTTTTACCTTCACCATAAATGCAAAAGATGGCACAATAATCTCCCCCGACCCCTCTACAAAACTATTAGGAGCCATTATTGATAACAACCTAAAATTTGACCTACATGTAAACCAATCGAAAAAAAAACATCAATAAAAAACTTGGATCGCTGTATAGAATAAAAGCCTTCTTAACCCTTCCAGCTAAGATTGCCATAGCTCGCTCTCACCTACTTTCAACACTTCTATATGCTTCCCCCCTTCTCTCCAATCTAAACAAGTCTGTACTTAATAGACAGTCAACTTGTTCCAATCACATTGCCAGGTTTGCCACTGGACTGCCTTTTAGAACACACCACTGCATCAACCTTAAACAGCTTGGGTGGCTAGAACTTCCCTGTCTAATCCAATATAACCTTCTGATTATGGCTAATAAAATCCTCCATAATCCAGATAATACACCAGCTCTTAAAAATATTATCACCCCCTATAACAATCTGCGACTGCTTCGATCCTCAAACAGACTACTAATTCAGGCAATCAAAATTAACAATGCAGCCGGTGATTCCCACTTTGCAAACTCTGCAGGCAGAGCCTGGAACTTACTTCCAGCTGATATTACTTTGCTCTCCTCCCTAGGCCAATTTAAGATCAAACTCAAACAACATCTGGCACTAAACTGGCTTTGCCACTGCAACAAAACTAGCTAACTTTCATCAAGAATGTGAATAATCTATTAAAAAATCTACTACTAATTTTTCCTCTGACTGTAACCAGGGGTATCTCTAACCTGTGAATGTGTCTACTCATGTTTGCCTTGCATTCTTTGTAAATACCGTTCTGTAATATGTCTTCATTGTTTTTTTTTATTGTATCTGTATACCTTGGAGCTTTTCTCCCCAGGCCTCTGGTGAAAATGGACATGTATCCAGTCGGACTATCCCAGTCAACAAATGTAAATTAAATAAAATAAAAATAAAATAGAATTGCAGAAAACAAAGTAAATGCATTAGTTCCATCTAATTATAAAGATGTTTTTAAAACCTATTTTATTTCCTAGGAGGTGAGTCTTAATTATGGAAATGACTGACAGAAAATGTATTTCTTTGGACTGAATTATTGTAATAAATACATAATATGAAGCAAGTGTTTCTCATATCACATACAGATGTCCATCTTTTAAAATGTAACAATTTGGATAAGATGTCACAATGATATTTTAGGATAATAGCACCTCTTAGACACCCAGCTGTCTAAACATTGGTTTTAGATGATGGCCAATGTTGATGTGACACCCCAATGCTATGTGCAAAGATGGAAAAATGGACGGTTATGGATGGATGGATGGATGGATGGATGGATGGATGGATTGCCTCTTAATAGAGTGCTTATTGCATTAGATAACTGATTAGACTGTGGTCTAGCAAAGATAGTTCTAATTTGCCAAATGTGTTCTGTCAAACAAACAAGACAATAAAAAAAACTTTTCTGTATAAAATATATGTGCGGATTCCTTATATATTATGTCATTAAATTATGTGCAATAGTATGGAAATTTTTATGTGAGTTTTGGTCATCAGTTTAGGTGAGTAACTTTCTGCAAATGTAGTTTATGCAAATAGTCAAAGACAAAGTAAACTTTATTGTCATTCAGACTCCACAACAAGTGCAGCTGAATGAAATTATATTACTCCAGGGTCTATGTGCAAACATCTAACATATACAATAATTAACATTACTACATTTAGATATTCCTATTACACAATATTTACTGTTTCATATATCAGTAGACATTTACTAAGCTAATGAAATATGGAATTTATTACACAGAACTCCACAGCTACTTCTTATTGCATAGGATTCTGTTGGCACTAGTCTAAGGAAACACGATATGTATTGCACAAATGTTTTACAGCTGTTACTTATTACACAGGATTCTGTTGGCACCAGTCTAAGGAAACATGATATCTGTTGTACAAGCATTTCACAGCTGTTACTTATTGCACAGGATTCTGTTGGCACTAGTCTAAGGAAATACAATGTTTATTGCACAACATTTCACAGCTGTTATTTATTGCACAAGATTCTGTTGGCACTAGTGTATGGAAACAAGATATTTAATGCACAAACATTTCACAGCTGTTACTTATTGCACATGATTCTGCTGGCACTTGTCTAAGGAAACACAATATTTATTGCACAAACATTTCACAACTGTTACTTATTACACAGGATTCTGTGGCACTTGTCTAAGGAAACATGATATTTATTGCACAAACTTTTCACAGCTGTTACTTATTGCACAGGTTTCTGTTGGCACTAGTCCAAGGAAGCACAATATTTATTGCGCAACATTTCACAGCTGTTACTTATTGCACAGGATTCTGTTGGCACTAGTCTAAGGAAACAAGATATTTATTGCACGAACATTTCACAACTGTTATTTATTGCACATGATTCTGCTGGCACTAGTCTAAGGAAACACGATATTTATTGCACAAACATTTCACAGCTGTTACTTATTGCACAGGATCCTGTTGGCACTAGTCTAAGGAAACACGATATTTATTGCACAAACATTTCACAGCTGTTACTTATTGCACAGGAGTCTGTTGGCACTAATCTAAGGAAACACAATATTTATTGCACATTTCACAGCTGTTACTTATTGCACAGGATTCTGTTGGCACAAGTCTAAGGAAACACAATATTTATTGCATAAACATTTCACAGCTGTTACTTATTGCACAGGATTCTGTTGGCACTAATCTAAGGAAATACGATATTTATTGCACAACATTTCACAGCTGTTACTTATTGCACAGGATTCTGTTGCCACTAGTCTAAGGAAACACAATATTTATTGCACAAACATTTCACAGCTGTTACTTATTGCACAGGATTCTGTCAGTACTAGTCTAAGGAAACAATATTTATTGCACAAACATTTCACAGCTGTTACTTATTGCACAGGATTCTGTTGGCTCTAGACTAAGGAAACAAGATATTTATTGCACAAACATTTCACAACTGTTATTTATTGCACATGATTCTGCTGGCACTAGTCTAAGGAAACACAATATTTATTGCACAAATATTTCACAGCTGTTACTTATTGCACATGATTCTGCTGGCACTAGTCTAAGGAAACACAATATTTATTTCACAAACATTTCACAGCTGTTACCTATTGTACAGGATTCTGTTGGCACTAGTCTAAGGAAACACGATATTTATTGCACAAACATTTCACAGCTGTTACTTATTGCACAGGATTCTGCTGGCACTAGTCTAAGGAAACACGATATTTATTGCAAAAACATTTCACAGCTGTTACTTATTGCACAGGATTCTGTTGGCACTAGTCTAAGGAAACACAATATTTATTCCACAAACATTTCACAGCTGTTACTTATTGCACAGGATTCTGTTGGCACTAGTCTAAGGAAACACAATATTTATTGCATAAACATTTCACAGCTGTTACTTATTGCACAGGATTCTGTTGGCACTAGTCTAAGGAAACACAATATTTATTGCACAAACATTTCACAGTTGTTACTTATTGCACAGGATTCTGTTGGCAGTAATCTAAGGAAATATGATATTTATTGCACATTTCACAGCTGTTACTTTTTGCACAGGATTCTGTTGGCACTAATCTAAGGAAATACAATATTTATTGCACAACATTTCATAGCTGTTACTTATTGCACAGGATTCTGTTGGCTCTAGACTAAGGAAACCTGATACTTAATGCACAAACATTTCACAGCTGTTACTTATTGCACAGGATGCTGTTTTATCTTCAGCAGATTTTGCACAGAAATAACATTATACTCTGTTAGATTAGTTGCACAGTATATTTAAGACCTTTTAAGGTTATTGCATGCAAATATGCTTCTCACTCATCATATTACCTACTGTGTCTGGTGTCAAGTGAGATATAGGTTGCTACTGGAGTACAGTAGCCTGAAGGCCAGGGGATAGAAGCTTCTGTTAAATCTGGCCATTCTGCAATGTATGCTACAATAACACCTCTCAGATGTTAGGTGCAGGAACAGTCCATATATAGGGTAGTTGTCCATGACTGTTTTCCCTGCTCTGTTGAGACAACGAACCTGATGCAAGTCTTGAATAGATGGTATAGTTATCCTGGTAATCATTTCTGTTGCTTGCACCACTCTTTGGACGGACTGGAGGTCCGTGTTGGAGAAGTTGCCATACCAAGCTGTAAAACTGTTTGTCAGGATGCTGTCAATTGTGCCCCTGTAGAAGGTCATGAGAACAGGGCCTGGTAGATTTGCTGATCTCAACTTTTGCAGAAAGTGTAGGCATTGCTGTGCTTTCTTGACAACGGCATTTGTGTTCACAGGCCAAGACAAGTCTTCCATGATATGCACCCCAAGAAACTTGGTGCTTTTTACTCTCTCCACTGTTTCTCCATTGATTGTTTGTGGGGAATGTTTCTTATGCTTTCTTCTGTAATCCACAATTGCCTCCTTTGGTCTTATTGACATTGAGTGGCAGAGTGTTGTTACCACACCAGGTTATCAGTGCCTCACCTCCTGTCTATAGGCTGTTTCCTCCTCATTCCTGATGAGACCACCAGCTGTTGTATCATCTGCAAACCTGATTATATGATTAGAGCTGCACTTGGCAGTGCAGTCATGGATTAGCAGTGAATGCTAAAGGGTTCAGAACACAGTCTTGGGGTGCACCAGTGCTCAAGGTGATACTACTTGAGGTATTCTTTCCTGTACATACTATTTGTGGCCTTTCAGTAAGGAAGTCCAGAATCCAGTTGCACTTTGGTGTGCTGACACCTAGTTGAGTTAGCTTCTCTGTCAGTTGCTGAGGTATGACTGTACTGAATACTGAACTGAAATCAATGAATAACATGCACACATAGCTATTGTTGTTCTTCAGGTGTTCCAGCGATAGATGGAGTGCCAGTGAAATAGCATATACAGTGGATCGATTTGGCTTGTACACAAATTGGAATGGGATGAAGGATGACAGAAGTCTGGATGTTAAGTGGTCCTTGACCATCCTTTCTAGGCACTTAATTACAATGGAGGTGAGAGCCACAGGGAGGTAGTCATTGAGGTCCTTTGGTGGAGACTTCTTAGGGAGAGGTATTATGATGGTGATACTGAAGCACCTGGGAACAATGGCCTGTTTCAATGAGGTATTGAATATGTCTGTGAGTACATTTGTCAGTTGCCCAGCATAGTCTCTTAGAACCCTTCCCAGAAGGTTATCAGGACCAGCTGATTTTCTTGGATTTATCCTCCCCAGGGTTCTATGGGCATCAGTTGGATTTAGGCTGAGCACTTCTTTGTTCTGGCTTGTTGGAGCTTTCATTAGTTCATGTTGTTTCCTTCTTCATAGCTGCTAAAATATATGTTGAGCTTGGTCAGGAATTCAGTGTTGCCCCCACATCAAGAAGAAGTGGGCTTGTAATCTGTTATGGCCTGAATTCCTTGCCACAGTCGCTTCATGTCCTTTTCATCAGAGAAGTGATTTTTTGAGACTCTGACCATATGCCCTTTTTGCATCTCTCACACCCTTTTTTAGGTTTGCCCTGGTGTGCCTGAGCTCATCCTTGTTTCTCTCCATGAAGGCAGCAGGCAGCATTCCTTACTTTCAGGAGTTCATATACTCTACTTGTGAGCCAGGGTTTCTGGTTGGCCCATGTGATGATGCACTTGTTGACTGTTACATCATCTACACATTTGGAAATGTAACCCAACAGAGACTCTGTTCTCATCCAGGTTGGTTTGCTGATTTACAGTGGCTGCCTCTCTGAACATATTCCAATCTGTGCATTCATAGCAATCCTGGAGTTCTGATACTGTTCCCTCTGGCCATACCCTTATTTAGTTTTTGAAGGACTTTCCTCTGGTTAGTAATGGTCTGTACACTGGAACTAAAATGATGGAGATATGGACTGAGTTGCTCATGTGTGGATGAGGCAATGCCCTGAATGCCAGTTTAACATTAGTGTACACTTTATCCAGTGTGTGTTCTCACCCCTGGTTGCAAAATCTACATGTTGGTAATAGGGAGGAAGGACTGAATTCAAGTTGGCCTGGTTGAAGTTTCTTGCTATTATGTGCACATTTTTTCTGGATTCTGATTTTGCAAATCGCTGATCTCCTTGTATAGGGTCGCCAGTACCTCAATTGTATTAGCACAGGGAGGGATGTATACAGCTGTAACACTAACCCCAAAGCTGTAATGCTTGCACCATTAAATTTCCTTGGCAAGTAGAAGGGTCTACTCTTTAGTGACATAAACTTTATGTTTTCAGAGCAGTGGGTGGAGATTATCTGGCAGTTAGTACACCATCTGTTGTTTACATAAATACACATCCCTCCCCCATGTAATTTCCCATTGAGAGACTGTATCCTGTCGGCTCTGAATAATGAGAGCCCTTCCAGATATACTGCACTGTCATTTATATTAGGGTGTAGCCACGTTTCAGTGAAAATAAGCACACAGCAGTCTCTCACCTTATTATTAGTAGTAGGTCCAGTCTTAAATAATCCATTTGCTTATCTAATGAATGAACATTTGCTAGTAGTATGGATGGAAGAGTAGGCCTGTATGGGTCTGCCTTGAGTGTGGCAGTGATTCCAGCTCGAGACCCTCTCTTCCTTACTCTTTCACATCTCTTTCACTTCCTTCTTCCTCTCTGATTGATGGGTGTCATTACTGCTTGTGCAAGGCACTTTGAACCACAGTTTAGTAGAATTCCCAGCTTTTGTAGCTCAAGCAGTGTTGTAGGCCCCACAGGCCCTGCAGACATCAGGTCATCAAACCATCTGAACTGCAAGCTTGATTGTTAAATTTCCAAAAGTTTCTCACTACTATAATTCAGATTACATTCTCTTTTTGTCCCTGATTTAGTTTTTTTTCCTTAAAAATTGACATAGAAGTAGACAAATGATGCACATTTTCCTGCTGAGCCAGAGCAGCCACGACCTCACAGGTGCCACAGTTTTTCTTTTTTTTTTTTGCATTAAGTGAACATTTTCATGTGTCTGAATGCTACATGTTAGGAAATTCTATTTGGTCAAATTTTAGCATTACATCATTTGTAGAATTTGATAAGTTAAAGGTCAAAGCGGGTTGTAATTAGAACTAAAATCTTGGTTATCGCTATGTTTATGTTGGGGTTAGTGTTAGGCTTAGGGTTAGCTTTAAGAATAGGCCAAGGAATAATATTAGGGTTAAGTTAATTATTAGGCCCAGACTTAGGATGCTTTAAGGTTTTGCTTAGATTTAAAATTAGGGTTGGGGTTTTGGGATATATAGGTAGCATGTCTTTTATAATGGTGGTACACTATGAGAAATACTTTGGAAAGTAAAATGTATTGGCGTGTACTGCACATTTTCAAAGAGTATGAATGCCAAGACAAGTTCCCTATCAAAAGTACAAGACCTGTTGATGTGAATATTGCAGCTATGAAAAATAAATCGTGAAAGGCAAAAACGAAGCATGAAAGATAATGAGTAGGATAAATCTTTAAACTCTCCTAACGCCATTAAAGTGGGTTTTTTCTTTTTAATTAAGATGGCTAAAACTGCACCATTCAATATGGCCTACACTCTCCCTAAGCCTGCTAATTAAACATACTAAAGCTAAGATTATTTTTCCCTGGAATAAAGAGAATGTGCAGATATATGGCAAACTCATACTTAGCATGTCTGTTGCTATTTGCACATTTAGTCTTACAGTTAAAAGGGTTGTACATTTGGTCCTCACAATTTCAACAGGAGCCAGTAGAAAATGTTTTTTTGAAGTTTGTGGTTTGAAACATCTATTTGAATGTGTGCCTTATGAAAGATTTGTGTTTAAGTAGATGTTGTAGAAACTGTATACACTGTGCAATTATTGAATCCCAATAAAATATGGAATTTATATTCAGTTATTTTAACTGAGACCAAAGGGCAGTTTCTTTTCTAGGGCTATATGCACATCTCATGTTACTTTGCTTCTGCTTCTGATGTTTAACAAGTTGCTGATGCCCCATCTGCAGTTAGTAATAATAAAATCATGCCATATAGTACATATAAATACATGATTTTTTATTTTACATTTGCAAATTCAAGGTATTCTAACCCTCAGATTGCCATATTTATTTATTTAATTATTTTGACATTTGTTAACGAGGAATATCCGACTGAGCATGAACCATTTTTCAGGGGAGGCCCGAGGAGAAAAGCTCCACAGAACAGATAAACAGTGATGATACAAATAATAAACAAGATAATACAAAGATAACACAAGGCTTGAAAACAGTGATACATTTAAAATACAGACTTAAACATACATGCAAGCTACAATGTATACAGCTAAAGTAGAATTTAGGTACATTGTAGGTCAGAGAGCAGGCAATAGGGAATAATTATACAGATAAAGGAAGATACACAGAAGGGTAGATGAAAGCAGGAAAATTAATAGGGAAAAGAAGGTCTTAGACAGCAAAAAGTGAGTAAGGTGAGGCAAATGAAAAAAAATAGAAGTGAAGAGAGAAGAGAGTTAGGTTGGGTTTAAGCAGGGGCAGATCTAAGAGTTCTGTCAATGTTCTTTAAGAGCTTTTTTGAATTCATGAGACTTAAAGATGGTATGGATAGACAAGGGTAGTTTATTCCAAATAAGGGCACTTGAGTAACTGTATAAATGCTTACCAATTGTTCTTTTAGGTTTATAAATTTCCAAGTGTAGTTGATCAGAGCTTCTTAGTGTTTGATAAGGGCTATAATGAGTGATCGGGGTGGAGATGCCAGGGTAGGTGGAAGGCTTGTTGATCATAGAGTGGATGATAATCAGTTGAGGAAGAGCTGGTATGGAAATTCTTTCCAGTTTATAGCTTTGAGGGAGAGGCAGTAGTGGGAGTTGTAGGGCTTGTTTGCAGCAAATCTAGCTATTTTGTTGTGAATGAGTTTTAGCTAGTTTAGTTTTTAGAGAGGATTGTGTGTTAGTTAAGATTTGTAAGCCATAAAAAAGACAAGGAAGAAGAAAAACATTGATTAGGGAGAGTTTTGAATATGTGGAAAGGAATTTTTTATTTCCATACAGAACACCAAGTTTTTTGGTGTGTCTTTTTTATGCAATGATGAATGTGTAGATCAAACTTAAGTTGATCATCAATAATTGTACCCAAGAGCTTGGTATGTGATTCAGCTTTAATGACAGTGCTGTTACGAGAGGAGATAGAGAATGTAGGTCTGTAATGTAGTGAGAGATTTAGGGAGGAATAAGACAAGTTTAGTTTTAGTGGGACTGAGAATGAGTTGTTATCATTAAGCCAACTTTCAACAGAGTTGAAAGAATTTTGAGTTAAGCTGTAGAGGTTAGAGATATTATTAGAAATAGATATGATTGTGGAACCATCAAGATATTGTCTGAGTGAAGAATTAGAAAAGGAGGTGTGGAGGCAGTTAGTAAAGATGCTAAAAAGTAAAGGACCCAGAATGGAGCCTTAGGGAACACCTGTCTTAATGGGGAGAAAAGAAGAGAGCCATTTTATGGATTGCTGTCTAGCAGTGAGATAGCTAGAGAAACAGGAAATGGTGGCATTAGAGAGATTAAGAGCACATAGTTTTGAAAGGAGCTTGAGGTAAGAAACTGTATCAAAAGCTTTAGAGAGATCTAAAATAGACAAGAAACACGTTTATTTTTATCTCTGGCTTAATAGATAGTTTATGTGAAAGAAATAAGAGCTGTAGTTGTGCTGTGATTAGGATGGAGGCCATGCTGGGTGGTAGTGAATAAATTTTCCTGTAGAAGATAGTCCATGAGCTGCTTATGTACACATTTAAAACAATATTAGACAAAATTCAAAAGGAAATTGACATCAAAGTATTTTAAAAGAAATGAGAAAAGCTAATATACTCTACATACTCAGCAGTCTCCGGTTATAGAAGAAATACTTCTTTAAAAGAATAAAAACTGAGTAATAAAATATATGTATTTTTTTTCTGTCTTCCACTACCTAATTCTATACAAACCTGAACATGAAATATTAATAAGATGAAAATAAATTGTCTGGCAGTATATTTTGATTGCCACTAAGTCTCACCTTTGAGTTTAATTTAGTATTCTGTCTCTATTACTTTGGAATGCAAAGAATAGCTATTACAGGATATTTCATTAGAAATGTTACCTTATTTAAAAAAAATTATTGTTTGTGTAATTTAATTTCCACTTTTCAAGTGAAGCAGAAGCTGTTAAACTGTGTGCACAACGTATAACATTCGTCAAAGTCGAAGCTGCTGTGTTCTGTGAAAGAACCATAGTCACAATAAATATTCATTTGAATATCACATGATTTTTTTTTTTATTTATTTATTTTGAGACTGAGCACTGATCCTACTGGACCTATTTCAGTCCCGGCTGGGGGGGGGTTAACAACAATAGATATGAGCCATTATATAGAAAATGAAAGACAAAATGAAATATATACAGGCATTATATATGAAGTAAATATCAGAACTGGCTTAAGGGTATAAAGGCAATAGATACATGACAGCATATGCAGAGTGACAGACAAGTCCCTTGCATTATCTCGAGAGTGGATATCACAGATGGCTTGCTGAAAGAATCATAATAAAATGTACAGAAAGAATTAGCTATGTTAACGGTTGTAGGGCAGGAAGCGGTTATGGTATATAAACAGATAGATCAGCTGTATTTTTGTAATGTGCTTTTTGTTCAGATCAGAAAATGAGGTAAGAGGAATGACATTTAAGAAAAGAAGGGACAGAGTCCCACAGTTTGGGACCAAGGACTGAGAATGCATGGTCTTGAAGCTTAGTTGTGGGGGGTAGATCAAATTCAGAGGAGCTGAGTGGTTATCATTTCTACGTTTTCGTGTTGGTGCATCTCTAATAGTCTGAAGGCTGGTGGAGGAAAAAGTGTCATTCCTGATAAGTTTAAAGAGTTGAGAAGGTAATGGAAAGCCAGCACATTGTTTCACAAGTAGACAGCTTGTTCAATGGTTTCACACTGGTGCACATTGACTAGAGTAATGCATCGGCATATTGTATTTGAGATGCTTTGAAGGGTGCAAGCAGTTCTTTTAGAGGATGTAACAATCAGAGGGAGACCATATTCCAACTAAAATACCTTTACCTATGGCATTCCTAAACAGTCTGAAAAGATAAGAGTAAATCATATTAGCCCAGAATTGGAGAGAGCTGATTTTTGTCTTGTATTGTCTAGGTAGAGATGGAAGTTTAGGAAGTGGCCCAGCCAAATCCCAAGTATTAAAATGCAGCAATACTTTCAATAGTACAGTTCAGCTGATTGATAATTTGAAGTGGTCTGGAGATAGAAGTGACTTTTTAGTTAGTTGAAAAATGTTTTTGTTCTAGAGATGTTAAGAAATAATGGTTTGTCATTGACCCACTGGATAAGGGCAGGCATAGCAGCCTGAAGTCTGAGTTCCGGAGAGAAGAGATAGTGGTTGATGATGTCACCAGCATAAGGCAGGAGTAGAAGTTGGGCTAAATCAAGAGGGACTTATGTGGATGGAAAAGAGGATTGATGCCAGAATAGGTCCTTGTGGGACACCTTTCCACAAAAGGATTTATGGAGAGGTTAATGAGCTGAAATTAATTGAAATGTAATGGTTGAAAAGGCAGTTTTTGAGCAGGGCAGTGTGTCATCACAATTTCTTCTTCAGTGAGATGATCTAGGAAAATTGAGTGACTGACAAGATCAAAGGCTTTGGTGAGATCAATACAAATGCTCATTTAATTAGTACTTTGCCTATTACAAGACAAATGTTGTCAGTGAGTGTCCAGATAGATATGCATCTACTGTGACCAGACCAAAAACCATGCTGCAGTTGAGACAGAGAGTAGTATTGTTTGATGTATTGAATGAGTTGCAAGTTGGAAGGGCATCCGGCATAAAAATTCTGCCACACCACTTATGGTGCAAAAATTTCATATTTCCATACCGGATCAGTCGAGGCCCGGGTTAACAATGACCATCACCAGTACTGTTAGCCGACAGGGTGCTGGCAGAAATTGGGCTACTGTTGGCCGAAGGAGAAGAGGAGGGCAAAGGCATGCCCGAAGGCAGGAAGAGAGGAGGAAGGTTAGGAGTGTAGCAGTGAGGGTAGTAACTTTGAATGTTGGCAATATGACTGGTATAGGAAGAGAGCTAGCTGATATGATGGAGAGAAGGAAGGTTGATATATTGTGCGTGCAAGAGACCAGATGGAAGGGAAGTAAGGCCAGGTGTTTAGGAAATGGGTTCAAATTGTTCTATCATGGTGTGGATGGCAGGAGAAATGGGGTAGGGGTTATCCTAAAGGAACAATATGCCAAGAGTGTTTTAGACGTGAAGAGAGTGTCTGACAGAGTGATGTTTATGAAGCTCGAAATTGATGGTGTAATGATGAATGTTGTTAGTGCATATGCTCCACAAGTTGGGTGTGCGATGGATGAGAAAGAGAAATTTTGGAGTGAGTTGGATAAAGTTGTGGAGAGTGTACCCAAGGGTGAGAGACTAGTGATTGGAGCGGACTTTAATGGGCATGTTGGTGAAGTGAACAGAGGGGATGAGGAAGTGATGCGTATGTATGGTGTTAAGGAGAGGAATGCAGAAGGTCAGATGATTGTGGATTTTGCAAAAAGGATGGACATGGCTGTGGTGAATTTTTATTTTTTTTATTTTATTTTTATTTAACATTTGTTGACCGGGAAAGTCCGACTAGGTTCCACAGATCCTGTTTTCAGTGGAGGCCCGGGGAGAAATGCTCCAGATCCATGTCTTTAGAATGTGGGAGGAAACCGAAGTACCCGGAGGAAACCCACGCGAATGCAGGGAGAACATGCAAACTCCGCACAGAAGGCACCCCGGCTGAGAATCGAACCAGAGAACCTCTTGCTGTGAGGCGACAGCATTAACCACTGCACCACTGTGTATTTAAGAAGAGGGAGGAGCATAGGGTGAAGTACAAGAGTGGAGGAAGAGGCACACAGGTGGATTATATCCTGTGTAGGGGGGCCAGTCTGAAGGAGATTGGAGACTGTAAAATGGTGACTGGGGAAAGTGTAGTTAAGCAGCATAGAATGGTGGTCTGTAGGATGACATTGGTGATCAAGAAGAGGAGGAGGAGTGTGAAAGCAGTGCCAAGGATTAAATGGTGGAAGTTAAAAAAGGGTGATTGTGAAGTGGAGTTTAGGGGAAGAGTTAAGACTGGGAGACAGTGGAAAGTTACCGAATAGCTGGGTAACTACAGCAGGACTAGTAAGGGAGACTGCTAGAAAGGTGCTTGGTGTGACATCTGGACAGAGGAAGAAGGACAAGGAGACCTGGTGGTGGAATGAGGAAGTACAGGAGAATATACAGAGAAAGAGGCTGGCAAAGAAGAAGTGGGATTGTCAAAGAGATGAAGAAAGTAGACATGAGTATAAGGAGATGAGGCGCATGGCAAAGAGAGAGGTGGTGAAAACTAAGGATAAGGCATATAAAGAGTTGTATGAGAGATTAGACACTAAAGAGGGAGAAAAGGACCTGTACCAATTGCCTAGACAGAGGGACAGAGCTGGGAAAGATGTGCAGCATGTAAGGGTGATAAAGGATAGTGAGGGAAAGGTACTCACAAGAGAGGAGAGTGTGTTGAGTAGATGGAAAGAGTATTTTGAGTGGCTGATGAATGAAGAGAATGAGAGAGAGAGAAGGTTGGATGATGTGGGGATAGTGAATCAGGAAGTGAAACAGATTAGCAAGGAGGAAGTAAGGACAGCTATGAAGAGGATGAAGAATGGAAAGGCTGTTGACCCAGATGACATACCAATGGAAGCATGGAGGTGCTTAGGAGAAATGGCAGTGGAATTTTTAACTAGATTGTTTAATGAAATTTTGGAAAGTCAGAGGATGCCTGAGGAGTGGAGAAAAAGTGTTTTGGTACCTATCTTTAAGCATAAGGGTGATGTGCAGAGCTGCAGTAACTACAGAGGGATACAATTGATCAGTCACAGCTTTAAGTTATGGGAAAGAGTAGTAGAAGCTAGGTTAAGAAGGGAGGTGATGATTAGTGATCATCAGTATGGTTTCATGCCAGGAAAGGGCACTACAGATGCAATGTTTGCTCTGAGAGTGTTATTGGAGAAATACAGAGAAGGTCAGAAGGAGTTGCATTGTGTCTTTGTAGACTTGGAGAAAGCATATGACAGGGTGCCTAGAGAAGAGTTGTTGTATTGTATGAGGAAGTCGGGAGTGGCAGAGAAGTATGTAAGAGTGGTACAGGATATGTACGAGGTTAGTGTGACAGTGGTGAGGA
>NC_056737.1:1223078935-1223176435 GCF_019279795.1 Protopterus annectens
TATTATATGTGATATCCCATTCCTTTGTAGATTTTCATGTGTTACATAATCTAGATACCCTTGCCAATTCCCCATAAGGGAGAGCTTCCAAAGTATGTACAGGATGGCAACTAGATGCATGAAGGTATTGATTACCATCTATAAACTTCCTATGTATGTTTGATATAATTTTACCATGTTCTGTACCCTCCAAAACAAGATCCAAGAATATTACTTTGTTTCCCTTCTGTATTCCATCAAATTCTAACCCAAATGGGTTACCATGTAAGTCTGTCAAAATTCATTAACTGAATCAAAACCACCATCACAAATAAAAATCAAATCATCTATGTAACTTAAAATAAAATAACACATTACATTTCATAAAATTTAACTCAAATAGAAATTTCTTTCAAAAAATTCATAAACAATTGGCATACATGGGGTCAAAGCTGCCCCCATTGCTGTACCTTTGTTTCTGGATACAAAACATCATTAAAAATAAAATAATTATTCTTTAAACAAAAATCCAACAAATCTACTATGAAATCAACAGAAGGGTTGTCTTTTAAAGAAGATCTCACTGCATTGAGGCCATCATCATGTCTAATAGAGGTATATAGACTTTTAACATCCATAACCAACCAATTCATTTTGTTGTTCCAAGAAATAGAGGATATTTTGTTTAAAAATTCCATACTATCTTTGATGTAAACTGGAGATTTAACTACATATGGTAAAAATATTCTATGTAAAATCAAACCAGTGTTATGTAGGAAATAGTTGCAGGCTGATATAATGGGTCGACCTGGGGGGTTATGTAAGTTCTTATGTATTTTTGGTAAACAAAAGAATACAGCTAGGTCCTTTCTATCATTGTCTAACCTATTCCTCACATCCTTCTCTGTAAAAAACCCCAGCTTGACTCCCCTGTCCAAAATGTGTTTAATGTATCGCTTATACAACACTACATGTTCCTTAAAAATAGCTATGGTTGTAAATGAAGCGTTTTTCAAATTCTTCTATTTACAAAATAGCATAGGGGGCAAAGGGAGCCCCCATGGCTGTGCTCCTTATCTGCAAGCAATATTCTTTGTTGAAAGTAAAATAAGTGTGTGTTAGATAAAATTCCAATAGTTCCAAAATATAAGAACTATGTGGCCCTTCACCCAATATAGTTGCCATTGCTTCAAGACCCTTACCCAACGTGATATTAGTATATAAAGAAGAGATGTCCATTGTAGCCCAGAAATGATCTTTTCTCCAGATAATATTCTTCATCAAAACACAAAGCTCCTGTGTATTCTTTATGTGGGCTGGTATGGAACTCAAATGTTTCTTTGATAGAGAGTCCAATAATACCCCCACATTTTCCAAGTAAGAACTGATGCCAGAAAGAATCGGTCTGCCCAAAGATTTGCTGAGATGCTTATGAATCTTTGGTACACCATAAAAATATGAATCTTTAGCAATAGCAATATGTAACTTCTTAACAGACTGTGAGGAAAGAAAACCCAATCTTTCCCCTTTCTCCAGTGGTTCTTACTTTTAAAATGCAAATGAAGATTGTAGGAAAGTTTTAAATAGTTTCTGTTGTCATTCAGAAGTTCAGATACCATATCCTGATATCTTACTTTGTCCATAATCATCCAATTCCCACCCTTGTCCACTACCCTAAAAACATAGTCTCCCACACAACTACGAAGTTTAGAAAGTCCCTGCCATTCATCTTTACTCAAATTAAAATGTTTGCATTTAAACTTTCCAAATTATTTTTCAATATCATTCAATAATAGTTTTTCAAACAGGGAAATGACAGCAGATAACTTAGGAGGACAAAAAGAACTCTCAACATGTGGTAGATTAGGAATTTAAACTGGCCGAAATTCATTGGCACCATCTCACCTTTCCTCAATATTATTGTCATATACATCCATAATATCCTCATATTCATATACTCAAAGATCTAACAGAGTCCTCAGAACTACTGGATGTCAAAGAATCATTACTTTGCCTGTCAAACAAAACTTCTCTAGAAAAAAATACTCTAAATGAAGTTTACGACAAAATTTACTGGCTTCTATGAGAACATTTCCAAGAGAAGGATACTTTGTAGGGACAAATTTAGCCCCTTTTAACAACACACCAATGGCTACATTAGAAAGTGGTAAATTTGCTAAATTAAAAATTTTTAAGGTATCAATACCTTTAACATTTAGTCCATGGTCAACAATTTGTGAAGATGCCTGTTCACTGTTCTCAGCAGGTAGTGTCTGCCTTTCCATTTCTGCTTGCTGCCTGTACTACCGTTGCTGTTCTGAAAACACTGGAAGCCCTGTGATAAACCCGATTGGTTCCCCTGGTCAACTGGTTCTTCATTAGGGAGCATCTCAAAAGAGACACTCTTTTTGGAAGATGTTTCCCCAGATGAATATGAAGAGTCCCGGATTGATGAAAAAACATTGCTCTTTCTAAATCGAGACCTCCTTTTAGCACCGAGTTTGATATACACATTACTGTTGGCAAAATCATTTACGTCCCTTTCAAGTTTCATCTTTCTCCTGCCAATGGTTTCTGCCTTGATTTTACTAAGTTTTTGTGTGATCTCACCAAATTTAGAATTAAAGGTAGGCTCAGACTCTGAAAGTGCCCCCTGCCACTTGGCGCCCTGAGGCAATTGCCTCACTTTGCCTCTCGTAGTTATGCCACTGGTAACATTATTCAACAGCACAGTATCTTCCCATTGTGCCATTACAGTATTAGCGTAGGAGCTGGCACATGGTGTGCTCATGGCCATCCATATTGTTGAATATAAAATTTCCCTTCCATCACAAATACATTATTGTTAAGCACCAATTTCATCAACATAGTATGCATCCATTGTCAAAATCACTATGCCTTTGCAAGAAATCTCTGAAATACATCTCTACATCATTTGGTTGTTGCTGCTGTGCCTTTCAGCTTTTCCCGGTTAGGGGTAGCCACAGCGAAACTCCAGTCCGCTAATGACTGGTAGTTGATTTTTACATGTTGAGTTACCAGCCCTGATGCACAACCTTCAATGAAGGTACGCCCATTCACACATGTCTCCACGCAGAAGACGCACTAGCTGAGACTCGAACCGGACAGCGTCTTACTGTGAGGCGACAACGCTACCGCAGCACCACCACCATCTGGTATGCATGTAAATAATGAATGTACATCCATAGTAACTAACATATCTGTAGCACACAATGGCACCTTCTGTAACTTATCATATAGCATAGTAAGAAAATGCTGTGAGTCTTTTAAAACAGTGGATGACTTCATTAATAAAGGATGTAGAGTTTTTTCTAAATAAATGGATATGGGCTCTGTACCCCAACCTCACCATGCCACAACTGGCCTACTGGTCAGATAAAGATTTATGGATTTTAGGCAAGCCCTTTATATGGGGTATTAAGGGTTTCTCAAAAATACAGAAGTCCTATAACTCCTTACTAATATACTCGGAAGACAAACAGTCAAATAACTCATAATAAATATTATTTAAAGGTTTTCTATCTCTTTAAGATTAGTAAGCCTGTAAGTACTACTATCTGACAACATTAAAGCCATATTTTTTATATAATCTTTACAGCTGAGAATCGCTATAGCTCCTCCTTTATCAGATGGGGAAATAGTAATATCCTCATTAGCTTGTAACTCCCATAGAGCAGAAAATTCCCCTAGATGTAGGGTTATAAAATCTATTACATTTATTTATTGGATCATTCTAATACTGTAATAAATCATCACACATCCACAAAAATGCTTCTATTAAAGGATGAAAATCAGGACAAAATACATTTGGTTTCCTCAGTGCTGAAGGTTGCATAGCAGAATCAGAAAACATATAAAAGGAAAAATGTTGCTAGCAGTGATTGGTTTAACGGGGTTTAAAATGTTTAGTCTTGTGATAGAACTTTATGTCTGTTGACCGTAGGAGTACTACACAAAAGTGTTTACATGTTTATTACTAAATAAATTGTTTGGTTTTATGCTGTGCATGTCCTTTGCCTGCTTGGATTTCTTGCATTATATTTTTGGAGCCTGGTCTGGACTTCATCTGGTGCAGTGGTTTTATTTTTGCCTGTGGTTACTTTTGATCCTTCTGCCCAGGTGCATGGCTGAAGGTTTGAATATTGAGTTGGATTTTAATCCTATTGCTGGTGCATCTTCCAGAGAGGACTGTTTCAGTAATCTGCTACACAATGAAGGTAATCCACTTTTATTTCTTGAGATGAAGGAGGCGAATGGAAATGATGAATTTCATGGTGTAAATTTACATGAATATCTGAAAGTTCATAGAGAGCTTGAAGAAGCCTTTGTCAAACTAAAGAAATGGCAGTGGCAAAGGAAATATCTTGAAGCATGTTTACATTTTAAAATAGTACCAAGAGGATTATATGTGACAAAAATGCAGGCGATATTGAAATGCATTAACCCACCCGATGCACAGTAGCAAGCCACGACCAAACCCCACCTGTGACAGCGATGTCCGTACACTGCCCACCTTTTGATTGAAAGCTACCAAGTCAGTTTCCCTAGGTCAGAATGTCCAAAGGTAAAATACACATAATCACCAGAGAACAATTTGACTTAAAAATGAGATTAGAAAGAAAAACGTTCATGACTAAAGATATGAAATCAAATCATGACTTTATTTAACGAAGTTAATCGGCACACATGTCCAAAGCCTTCTTTTTGTCTGTAGTGTGGAGAAAAGGCAAAATGTTGCACTGCAACTTATTTAAAGGTTTTATTCCCTTTAGAGTAGCATGCCACAACCACACTACAGAACATAATTAGAAATAAACGAACCATGCTGAACAGGGAATGTATACTTACCCTGCTTAGTGTTTAGCGGGAATATTTATTAACCAGCGCAGCGGGTCAACTTTTCTAACTCAGCTGCCTGACTATGGTACATTTACTGACTAAAAATTCTGTTGCATTTACTAACCCCACAACGAAAACTACACATAAAAATACACAGAAGTTCGCTTTGAGACATTCCCGCTAATTGAATATATGTGCATTATTTTCTACACATATGTACTGCTTCATAAAGTACTTTGCAAGCTGTCAGATACAGTAAGCACTTCTTGGATGGTGGTAGGTTGGCATGTCTGTACAAATGCACCCATTGGGGGGTGATTAACTATTCCCTTAGTTTATGAGACTAATAACCACATATTTAGTTTTTGTGAGGTTGCTCTTCCCTCTCCCCTGTCCTCAGTATGAAAGCTGTTAAACAGATTCCATACCTCTCAACTGACCAGATTTTCACAGAATATCCAGGTTTTTGCCTCATATTATTGGTCTGTTCTTCATAAAGTCTATGACTTTCTGGCAAATAATTGAGAATTGAAGTCACAAAATGATGACACACATTTGAGTGTCTGACTTCAGATCTGTCAGAAAATACATGCTAATTTAAAACTTGTTTATTGTAGCAAATTCTAATTACATGACACGGAATTACAGTGTGCATTCCATGTCAATCACGGCAAATTACCGTTCTTAATCACATCCCTCCGGCAAGACAATCATGACGGCCACGCCCATTCCTGCACAAACTAACTGATGGGTTAATACACTTCAATATCGCCAAAATGCCTACATATGGCCAGTTTGTCCAGATTTACTATCTAAATGGCAAAGACTGAACTTGGAAACTAGTTATGGCTATATGCAGTTGTTGATACAAAATTCTGTTCAAGTTGAAGACAATTTTGTGACTGAACTTCACTTGACTAAAAAGAAACTGTGTGGACTGCTACCTAGAGCTGTAGTAGATAAAGCCATAAAGGAGGTTACAAATTTTGTAACTTCCTTTGAACTTAAAGTAGAGCAACAAAAAATGGCCAAGCTAAAGAGAGATTTGAGAGATTTTAAAGCAGGCAATGTTTTTTCCTGGCCTAATGGCAAGGCACACAAGTCTGTTATATCGTAAGTGCTGCAAGTGGTCCATCTAAAGACTCTAATTCTGTTCAAGAATCTACTGGGGCAGTGCCAGAAATACCTTTGACTACTAATGTTCATTTTTCTTCTTCTTTGGATGCAGCCAGCCTTCTTAATGACAATGGCATGGCTGCTGTGTCTAACTCACAAGTTCTGAGACCTAAGACCACAATATCCTTGCCCAATGATAAATTTGTTACTTTAAACTTGCCTCTTCCCATAGGGAATATCAGAAGGAGACAGAGATCACCCAGCCAAGGGAAGAAGCATCAGAAACATTCAAGTGGACAACTGAACATTCCTTCAATCAAACAGTTTTGGAGCACAGCAAAGGACAATTAGTATATGATTTATCAGATGTTTCAATGACTGATGTTCAATTACGAGTCCCTGACAAAGGACTTTCTTTTATACCTACAGCTAGTAGTGTTTTTAATTATGTAATGGTAGATCTGAAGTTGTTCTGTTGTAATGTGATGTTAAATTATGTTTTCTGATACTGCTATGCAAGCTTCGGCACTGAGGAAACCAAATGTATATTGTACTGATTTTCATCCTTTAATAGAAGCATTTTTGTGGATGTGTGATGATTTATTACAGTATTAGAATGATCTAGTAAATAAATGTAATAGTTTTTATAACCCTACATCTAGTGAATTTTCTGCTCTACAGGAGTCACAAGCTAGTGAGGACATTATTATTTCCCCATCTGATAAAGGGGGAGCTATAATGATTCTTAGCTGTAAAGATTATATAAAAAAATGACTTTAATGTTGTCAGACAGTAGTACTTCTAGACTTACTAACCTTACAGAGATACAAACACTTATAAATAATATTTATTGTGAGTTATTTGACTGTTTGTCTTCCGGGTATATTAGTAAGGAGTTATAGGACTTCTGTATTGTTGAAAAACCCTTAATTCCCCATATAAAAGGATTGCCTAAAATCCATAAATCTTTATCTGATCAACCCTGTAGGCCAGTTGTGGCAGGGTGAGGTTGGGCCACAGAGCCTGTATCCATTTATTTAAAAAAAACTCTACATCTTTTATTAATGAAGTCATCCACTGTTTTAAAAGACTCACAGCATTTTCTTACTATGCTATATGATAAGTTACCGAAGATGCCATTGTGTGCTACAGATAGGTTAGTTACTATGGATGTATGTTCATTATTTACATGCATACCAAATGATGTAGGCATCCAATATATGATATATTTCTTGCAAAGTCATAGTGATTTTGACAATGGATGCATACTATGTTGATGGAATTGGTGCTTAACAATAATGTATTTGTATTTGAAGGGAAATTTTATATTCAACAATATGGATGATCATGAGCACACCATGTGCCAACTCCTACACTAATATTGTAATGGCACAATGGGAAGATACTGTGCTGTTGAATAATGTTACTTATAGTAGACATTTGTTACATTATATTAATTTTGTGGATGATATATATATTTTATCTGGAGAGGTTCCACAGAACTATTTGAGCAGTTTGTTTCTTTTTTAAATGAGATTACCTCCTTCTTGAATTTTACTACATGTAAGTCTCTTTATGAGATTGGTTTTAAATGTATTCAAAAATAATTTGAAAGGGCAGGCTCTACGTACTTCTAGACTTATGTTGTGAGGACGTATCCAAAAGTTACTTTAAAAAAATTGAAATCACCAAAACTTAGGCTTTACCATAGAACTGGGATGGTAATCAGCAAAACCATTTCTAAGAGACAAGGAACATTTGGTTGTAGACATTGCCATTTGTGCAAGTATATTGCCAATAAGAACATTTTTATACACCCTGATACATATAAAGAATATGTTTTTAGGCATTATGCTGACTGTTCAACTGCTAATGTTATATATTTAGCTCAATGTGTTCAATGTTATAAGTTCTATGTTTGCATGATTACTAGACCATTGAGGGACAGGATAAGGGAGCATATATATTACAGTAACATTGGAGACACCAGAAGTGCTGTTGCCAAACATATTGGTGGAGAAGGTCCCATTCACAGATTTGTAGTTTTCATCAAAGAGATCTTGCCAGACACTATTAGGTTTGGGAATAATAGGAACACATTTGAAAAGACTCAGTAAAAATGGATTGTTTTGCTACAAGCTAACAAGGGTATGGGTTTGAATTAAGCTTTGTCACTCAAACCCTTTTTAAGGGACAGAAGGCTTAGTTATATTTGCTAACCTTCTCTCCCCCCATCTTTTTAATACACTCTCTAGCTGTTAGATGTACATCTTTTCATAGTAGTTGTAGGTGTGTCTGCCTATATATATGCACATACTCCTCATATTTTATTTATTTATTTATGCATATATTTTCTATTTTTATTGTGTTTTTATATGTATATATATATATATATATATATATATATATATATATATATATGTGTGTGTGTGTGTGTGTGTGTGTGTGTGTGTATATATATATATATATATATATATATATATATATATATATATATATATATATGTAGATATATATTATATATGCATATATGTATAAGCGGTAGCATTGTCGCCTCACAGCAAGATGTTCTTCCGTTCGATTCTCGGCTGGAGCGCCTTCTGTGTGGAGTGTGCATGTCCTCCCCACAATCGAAAGACATGCATAAATGGGTGTGCCTTTGTTGAAGGTTGGGTGTCGAGCTGGCACCTTGGCATCCTAAAAATCGAATGCCAATCATTAGCAGACCGGAGTTCCGCTGTGGCAACCCCTAACCAGGAAAAGCTGAAAGAAGAACAACAACAATATATATATATATATAAGTGGCAATCAATGGGGGATGTATCTATCTCTGCAGCATGACCTATTCATGTCAGAGGCTAGGTTAAGATCCCTGGAGTGAGTGACCCTCCTGCAGTTTAATTTATGAATGGGTAGCATTTCCATAAACCAGAGATGGGTCATCCCTTAGCAACCTGAAATAGACAGAATACAGTGACAGGGCTTTCAGTCTTTCTGTGTAAGACTTGTTTGGCGTACATTGTAATTTCATGGTGAGAAACATCTGTGGTCTCTCCACTTGTTGCAGGTGTCTCATGAGATACATGCAAAAGGGAGCATTGTACTCAATTATTGGTCTGATGAGGGCTGAGTGTGAAGACAGGTAAAGAAGGGGTGAAGGCTGCCAGCCTAGTCAAATAGAATTTGGTACATAATTCTATCATTTGTAAATATAAATATAAAATACAGGCTTGTTTCTTAAATGAAAGAAAACACTGTAGAATGTGAACCTCAAGATTGTAGCAACATTGCCATCTGCTGTAAGGAAAACTAAGCCAAGCATCTCAAATGTTCTTTGAAATTAAAATTATGTTTGGTATGTCCTTTGAAGTTAGAATTTGGACTCAATGAGTCTGGAGTAAGCATCCTGCCTATTGTTTTAAGGCTAGCTGAACACATTCTTTCTGTTGTTTTAACTTAAGGAATAATTACTAGAGTGTACATATGAAATGTCTTTTATTGTTGTAGTTTCCTGAGCAGGTGTTAGATTGTTAAATAATGTAGCCTGTTGGCCTGGGAACTCCAGACTAAGTGTCAAAATAATGTAATGTGTATACTGGGAAAAACTAAGTGTCAAAATGATGTAATCTGGGAGGGCCCAGCAGAGATGTTTGTCAGTGATTTTAAAACTATTGCTCAGTGAGAGACTGGAAGTATTTTTGTCTAACTATTCAACTTAGCACTGCCTTGCCCTATGTAAGTAAGTTATCTTAGAAGTATGTTTTCTTGTAGAAATATTTAGGACTATAAAGATTAGATTTAAGTGTTTTATGTCAGAACTGTACTATGGAATTATTTTGAGTTTCTGTGTGATCTCTGAACACTTGAGTAGCATTGTGGTGTAGTAGTATTGTCTTGTGTTTTAATTATTTATTATTAAATATTTTAAAAACCTTTTACCTGTGGCTGGTTTGTGTAGAGATAAGTTAGCTCTAAAGTACATTGCATATTAATAGAGTTTACTGTCTAAGCCACTCCTATAGCTTTAGTCCTGGGCTATACTAGCAATTAGATAATAATATTGCTCAGTAATAATTGGACAACCTTTTAAGGGCCTTTGGGTAGCTGATAAGTATTAGCTGGTGGTGGCAGTAAGTACTACTGTATAGTCTGAGTAAAGGGGCACAGCTGGAGAATCTGTGTCAGCCCTCCCAAGAGTGTCTGTGAAGTTGTATAAATACTTATCTCAAAGTGTGGGTGTTTGTCAGCTACCTGGGCAGGGACACAAAGCACTGGTGGGACAGAGAGGGTACTAGAGGTTAGCTTGCCTGTGCCAGTGAGGAGTCTTATTGGGGACCTGGGGAGCAAGGGAGCAACCAGCTCCAAACTGACTGTGATTTCTGTGTGCACTTAAGAGAAATTGTACTTTACTGTGTGCATTTGTTATCTTTTCCTCTCTTATGAGAGGCCCTCCCTGGTGTTAGTGGTGAGGATTGAGGCTTCTTGATTACTAGGCCAGGGCACGGGCATCATATGTGGTTGGCAGTGGTGGAATCCACTTCACATTTGTGGTTTGCAGTGGTGGGATCCGCTTCACATACTAATTGGCATGGAAGGTGTTTTGTGCTCTAAATCAGCCACACAGTGAATACTCATAGAGTTTAGATCACAATTGTTTTATTTCTTTTGTTAGCTTAGTTAGTCAGGGTGAGCAGGCAGCATGTCAGCAGAGGAGCATGGAAAGCTGACAAGGAGCCAGCTGGTGGAGATGTGCCAGGCTAGGGGACTAGTGCATGGAAACCTGACTAAGGCAGACCTGATTGCAGCCTTGGTTACAGCTACATCAGAAAACAGCATCCAAGAGGACAATCAGAATGGCAGTGGAGATACAATATCCTCGGAGAATGAAAAGCTCAACCTTTCTGCAGTGGACTTAAAAATCCAGCTGGAGCTAAAGAGACTTGAGCTGGAAGCCAGGCATTTGGAGATAGAAGCTGAAGAAAAGGAGCATCAGAGGAAGTATGAGAGTGAAATGCTGACTCTTTGTCAGAGTCATGGAGGTAATGGGGAAGGGAGTAACTGGACCCCAGAAGCACAACAGGTCAGTAAATTTCTTCCATAATTTAAAGAGGGGGATAATTTTGATAATTTCATTCATATGTTTGAGAGGGTATGCAAACAGTATAGTGTTGACCAAAGGCTCTGGGTACAGTTCCTGACCCCTTACTCCATGGGAAAACTGTAACTTTTCTGGTAAAAATGCCTGACTCTGTCTGTTTTGATTATACTGCTGTAAAAATGTATTTTAGAATGTTTTAAGCTAACACATGAAATGTATAGGAAAACATTTTGTGATCATAGATACAAGACAGATGAAAGTGTGTCTGAATATGTTGCTGAACTGAGCACTTATTTTCATAGGTGGGTTAGTGGATGTCAGGTCACCACTTTTGAAGGGCTGGCAGACCTTTTGGTGAGGGAACAAGCCCTTAGCACTTTGCCTGCAGACATGAGTATCTAGTTAGCTGACAGACAATGTGCTATTTCAGATGAGTTGGGGAAGAAGGGAGACCTATACCTGGCAAGCAGGGCAGCCCTGCACAGAAGGGGACCCTCAGTACTGCTCATGGGTCTAAAGGAAACCATGGTGGGGAGCACAGACTTCCACAACCGAATCTGCCAGTAGCAGGGAAGCCACTAGTCCAGGTAAACATCCAGGAGCTAGGGTTAAATGTTTTGAATGCAACCAGTGGGGCCATGTGGCATACAGGTATCCATGGAGGCAAGGTGGGGAACCAAAGGTGAGGGAGCCAGTAAGTGGGAAAGACAAAATGCCAATAGTAGGTTGTCTTGAGACAACAGGGGTATGGAACTACCATCCTGCAGATGCCCTCAGAGGGAAGGATTTGGATGAGGCAGCACCATGTACTTATGCAGTTACACACGGTCAAGCTACTAGACAAGCATGTGGGTCTGGTAGCCTGGGGGAGACCCAGACAGACTGCATACTTGCATACACTTGCCAGGACTGGTGAGGTGGTTACTTCAGGAAGGGAGCTACTTTGTAGCAGTGAGACTGAAGGTGAGCCACAGCTGTTTGTGGGTACTGATGTTTCCTTGGACAGGGTAACTGTAAAGGTAGAGATGAGTAGTAGTACCCAGGCTGGCAATGAGGCACCACTGTCAGAGTATGCCAGATTTCCTGTGGAAGGGGAGCTGGGAAGGTTACAAGGAGAGAGTTGAGACAGGCTCAGCTCTCAGACCCTACACTGCAAGGCCTGAGGCAGATAGCTAGGGAAGCACCTGATTCTCAAGGAAAGGGGGAATCTGTATACTGGAACAAAGGGTTACTATACAGAGAGTAGACCCCTGAGGGAGGGCTAGAAGGTGTGGGAGTACAGCAGTTGGTAGTGCTTAGAGCCTACCATCTGGTGCTTCTAGACATGGCCCATGATATTCCCTTTGCAGGTCATATGGGCATAAAAGGTAGAAAGAGGCATATTATGCAAAACTTCTATTGGCCTGGAATTTCCAGAGATGTAACAGGGTACTGCAAGACCTGTGAGCAGTGCCAAAAGGTAGGCAAGGCGGAAGATAAGATGAGATCTCCTTTGATGCCTTTGCCTGTGATTGAAGAGCCAGTTCAGAGGGTAGCTATGGATATTGTGGGTCCTCTGAGTACCCCAAGTTCCACAGGAAAAACGTATATCCTAGTGGAAGTGGATTATGCTACACAATACCTTGAGCCAGTGGCTTTGTCCTCCATTGAGGCAGAGAAGGTGGCAAATGCTTTGTTAGAGATTTTCAGCAGGGTAGGTTTCCCAAAAGAAATACTGACTGACCGAGGTGCCAATTTCATGTCAGATCTGCTGGCTTGTCTGTGGAAGTCCTGTAGGGTGAAGCACTTGAAGACCACCCCCTACCATCCCCAGACTAATGGCTTTGTTCAGTGGTTAAACTCTACAATCAAGTCCATGCTGCGGGCATTTACAGATCAGTTTAAGAGGGAGTGGGACAAATATTTTCCCCATCTTTTGTTTGCTTACAGAGAGGTACCCCAGGAATCCACAGGTTTTTCACCCTTTGAGTTGCTGTATGGGCATAGGGTGAGGGGATCTCTAGATTTAATTCGAGATAAGTGGGAAGAGGAGTGCGAGACTCACAAACAGTCTGTTGTGGCATACACCCTAAACCTCAGGACAAGGCTCAGGGAACTCATGGGCTTGGCCCAGGAGAACCTGGCAGAAGCCCAGCAACAGAAAAAGGTGGGATATGACAGGAATGCTCGAGCTAGAGAGTATGCTGTGGGGCAGCAGGTAATGGTTCTCATTCCTGTCAGACACATCAAGCTGCAAGCAGCTTGGGAGGGTCCCTACAAGGTGGTAAGAAAGGTAAGTGATGTTAACTACATGGTGGAACTCCTAGGCAGATGGCAGGGGCACAAATTGTACCATGTTAACAGGATGAAACCTTACCATGATAGTGAGGCCCTTGTGCTGAACATTTGCAATGGATTGCAGGAGGAGTATGAGGGAGATCTGGGGACTGATCTCCTCAGTGAGGCTCAGGCTGACACCTCAGTGGAAGGGGTAGCAATGTCCCAGCAGCTATCTCCTACCCAGGTTTGAGAAATCTGAGCAGTGTTGCAGGAATTTGGGAACATGTTCACTGAGAAATCATGGTGCACCCACCTGGTGCAGCACCAGGAGAATACAGGACCTCAAAGGACTATTAGGCAGGCCCCTTATAGGGTGCCTGAGAGAGTCAGACAGAACCTGAGGGAGGAGGTACAAGAGATGTTGGAACTAGGGATGATTCAAGAGTACAACAGTCCCTGGGCCTCCCCAGTGGTGCTATTGCCAAAGAAGGATGGCAGCACCAGGTTCTGTGTGGATTACAGGAAATTAAATAGAAACACAGAGTTGGATGCATACCCCATGCCTAGAACAGGTGAGGCCCTAGAGCAGCTGGGTGGGGCTAAGTATCTTACAACCATTGATCTTACCAAGGGTTACTGGCAGGTGCCCTTGACTCCCAGTGCTAGAGAGAAGTCAGCCTTTGTGACTCGTTTTGGCTTGTATGAGTTCACAAAGATGCCCTTTGGGATGAAGAATGCCCCAGCAACTTTCCAGAGGCTGGTAGATAATATCCTAGCAGGAGCAGGAGGGTTTGCCCTTGCTTACCCGGATGATATTGACATCTACAGCCATTCTTGGCCAGATCATCTTCAGCATGTCAGGGAGTTGCTGGGCAGGCTACAGAGGGCAGGGTTGACCATTAAGCTGAGCAAATATCAGGTGGGTATGGCAGAAGTCTCCTACCTAGGACATAGAGTGGGGAGTGGTAAGATAAGGCCAGAACTTGCCAAAGTGGAAGCCTTTCAGGCATGGCCTGCACCTGTTACTAAAAAGCAGGTGAGGGCATTATTAGGGACAGCAGGGTACTACAGAAAGTTCATCCCTAGTTATAGTACCATAGCTGCTCCCCTCACAGACCTGACAAGGAAGAACAGGCCAGATAAGGTAGTGTGGACCCCAGCATGTGAGCAGGCATTCCAGGAGCTTAAAGAAGCTTTAGGAGGAACCCCTGTGTTAGCCAGTTCAAATTAAAGCAAAAAATATATTGTGCAGGTGGATACTTCCAACCATGGGGTGGGGGCTGTACTTAGCCAGATTTCTTCAGAGGGGGAAAAGCACCCAGTAGTTTATCTTAGTCGTAGGCTCCAACCCAGGGAGGAATGCTATGCAGCTGTACAAAAGGAATGCCTAGTCATAGTGTGGGCACTGCAGAAACATCAGCCTTATCTGTATGGAAGGAAATTCACTGTTATGACAGATCACAAGCCTCTAAAATGGTTAAACAGAGCCAGTCAGCAAAATGCCAAGTTGCTAAGATGGAGCCTGGGGTTGCAAGCATATGATATGTTAGTGCATCACTGCAGTGAGATTAGCATTGCCAATGCAGATGGGCTCTCAAGACTGGGAATGGGGTGAGGTACCCTCAGATAGACCTAACCTTCTCAAGCAACATTCCTCAAGGGGCACTTGAAAAACGAGCTTGAGTTTTGAGAACTTGTAGTTGAACATAAGTCTTATATTAGAAGAAACATCAAAGCTAATGCATTAAGTAAACACATTTCTGAAAAAGGTTAATAACATCAATTTAAATTCAGAGTTATTGATGTAGTATATGTTAGTAATAAGGGTGGTAACATTAAAAATATTGTTGAATTTAAAGAATATGAATGGATAGTTAGGTTACAGGCAGATTCTTTACCTGGTTTAAATAAAGCTGTTAACTTGAAGTCAATTTCAGTAAAAATACAGGCAGAAAATGTATAGTTTTATGTATATGTTTATATATATATATATATATATATATATATATATATATATATATATATATATATATATATATATATATATATATATATATGTGTATATATATATATATGTGTATGGTATCTGCATATAGATTTATATATGAATTTTTAAATGGTTTTACATATACATATGCATCGTTACAAAGTGTATATTGTAATATGTGGGGGGTATCATTATTATTCTGTGATAGGCTGGCTGTAATCATGTGTTTTTTAAGAACTCCTATTTAAATGTTGTAATTTTTACTTTCATGATAGTAGCACTGAGGAAGGGTGTTTGTGACCCAAAAGCTTTGCAATAAATGTTTTTTTGTCTTTTGGCATTGGATTCTTGAGTCTGAATTCTACTGCTGCTTCTTCAGTCCATTTACTGCAGTACAGACTGTTTTTATGTGTAAATATGGGTGGTACCATCCACAACCAGTTCAGCACATAGCTGGGAATCCCCTTTTAGATTTTGGGTGTAGTTAAAGAATGCCTTGTAATTATCCTTAGCTAGGGAGGCTATTTTCCATTTATAGTTAGCATTGGAGGACTTAACAAGACCACTAATTTGCATATGATATGTAATACTAGGTATTACTATTGACAATAATCTTAACTTTAACTGTCACATCAATAACACAATAAAAGTAGTTAACAAAAAGATTGGATCCCTTTACAGAATCAAATCCTTCCTTACACCTGAAGCCCGAACCACCTTAGCCCAATCTCACCTCCTCTCTACCCTTCTATATGCTTCCCCTATTTACACTAATCTCTAAAAGTAACCTCAAAAACTTGCTCATCTTTACCATAATATTTACCATTTGATTTAGGAGATCCCCAGTTTAAAACACACCACTGCCTGAACTTAAAACAACTAAACTGGACAACCTGAAACAACTACGTACGTCTTCAGATAAACTACTAGTTAATAGTACCAAACCCAATAATGCTGCAGGAGATTGTCTTTTTCAACTCACAGTTGGCAATGGAACAACTTTCTCTCAATCTCTCATCTCTTTGTCCAACCCAACCTTTTTAAAAACAACTGAGAATCCATCTTAATAAACACAATATTTCTACATCCTGACACATCCTTGTGGATAAAACTCATCTCATATATACAAAAAAAAAAAAAAAAAAAAAATTTTTTTGAGAATAGTATGACTATGTATGTATTATTTATTTACACTTCATTCTGATATTATCAAATTTGCAATTATTTATTTAATAACTTTTTCATTATCTACTACTCAATTTTTGTCTTGTTTTGTTTTTTTTGTTTATTTTTTTTTTTGTATTCCTATACTACTTGTAACCATACCACCATTTTTTTGGCCTAAATTGTTTACATTAGAGAGGGGTTTCTTCCTCTGCTGAGCCTCTTCTTCTTGGGCATTAGTTTAATTCTGTTGTTGTATAGTCTGTTTGAAATAGAGGTCCACCAGGGTGGCTTGTTTTTTCTGCAAGACCTGGTTTTAATCACGTCAGATACAAATGATGCTATTCAACTGCTTAAGTGGTTATACAGGGCATTGGAGTTCACCTCTACATAGGAGTCCATGTTATCTGTGTTCAAGGGTGCTATGAAACTTCTTATACCTGCACTCAGTAGGAGAAAATTTGTTTGAGAAACATTCTTAGGCATTTTTGAGCTTGATGGAGTATCTGGTATTATTATTACATCGAATGAGACTGATTTATGGTCCAAACTTAGCAGGGAGGACATCACATGGGGAGTGTAATGCTCTCCTATGTTAGTGAGTACTATGTCCTGGACATTTGGGCCTCTTGTGGGTGTGCTGACTAGCTGTTCTAGTGCATTTGCATTGACAGATTCAAAGAACCTCTGAGACAGAGTGTTTGTGGTCATGTATGTTTCACAGTCGATGGTAGGGATAATTAAAATCTCCCATGAGTAAGGTGTTGGGCTGTATTGCAGGTGACTCCAGAAAGTCCAGGTATGTAGTATGCTTTTCCTAGTACATGATGGGGGACCTATAGCTAGGTATGATGTAGCAGGGGGCTTTGCCTATTGCTAATTGGACATTAAGTAGCTCAAGGGAGTCAAACTGTTTGACCACTCTTGAGGTGCACTTATCCTTAATGAAGATGGACACACCTCCTCCTTTGGTTCTTTCATGCTCAGTTTGTGGTCTGAACATATGGAAGGCATTGCAGCCCTCCATGTCTGGAATGCTTTCCATATCTTTGAACTATATCTTGGTGACTGCACAGATGTTGACATCTTCCAAAGTGAGGAGTGCTTACAGGGAGTGCATTTTCTTTTTTAGACTCCTAGCATTAAGCAGCGGTACCTTTACTTCATCTAGAGAGGATTTTGTTATGTTGAGAGGTTGGTAATTTTGACACTGCCTAAAAAAGGCAAAATATGGATGGCTAATGCCTTTGCCAGTATGCTAAAGCCTAGTGAAGATAGGTGCAGCCATCTATGTCAAAGCAGCATGGCCTGTCGACCATGTTTTCCCAGGCTTACAGATACTGGATCCCCTTGGACTGACACTAAGCCAATTGTTAAAGTCAATCATTTTTGTTTGTATTGTGTCATTATCCTTGGAAAAGGTAGAATGCTGCTTAAGGCTAGGCTTATACTTGCCTGTGCCACATAATCTGAGAACTCAGTCATGTCTTTCTTCATGAGGTACAGCTCAAGTCAGTCACCCTCACATGGACTACGATGGATTCATACCAGTACTTGTTGACTAGCTTGAGTGCTTGAGTGACTTGACAGATCTTGGCACCTGGATGGCAGCTAAGTTTAACCCATTCCTTATCAAGCCTGGTGAGAGGAACATCCATGTGTCACACAGTGGAGTCACCTATGACCAATACATTAGGTTTTGTGGTGCTACGCCTTATGGGCTTATTTGTTGAGACACTGGTGTATGTATTATTATGTGCTGAGGTTGTTTTCCGTTGTTATGAATGTAAGTGGTTTTCATTTGGGAGGCCTCTGATCTTTTGGTAAGTTACTAGTGAGTACCTGCACATATGTCGGTTTATGTGCTTTGTCTTTATTTAGTGTGAGAAGTGTGTGTGTGCTGATAACCTGATTGGCATTCAATTTGTTCTTATGTGAGAGTCTTCACCCAAGTTTCATTGTGTGACTACATCTCTCACATAAAGTATGTGCTTGTTTCAGGAGTAAGTGGTTGTAAGCATACATGAGACAATTGTGACATTGCCTCAGGATGCCCATGTCTATCAGGCTGGCCAGATAGATGATGGGAAACTGCCTGCCATTGATAACAGGTGCTTATTGTATGTTTATTATGGAAGAGAATGGGTTAATTTGGCAGGACTATGCTGGTAGCGCTGAGACTACAAGAGGGACCTGTACTTTGGGTAAACTAAGGTTGATCAATAAGGCAACACTGTCCAATGCACAACTGAGTTACTCGTAGAGTAGCAGAAAAACTTGGAACAGTTTAACTGACAGCTATTTAGGGAAAAACTGAGCTTCTAGGCTTTTGTGTCTATACAAGGGCAATGCTAACTGCAGTGAGCAAAGAGCAGCACCATGCAAATGCAAGGCTTAAATACAAACAAAGATAAACAAGTTTTAAGCTAATTGCCAATACACACAATAAGCCTTCCTTTAGCAATCCTCATCTCAGACAGGTTTGACCAGCACACTTCTGCCACAAGGGTGCAGAAAAATACCTTCTTAATGTAGAATTAACAATACCACATAAACTACCTACAACAGCCCTACAGCTAACAGATACAATGTAATACAATGCCATTAACTACATAAAGCAGCAGCAGACAATACAGTTTTTTTTCTTTTTTCTTTTAAAAACACTAAAGTACAGTCGACGTATGTAAGAAAAGTGCAAAAAGACACTTAGAGCCCATTTGTGTGCTTCCCAGCTCAGACAGACCAGGTAAACACCTACTGCCATTAGATAAATAACCCCACTCCTCATAATGTAAAAGCACAGTTAAAGTATGTCCAGAGGGAAATACTACCACAGATAAACTTAAAGACACAGATACAGCAGTATACTTTAAACAGCTTATAAAAGTGTGATTTTTCAATAAAAGTCTTTACTTTGTATAAATGAGCCAAGAGCCACTCAATTGTACAGAATTTATAAAAGCACTAAAAACAAGATAAGCTGATTAATAAGCCCTCAAGCCAAGTAAAACTACATACAGGAATCTCAGGTTTTTCACCAACCTAAACAGACCAGGTTACCTCCCAGTGCACTAGACGGAAAAAAAAACACTGACCTTTTGATGCAAAAACAAGTGCTTGTTAAGTATAAAAATAGACTGCTTTATTTAACAGCTAGCTAGATAATGAATTTAGAGCAAGTAAATCAGTAGAACAATGAGAGGCAGAATGCACTTTTGCAATATAAGCAGAAGGAAAGGCAAATAAATAATTCAAGATATTAACAGCAGTATAGAAAGGAAGGAGGTTACTAAGCTCAGTTTACAGTAGGGATGGGCAGTTTAATTCAATTCAATTTAACTTTATCGTCATATGTACTAAAGACAACATCACACAGTACAATGAAATTCTTATTCTACAAATCATCCAGCAACATGAAAACATTCAACCATTAGCAAAAAAAAAAAAATAAAAAAATAAGGAAGAAGAAGAAATAATTTAGAACAACGAATAACAATAATGTGAGCTAGAAGTATCAATAAATAAATAATTGTGCAAAAGAATGCATTTGTGCAAAAGATAGCATTTCACCCTTTCCAAATGCAGACCAGCCTACAATGCTGGAGGTAGAAGCAGTGGGTGAGTTCTATTTAACAGCTTAATGGCCTGAGGTATAAAAATGCTTTTCAGCCTGGTTGTTCTAGCTACAATGCTCTTGTAATGCCTTCATGAGAGTAGCAGAGTAAACAGTTTGTGTTGTGGGTGGGTAGGATCCTTAATAATGTTTTGGACATGCCGGAGAATTCTTTTGGTATAAATGTCCTCCAATGCAGAAAAAGTTATTCCAATAATGTTTTGCTCAGTTTTTATTACTTGCTGCAGAGCCTTGTGATCCTGTGTTGTTCTGTTCCCAAATTGTACCGTGAGAGAGTGGAAGAGGATACTCTCACTTGTGCATCTGTAGAAGTTGTTGAAGATGGTGCTGGTCATGCCAAACTTCCTCAGCCTACACAAGAAGTATTGACACTGCCATCTTTTCACTGCCAGATCTGTGATGTTTTGAGTCCAAAAGAGATCCTCAGAGATGTTGATGCCAAGGAATTTGAGGGTAGCCACTGTCTGCACCTCAGACTCACCAATGTATAATGCTAAGTGTTGCCCTGTATTCCTCCATGTATCCATGATAATCTCTTTTGTTTTGCTGGTAATAAGAGAGAGAGTTTGTTGCCCTGACACCATTTCACAACACTCTCCACTTCCCTCCTGTATGCTGACTCATCACCCTCAGAGATCAGACTAATGACAGTTGTGTCATTCATAAAATCACCAGGTCTAAAAAGCAAATTAGCAAAAGGGAGTGTGGGTGGAAAAACTAGCATGGAATCACCACAGAGGTATGCGAATTGGATGTGGGTGTGCAGAGGGAAGGTGGGTGTGTTGCTGTGTGGACTAATGGCTGAGGCTTTTTATTTTGTAGCCTAGGAGGTATATAGTGTTCTCTTAAACTGCTTGAGGGAGATGCTTTCTGCTTTTTTTGCTTACCGACTATTTTCTGATGTGAAAAGTTAGCTTCTACATTGAATAAATGCTTACATCTTTTGCATTTCACAAACATTATTCAACATGGTAGTTGTTCATGTGGGGTGAAAAATCCTGAAGGAGATGCAGAGGGACATGTCAGTGCTATCTATGCATTCTATAAATGCAGGAAAGACCCTGATACAGAGCAGACACCTCCCTTCTCCATGAATTATGCCTAAGTACAAAGAAAAGATAATTGACTTCAACAGGTGGTGGCATAATTGGTGTCATTCTAGAGTGATCCCATGTCTGCCAGTATGGAAAGAGAAAACCAACAGTCCAACTTGCTTTTCAAAGCATGGCCTGCAACCATTGATAAAATGTTTTTGCATATTAGCCAAATCTCTTGTTGCCTCCACAGTGCCTTTTTGTAAGCAAAGATCAATTAATGAGCACTCAGATGTTGCAAATATCAACATCAAAACAGGATCAAACTAAAGCGGCTCTGATCAAAGCCAGAAATCTAAACAATTTGCCTCACCTTGTGGCACTCCTGCATTTTCAAAACATGCATATTTGTGCAATCTCTGGGACCTGCCTTAGATATATGCCCTCCCATGCTTGTGATTAGCACCCGCCATGTATGCCGATGCAAGGAAAATTGTGATGGTGTAACTATATTTGTCAGAAACCACTTCACGTTTAGTCAGATTCATAGGTGCACATCAATTGAACTTAGTAAATTCGAATTCACATTAAATATAATCAGTTACCAGATTATCTCCTGCAAAGGGACAAGGTTCATGACCTTAGATTGTCATGCAAGCTACCTAAATGTCATTGATGTATTTCCCATAATTAATAACTCCATCATTCTGGGTGACTTTAACCATAACTAAACTGACTGAAAGGCATACCCCCTCCAATGGAGGAAATGCCCAAATGTTTTTAGATCTAATAAATAAAAAGTCAATGAACCAGATTGTTACTAGCCTAACTAGAGTACAAAATGTTCTTGACCTGGCATATAGAAATGCAGTGTCATCATACACAACCCTACTAGTAACTGCTATGATAAAGGCTGGAAATTCAGTGATAACATCACCCCAGACACTGCTTCAAAAGTAGATAGATTTGCAAAGGAATTTTATATCCACATGCATAAATATACAGAATTGGCAGTACAGTCCAGAGGCAAATATAATAGGAAATTTAGAAGTAAACCAACCCAGTGGTCCACTGACATGAATAAAATTTGGAATTAAAGGGAAAAAGCTCATTTAGTATGCAACAGACAAAAAAATAATCCAATGAAAACAGAAATTTCACTATGAATTTAAAAAGAAAAGACTCTTATGCAACATGCAAACTCAGGTTAGTCTCTGAATCCAAGGGCAATTACAAATCCCCATTTACTTATGCAACAAAACTATGAAACAGCATGCAACAATGCACATAATATACTAAATGATAAAAACTACGTAGACTCAGCAGATAAAATTTACTGTAAATTTCACTCCTGAGATGACTCTTCAATCCCTATGCACATCATATCTCTTAATCACCCATCATCACTAATGAACATTTACAGAAAGTGCTGTAAAACACCAAGAACAGTTCCTCCCTGGAATTAGGTAACATACTGGGCACACAGGCAAGGTACCGAGCAGAACTTCTTTGTAAGCTATTAACATGTGCCGACCCACAGGTTTCAGTCCAGTAAGTATGTTGTATAAGACTGGAGGTGATGCTCTAAAAAAGTGGCTCTACTACTGAACTTAGAAATCATAGGCCCATCAACCTCACATGTCGTATTTGTAAGGCCATGGAACACTGCATGACAGACTTAATAAATCTTTATTTTAAAAATGCCATCAGGGAAGATCCACAGCAATTTAGTTTTGTAAAAGGTAACTTTGAAAACTCATTTGAAAAGAAAACAAAACACAGTGCAGTGGTGCAGTGGTTTGCATTGACATCTCACATCAAGAGGTTCTCCGATTCAATTCTCAGCTGGCATGCCTTCTGTGTGGAGTCTGCACGTCCTCTGTGCTTTTGTGTGGTTTTCCTCCAGGTGCTCCAGTTTCCTCCAGTATTACAAAGGCATGCATCTAGAGCATTTCTCCTCAGCCTCCACTGAAAATTCAGAGTCAGAATTTCCCGGTAAACAAATGTTAAATAAATAAACACTGACCTTCATTTAGCTAAGACATTTGACACCATCCTTATGTTAACATAATTAATAAACTAAAAGCATTACAAATAAATCCTCATGTGGTGAGATGGATAGTAAATTGGCTAAAAGACAGAGCTCATATTTTGTAGATGGCAGAGACAAGTTCACATGAAAGTGATCAGTTGTGTCCTGCAGGGCTCAGTGCTGAGACTGCTTTTGTTTAGTATTTACTTCTCACACCTACAATAATCAAGACTTATGGCTAATCAAATTTGTAAATGACTGCAAACTGGGAGTCATTGTCAAATCTCCCTGTGACCTAGAAGTCCTCCAGTAAGAACTTACACTTGTAAATGACTGATGAATTGATAATATGCTTAAATAAAATACTGAAATTTGGCAAACAGATCATTCCCCATACATAGCACTGATAATATCCCCACTTCAAAATGAAAATGTTGTTAGAGATCTGAGAACCTGGTTTGATAATTCCCTATTGTTTGATCACCATATAGCAATGGTTGTTTGGAATTCCTTCTATTTAGTAGTGAAGAGCTAAAGAGCTTATTGTCCCCTTGTATTCAGCACTGGACAGGTGAATTTTCAAGTATAATGCCCTCTTTTGAATGTACCTTCCCAGACATATCAAACAGTTGGAAAGACCCTAGAAGTTCTTAAAAAGGAAGATAGCAGACTTAGAATCCATAAGCTATCAGAAAAGCCTAGAAGCATTGTTCCTCTCTTTTGTGTCGTATAGGCTCATCAAAGGAGACCTGCATCTTGTCTTTTGATCAGTCAAGGATCCAGCGGTCCAGGATCTCTTGTACCTTCACAAATCAAAGAGTCCCACAGATACAAGAACATGGAATGATATAAACATGCTTCAATAGATCAATAAAACAAGTTAGAGAGACAGGTTTGTTACTCAGCATTTCCCCACACCTCTGGAATAGACTCCCCCTGTAGATAAGGCAGTATGGAACAATATCTACCTTCAAACAGGACCTGGATAATTAGACTGAATATTTATAAATTCACCCTAGGCTTTGCTATCTTAGCCCTCTTTGGGAGAAGAGGTACAATCCTGGGTGGGAAACAGCACAACATAATGGAATGCAAGACTTAGTAGCCATGAGCTTCCTACGGTACTGAATTGTTGTGAGATAGCAATAAGGTATATTTGGTAAGCATGAGACACTTATTACATTGTGTCAAAATACTACCAGGCTGGCTAGAGAAGTGGCAAAAGATGGCAGAGAATACATTGTGACCACTGCAGATGAAGGGGTATGAGAAAAAAAAATGTTAACTTAATCTTTTAAATCTCAGTATAAGAAAGAGTGTAATAATCTAGGATGTGGCTTAAAAATACAAGAATATGAGACGTGAATAGTATTCACAAGCAAAAAAAAAAAAGTAAAAAACAAAAAGGTAAATGATAAATTAAACCAGACAGTTTTGCCCAGATGGCTAATATGGCTCCAACCTAACTGTAACAGTGCAGAAATGCAACAATATGAGATGGGACTAGTATTCACAAGCAAAAAAAATAAATAAATAAAAATAAAAAGGTAATCAGTAAAAACTGATAAATTAATTCAGGCAGTTTTGCCCAGATGGCTAATATGGTGCCAACCTAACTATAACAGTGCAAAATGCAACAACTTCAATATTCACAAAGTACAATCAGTAACTGAGATAATTTAGCTTCTGTCCATCATGTATCTGTAAATGGCAACACTGTAGCATTATATTATATTATATTAGATTAGATTAGATTAGATTATATTGTATTGTATTTATTTAAAAATCTAATCACATTTATATAGATCACATGCTTGATTAAAACACATCTAATTATGATGTTAAAGGGGTATAAGTCAAATCTGTGTATACCATCAGGAGAACACTTATTAATACTTAATATACAAAGTAAAACTATTTCATTCCTCCCATAAAAAAAAAAAAATATATATATATATATATATATATATATATATATATAATATATGACAGAATGAACGCATTGTTTTTCTGCATATATAACAAAAGTATTATAGAAAAAATACATATGATAAAACCCCCTCATAGTGGCTTTCTATAAAATGGTGGAAGATGATGTCTATGAGCAGTTTGCTTTTAAAACCAATAGACAAACAAGATTTAATAATTTGTCATTTCAAAAGAGACAGGCATTAGCCACACTTAGATCAGAAAAGAACATAGTTCTGAGACCAGCTGATAAGGGGGGGTCCTCTGGTAGTGATGGATACCCTTCATTACCACACTAGTATGTGTAATATGTTGGCAGATGATAAATACTATGAAGCCATTACCAAACAGCAACTTGATCTTATTAAAAAAAAATCATCAATATTATTATTGAACTGGATATGAGCCAAAGTATAGACAGAGAACTGGTTAGTTATTTACGAGTAGAACATCCTATGATACCTAATATACATGGCATTCCTAAAATACACAAACATGGCACTAATCCCCCAATGAGACCTATAGTCTCTGGAGGTGGATGGTCCACAGAGCCTTTCTCTCTTTATGTTGAAAAGTATCTTAGACCCATTGTGGAACAAAACGAATATATCTTGAGAGATACCAAACAATTCCTTGGAGATTTGTACCAATATTTTAGTTGTATACGAATGACACAAGATATGTTGTTCGTCACGTTGGACGTTCAATCATTGTTTACCATCATTCCTAATGTGGATGGAGTAGTAGCTATTAAGAAATATTTGACTGCACATAGTCATTATTCGGACAAACACATAGACCTTATAGCCATGTTTATGGAGGTCATTTTGGAGCATAACATTTTTGTTTATCATGACAACCTGTATATACAATGTGATGGCGTGGCTATGGGTTTTTCTTGTGCCAACAGCTACGCCAACATGTTTTTGGCCATGTGGGAGGAAGATGTATTATTTCAATGTGCTTTACATACTTCACATGTGTGTTTTTACAGACGCTTTGTGGGTGACATCTTCCTCATTTGGGAAGGTAGCCTTCACGATCTTCAAAGTTACATAGAAGTGATCAATAGTTTCACTCCTTATTTGAAGTTTACGTTTGAATATTCACCAGATCATATAGATTTTTTGGATTTGTTTGTACAAAGGGTGATGGATGATCAAGGTAACACCGGGGTCTGCAGGAAAAGCTGTTATAGAAATGCCCTTTTATATAGGACAAGTATGCATCCCCAGTACATATTTAATAATATAATGAGAGGACAGAGTATGAGAATTTCGAGACTTAATGCAACACAAATAGGATTTCAACAGGAAATAGATAGATTTAAACTCAGACTCATACAGAGAGGCTATAGTCAACAAGAGATACAACACAATTTAGATGACATATATGATCTTAGACTCAATAGAGCTGCCCCGTATTATTCCAACCAAACTAATGAGATAGTGACCAATGATACTTATACTAGGCAGATAAGAATACCCATGCATCATACAAGGGATAGAAAGGATGTTATAGACATTATTAACAAGCATTGGTGGATCCTGACTAGTAATGAAGAGATTACACAGATAGTGGGAATAAAGCCTAGCTTTCAATACAAAAATAGATGCAACCTAAAAATGCTATTATGCTATCAGAATGATAGACATATTGATGATAGTTGGACGGGAACGAGTCCATGTGGACAGTGCAACTATTGTAGCTACATAGAAAGTGGGAACACATTTGTACACCCAGACACACAACAGATCTTTTCTTTTAAGGTTAATGACACATGTAGTACTGACAATGTGGTCTATTTAGCTAGCTGTAAAGTATGCCAAGCGTTTTACATTGGCAAGACCAACAGGATGCTGAAGACAAGGATTAGAGAACATCTCTATGCTATTAGAATTCAATATATGAACAACGCTCTAGCCAAACATGTTCACAACTGTGGCCAACAACACAACTTTACTTTTATGGCTATTGATAATATAATCCCAGTAGTTAGGGAGGGTAATATTCGTAATGCCACCGAAAGAAGAGAAATCAATTGGATGATGAGATTCAGGGCAGACAAGGGTAAAGGCCTTAATGAACAAGCCTCCATTAAACCAATACTTAGGGCAAGGCGTCATAAGTAATATTAAGCTTATGCGTATTGTACATATTCCGTAGGACTTTAGTTGTGATTTGTCGTGCACAGAACATGGTTGAACTTGTGTATTTTATTCGGCAAGCGATGGCTCTGATGGTATAACTTCATAGATGTTAAAGTGACCCATGTCTTATATATCTTTAACTTGGGTATCACAAGTTCTATTTGATTATGTATAGATAAAAATTTTTTATATATATTATGAATTATTATAATGACTATGTAATCGTCATATATGGACACAAGGTGAGCCTTTAATAAGATACATTTATTATATTATATTTAATATGGTTCGTTTGGTCAATTTTAATATATAGTCTATCTATATGATAGACAGCAGACCAGAACCATATATTTAATGATCTGTGTATATTTAGTTAGTTATTAATTTGAAGATTATAAAATGTGTAATATTATTTTGTGAACGTGTATATTTTCTTCTATATAAGCTTTGCAAACATCTTGAGGGCATCAGCGAGCAATGTGCTCCCTTTGCGCATTGATCTAGCTTACGAACGAAAGTTTCATTATATATATTATATGCGGACTTGCTATGAGACTGCTTTGATACATTGATTGTGTAAGTCTCGATGTGCACAGATTAAGTCATGGGGGTTATTGCCTGCTAATGTTTACATCGATTATATTATTAATTTGAGACACTTTTTAGTTACGCTAACATAATTTAGAGGCTTGATGAAATGCGTTGTTCTGCAATATGATTTTTGTTTACATTTTTTAAATATATTGATTAAGTAGATGTTAGCCAATATTTAATAGATGTATTTGGACATCAGCTATAGATTTTAAGTTAATTATAAATATCCACCGGATGAATAACCACAATTGGTTACTTATAGTAGAGTCTGTATATCCATATGTCCAAGCAGACGCCAACATCTAGCATGTTTTACAGAAGTAATTGGACATCAGCTATAGATCTTTAGCTAACTGTAAATAGCCATGGGATGAATAATTACAATTTAGAGTTTGTACATCTTTATGTACAAGTAGGTGCCAATATCCAGTATGATTCAAACAACGTACACACGTTCTTGGACTGTATTAATATTGATGCCTAGTATATTCTGTTATAGTCATTGATGAATAAGTATAAGTATTTGCTGATTTATTCTTATTTTATATATATTATTTTTTTATAAGAATGTATACACAGTGTTATATCGTATACTATTTAATAGACTGAGATATGATTTCATATGGCAACGTTGATTTCATTAGCTTTATAATTGAATATTTTTAATAAGTTTTATAATATGTATTTTTTCTATAATACTTTTGTTATATATGAAGAAAAACAATGCGTTCATTCTGTCATATATTATATATATATATTTTTTTAATGGGAGGAATGAAATAGTTTTACTTTGTATATTAAGTATTAATAAGTGTTCTCCTGATGGTATATACAGATTTGACTTATACCCCTTTAACATCATAATTAGATGTGTTTTAATCAAGCATGTTATCTATATAAATGTGATTAGATTTTTGAATGTCAACGGTCTGATGAAGCTATAGTGAAAGCGCTTACCGAATTGTTATACAATAAACAGATTCTTTCTTTTAGTTCTACGGAGTTTTACATGTTTATGTGAACATTTTATGCATGAGATACTTAGATGCCTTGATTATCTCTCAACCGCAGTTATTGGATTATCTATCGGTGTATTTTTGGTGGGTAGAGAGATATTTATACTGTTGGAGATGTTCGTTTATTGCTTGGTTATTGCATTTATTTGTTTATTTATTTATTTGCAGTTGGTTTACCAGGATAGTCCATTGGGCCAAGATGAACCCATTTTCAATGGAGTCCTGGGGAGAAAAGCTCCAGAAACAAGGTTACATAGTTTTTGGATATGTATTACAATATTTACAAAATTACATAGTTAAGCATTATACTGGTGATCAACATTTCAGATGGTACATACTATAGAAGCAATTCATATTACAGTATTTACAAAATTATATAGTAAGAGTATAACATTTAGGTGCAATAACTGATGAAACTGATTAGGAGATGGAAACATTTCAGTGGAGATACTGAGCGCCATTTTGAGTAAGGAAGTTAGCTAAAAGGATATAGAGTAATACTATAGGAGAGGCAGAAACAAGGAAATTTTAGGTAAGGAGGAGGAAGGAGGTAAAGGCAGACTTGAGTTCTTGTTGGTATGTAGGAGGAAAGAGGTAAAGGCAGTCTTGATTTATGAAGGGTGGGTGCAAGAGCATTCCCACTGGGTTAGTAGATGAGAGTAAAGGGATTTTTTGAATGTAAAATGGTTGAAGGTGGTACGAATAGCTGGAGGTAGGGAATTCCAGAGATGAGCTAGACTATAGGATAGGAGATTTTTACCTGGGGGTCGTATTGGTTTGTATAATTCAATTAGGTTTTGGTTATTAGTTCTGAGTACTCTATTGGGCATGTGCATTTTAAAGGCAGAGGAGGGAGATGGACAAAGGAAGGGTTTGAAAATGAGCTTATGAGCAAGAGTAAGTTGAGAATAGATGAGTTGGATGGGTAGTTCTAGCCATTCTAGTATGTGGAGAGAAGAACAATGGTGAGTAGATGCTTTATGACTAGTAGCGAATTTGGCTATTTTATTGTAGCATGAGGAAAGTTGTGTTTTGAGGGAAGATTGTAGGTTAGTCAGGAGTGGGACTCCATAAAGAAGAGAGGGAATCAGGAATGTGGAAGAGAGAGGGATTTTAGTAGAGGGTGTAAGGAAACGATTTTGTCGGTAGAGCATGCCTAGTTTTGGATGAGTTTTTCTGATGTTAAGTTGTATGTGGGAGTTGAATTTAAGCTGACTATCAATTTGAACCCCAAGTAACTTAGCCTCTGGCACCAATTCCAAGGTTGTGTTGTTGTTACTAGTGATTAAAAAAGAGTTTGGATTGATAGAGATGTGTTTAGAGGGTGTAAATACCATTAGTTTAGTTTTAGAAGCATTATTAGATTATATATTATTATTGTATTGTATTATATTACATTATATTATATTATATTATATATAATGACTGGCCATTAATATTAAAAAATGAGCACTCTGATTAACCGGCCCAACCAGCTCGGTCATTGTAAATCGGAGACTATACGAACGAGAAAAGGTCCGGTCGCCCGGACTTTTTCCCGTTAGTAAGTCTTGTAATTTTATTACTTTTCTTTTTTTAACTAAAAAAAGAAACCAGGAGACATAAACCAAACAAGGGAGATGGCATAGACAAAAATAAAATGATAATCAGGTAAGGTCTACAAAATTAAAGAAATGTACCTGATTATCATTTTTTTTTTTTTTTTTGTCTGTCCTGGCTCTCCCTAAATTAAAAGTCTCCTGATTTCTTTTTTTTTTTTCATTTTTAATTGAAAAAAAAAAAAACAACAGAGATCTTCCATTCTCTGTTGCTTCCTCTACACACTTCTGATGTACTGCGCAAGTGTGGGAACACAAGTTCCATACGCATGCGCAGTACATCCGAAAAAGCCCCAGGATAGCGGAAAACCACGGAAGTGCACCTCAGGTATTATACAAAGAAATTCCCCCGGATTCTCAAAAGCTTGCACAGTATGCAAGATCAGTGTGGTAGCTCAAGCAGGTAATATGTCTGCCATGTAGGGGCATGCACGAGAGCTCCTGCACTAATCCTACATGGACGAAGCCCTTGTATGCAAATCATCCCATTTGCAGGAAAAATCCATGCAAATGAGATGATTTTGCGATCCAGGAAGCATGCAATTCAATGGCAGCCAGAAGACAACCTGGCCAGTGAATAGTGGTTGCTAAGGGGGGGAGGCTCAGTGTGAGACATACATTAGCAGGCAATCCTATGCAAATGCAGGGAAGGATAGTGAATCCAAGTTTTCCCCAGGATGTGAGTCTGGTCCCAACAGTGTAAGAGTATGGATAGCTTGGTGCAAGCCTAGGAGGTAGGCGACATCATGGGGTGTGTGTCAGGCATACTGTAAGTGGATTGGAGGCCTGTTGCTCGGGTTGCTCCTATCTTAGCACAGCTAAGCTAGGGGGTGTGTCTAAACCTGCCTAGCAGTCTTTAAAAAGCCTACGCGGGTGTGCGCGCCTCGCACCACGTTGTACAGGAAGAAAAAAGAGGCTAAACCAGGAAATAGCAGCAGTGTACACATTTGACCACTCTGTTTGTGGGGCGTTTACATGGAAGGCAATGGGAAGGGAAAACAGCAGTAGGAAGGTAATCAAGGAGAACTAGCTTAGCTGGCAGGTGAAATGTATCAGAATAAGACAATTGCACAGGCAGCAGAACAGCCCAGCCCAGAACACTGCTATGAACTAAGCAAACACCTTCCCCTCTGATTTTTCCCACACCCTACACCACCGGTGTATACAAGCGGGGAAATTTTAACTAACAAACCTACAAAATGAGAAGGGCTGCAGCAGGCAACATAGAACAACATGTGCAAGAGGCTGAGGGTGGTGAGGATGTGAATGCTGCCGAAAAAAAAAATTAAGCTTGTTCCCTGCCTTTCCTGTTAAGTGGTATAGACTATTTGTAGGCTTCTGAGCCCCCAAGCCCTTCTGTGTTGGAGGGAAGCCTTCTAGCTTAGTTTTTTTTTCTTATAACTAGCCAGTTTTCTAGTTTCAGCACTCAAATCTGTTTCTTTGATCTCAGCACTTGTTCAGAAAAAAAAAATCATCTGCTTTTATTGTACATGTGTTTCTACCTACTTTATTTTACTTTTGCATCATCTTAAAAGTACTCAATTGTATTTATTACTGCTTGGTGTAACTTATTCTAAGCCTTTTGGTTTAAACACTTGGGCTTCGGACCAGTTGTTTTGCACTGAGAGGGTTTGTGGTCTGCACTGTAGTGGCAGAACAGGTAGCTTACATCCTTCTAGGTTGTGAATTGCTGATTGAGGGCTCAGTGTCTGTTATTCTAAAAGTGTATCAATTCTGGTTTAAGCACTTGGGCTTTCAGGCCAGTTATTTTACATTAAGAGGGTTCGTAGTCTGCACTCTTGTGAGAGGAGAGGCTGGACTCTGCCCTTCTGAGCTGGGAATTTCTGGTTAAAGGCTTATAGTGCATGCATATCTGAACTGCTTCTTACTGAAGTTGGTGCGCCTTGTTTGCTGTGGCATAGACTGGATTCGGGCCTGCTGGATCTAGCTTTGTTTGTGTAACTTGAGCACCAATCCAGGCATTCTCTAAAGTATTCAATTGTATTTATTACTGCTTGGTAGTAACTTGATTAAAGTGCAGCTATCATTCTAAGCTTTTGGATTAAGCACTTGGGCTTCAGACCAGTTGTTTTACATTAGGAAGGTTTGTGGCATGCACTGTGGTGGCAGGCCAGGTAGCTTTCATCCTTCTAAGTTGGGAACTGCTGATTGAGAGCCCAGTGTCTGTTATTCTTAAAGTGTATTAGTTCTGGTTTAAGCACTTGGGCTTCAGGCCAGTTATTTCACATTAAGAAGGTTCGTGGTCTGCACTCTTGTGGGAGAAGAGGCTGGACTCTGCCCTTCTGAGCTGGGAATTTCTGGTTAAAGGTTTATAGTGCCGGAATATTTGAACTGTATCTTACTGAAATTGGTACACCTTGTTTGCTGTAGCATAGACTAGATCCAGGCCTGCTGAATCTAGCTTTGTTTATATGCTTGTTGTTTGTTTGCTTGTTATTTCCCGGGCAGCTAATTCCACCTAATCACGCGGCTTCTCAGCTTCTGTGGATCACTAGTGATATCTGCATTGCTTACTGTACTTATTTCCTTGTTTCACTTGAAAGAAAGTTACTGTTTGTCATTTTGCATTTAAGGTACCTGTAACACATTGCACTTAAGTTACCTGGCACTTGCTCACTAAAGCAATTATATAAGTCAGCACTAAAAATTAAAAGCACTACACCATCACTCCCCACTGGCCCTTGTTTTCAATTATTAAGGAATTCCCAATATTATTCTAGCATGTCCAAAGGTCAGTTGTCAATCTCCTCTCTGGTCCAGCTGGTGAATCTGGGAATCTTGAGGCAATGTTACAACTGCCTCATGTACACAGACAACCCTCTCCTCCTCCCAACAAATTCCAACACATGTGAGAGATGCAACCATATAGCCAAACTGGAGGCTAAGCTCTCTCAACTCAGTACTGGCATAACCAGTCAGGAGGAGAAGGAAACCACACTCACTACAATTCCAGTCTCACATAGACCTACCACGACAGCAAACCAAACACATAATCACACAAAAACATACTCGGAGGCTCTAAATAAAGATCTGCCTAAGCAGCAGAGACCTCCAAAGCAGACACCCAAGCAACCGCTACCCCAAAACAAACACGTGCAACACATATCTCACAAAGCCAGTGTGCCGAACAGTCACAGCCCTTAAGACTAAACAACACACCTGATACACTTGTAATAGTTGACTCTATCGTCAGGCACACTGACGTCCCGCTCACCAGGCTGAACAAGGAGAGGATCACGGTGAGCAGCCTGTCGGGCGCTAGGATCTGCCACATAACACACACTCAGGTCACTCAAAGGCAAGTACAAATATGACTCAGTCATTGTCCATGCTGGTGTGAATGACCTGAGACGTACCTCCCTGGACTACATGAAAAGAGACATAAAGGAGCTCTCTGAGCATGTAGCCCAGGCCGGTATGACCCTGACCTTGAGTAGCATCTTACTCTCACCAAGAAGGATGCCACAGTATGAAGACAAGATGATCAATTTCAACAATTGGCTTAAGTACTGGTGTCATTCAAAGGGGATCCAATGCCTGTCAGCTTGGGATGATATGCTCGACAGGCCACGATGCTTCACTAGGGACAGCTTGCACCTGTCACCCCTGGGCTTTTGGATATTGGCAAAGGCTCTTGCTACCCCCATAGTGCCTTTTTTAGGCACGGCTCAAAAGACAAACCCACCTCCATAGGTATCACAAGGGATAAGAAACTAAGAGTAATGCTACTCAATGCCAGAAGTCTAAACCTCAAGATGCATGCACTCAAAACTCTCCTTAGCATGGAGAACAACGATATCTGTGCAGTAACAGAAACCTGGTTCAGGGCTCCCGAGAGCACCCCAGCACTATCAGGTTATACCTCATACCATGCTTTTTGGCCCCAAAACATGGACCGAACCACAAAAGGAGGGGGGAGTATTGATATTCATCAAAGATACCCACACCTCCAGGTTGGTGGCAAAGCACGAAGCATCAGAGACTATCCATGTGCAACTAACAGTGGGTAAAACTGCCTTCCAGTTTATAGCCTGCTACAGACCACCATTCCAAACCCAGGAACCCCACTCGGCCTTCCTGAGAACACTGGAAAATATGAAGGTCTCTCCAAACACCATTATATTGGGTGACTTCAACTACCCAAACATAGACTGGGAGCATTACTCTAGCTCCAACACCTAGCCCAAAGGTTCCTAGAATTTATAAACTCAAATGCTATGGAACAACTTGTTACCACTCCCACAAGAGGGGAAAACATACTGGACCTGATCATCACCAACATGGGAACTCTATGCTCCAGACCAGAAGTGTATCCCTCACTGGTAAGATCAGACCATAAACTAATCTCACTGGATATTCACATCCCGACCCCACCCCTGCCCAGAAAACCACAGTGAAAAACTTCTCTAAAGCAAATTTCACACTCCTCAAAACTGAGGTGGAATCCTTCAAAGCCCCCGGGCCTGTGGAAAATATGGCCCAGACCACAGAATCCTTTATAAACGCATTCTATGAACATCTTCTGGAATGCATGGATCATGTGATCCCAAATAAAACCAAGACCCAATCCTCCAAAGGCAGACGTCTTGTCTGGTGGACCCCAACCATAAACAAACTATACAATAGAAGGAGGAAGCTACTAAATGATAGAGCAAAATCCCAAAAAGGGAAGGCATCACTGATCAGTATTAGCAAAAACTACGGGCACTCATAAAATTGTCTAAGGCCAGCTTCAAGAGAAAAATTGCACAGGACACTAAGGATAATCACAAGTCTTTCTTTAGTTATGTTAGGAACCTGGGTGGTAATTCCCAGATATGCTCAGAATTAGTCCAAAATGACAAAAAATACACTGAACCCACAGACATTGCCAACATCCTAGCTGACAGGTTCAGCGCAAACGTCTCCCCCCCCCCACCAAAAAGGCAAATATCTATCACAGCAGATTGCTGCCCCCCTGACATCTCAGATGCTCAGGTAAGAGCCGCCCTCTCCAAAGTAAAAAACACAGCATCAATGGGACCAGACGGTGTCCCAGGCTGCATCCTACATGAACTCCAAGAAGAGCTAAACCCAAACATAAAACTAATGTTCAATCTCAGCCTTATTACAGGATATGTGCCCAAAGAGTGGCGTGCAGCAACAGTGGTCCCTCTCCATAAAGGTGGTGCCTCAACGGATCCTGGAAACTATCGCCCCATAAGCCTGACTAGCTTGGTCTGCAAAGCTATGGAAAGGATCGTCATGGACCTCATAAATAAAGATATTGGGGACCTACAGACACTGGATCCTACCCAGTTCAGCTTTGTTAAGGGCAGATCCTGCCTCTTAAACCTGGTTGATTTCTTTGAAACAGTCACCAAGGCCATTGACAAGGGGAAGGTGGTCCACACAGCCTACCTGGACCTCGATACAATACCCCACTCGGGCATTATAGATAAGCTCACCAGCTTAAATATAAACCCCTATGTCACTAGATGGATTGCAAACTGGCTCAAGGACAGAACCCACATGGTTAGAATTGCTGGAGCCATGTCAGACTCCAAACCAGTTACAAGTGGTGTCCCACAAGGCTCAGTCCTGGGACCTCTCTTGTTCGGTATATATTTCTCGGAGGTACAGGCCAACACGGAAGGACTGTGGCTGACCAAGTTCGCCGACACAAGCATCCTCCAAAAGGGACTCATAGAAACAGACAACTGGTGCCAGAGCCATGGCCTCAAGCTAAATGCCAAAAAGTGTGTAGTCATCCCCTTTGGCAAAAACAAAGTGCCCACAAATTACCACATAGGTGGTAATCCACTAAGTACAGAAGAAGTAATTAGGGACCTGGGGACCCAAGTTGATAGCAATCTCTCATTTGACAACCACATGGCCAAAGTGGTTAGAAAAACATTTTATATAGCCCACCTAATCATGAAGGGATTCACATCTAGATCAGGGGAGGTCATCGTGCCTCTTTACTCATCCCTCATCAGGCCCATAATTGAGTACAATGCCCCTTTTGGGATGTACCTTACCAGACACCTGCAGCAACTGGAAAGACCCCAAAAGTACCTCACCAAGAGGATCAAGGGCTCAAACAGATGCCATATGCTGCCCGGTTAAAGAAACTCCAGCTCTACTCAGTGGCATACCGCCTGTTCAGAGGCGATCTGTGCCTGACGTATAAAGCCATGTCCAACCCGATTAATGGACATGCTGCACCTCAGAAAATCAAATCCCATCAAGCTACGAGAGACTTGAACCTCAGCACTGAAATAAATAGGACATGCTGGAGGGACAGATTCATAACCCAGAGACTCCCTTCACTCTGGAATAAAATCCCAGTCCAGGTTAGGCAGAGTCCCTCATTGACTCTATTCAAGAGGAATCTTGATGAGTGGATGGGAGATCTTAGGTTTACCCCTGGTATCACTTCTGTGTCACTATTAGACAGAGGCACAGTATACTAACCTCGAAAAAGGGCATAGCAAAATAAATTTAAAATGGGTGGCGAAAGCCAAACACATTCTGGCTAGGCTTATAAATGCCCTAGGGCAGATAGCCTAGTATGAACCTATGAACCTATGAACAACCTACAGTGAGGAAACAGAGAAGAGTATACAGTCCCAGGGTAACCTACCAGGGGCTACATGAGTTGGAGATAATGGATTGCTATAGGGTGGACAGAGACCTCCTACAGCAATGTGTTAAGTTATACCGACCACACCTGTCACACCAAACTGACTGGGGGGAACCCCTCCCAGTGGATACCTAGGTATGTATAGGCCTAGGTATACTAGCCACAGGTACCTCCCAAAGCACAACTGGGAATATCATGGGGATTTCACAGGCATCAGCATTCAGAGTATTCCTGCAGTTTCTGGATGCCATGTCATCACATGCCAGTGAGCACGTATATTTCCTAAACATCCGTGAGGTGTTGACTAGCAATACGGGTCTCTTCCACCAAATAGCAGAATATCCTGGGGTAGTGGGTGCTATAGGCTGCATGCACATATGCATCAAAGCACCACCCCATGAGCAGGATAGGGCCTACATCAACTACAGTGGCATCCCCTCCATCAACTGCCAGGTCGTATGTGATGCCCAGGGCATTATAATGAATGTGTGTGCTGGCTGCCCTGGAAGCTATGACGATTCCCACATATGGCATCTGACACAGCTGTATCAGAAATTTGCCAATGGGGACATCCCCTACGAACACCTAGTGGTGGATGCTGGGTACACACTGGAGCCGTGGCTGATGACACCCATCAGAAATGCACACACACCTAAACAACAACGCCATAATGAGGCACACGCATAGGCCAGACATATAATAGAGCGTGTGTTTGGGATGCTCAGCTCACTGTTCCAGTGTCTGGACACATCCAGTGGAGCCTTGCAGTATTCACCAGCTACATGTACTCAAATTTTTATGGTATGTGCTATGCTACACAATATGATCCTGCTGAAACAGCTTTAGCAGTTTCAGCATGGGGCAGGGCCACACAGCCCACCACCAATGCCAAGGCCTTCACAGGCACAGAGTGACCCAGAGGAGGAACAACCTGCACCTCCCCCAGTAGGCAGAAGGAGGCGTACCTAGTATGCCTTGGCCATGTAAAGAGGCAAGGCGTAGCACATGCATTGACACAGTAGGGACCCAGGGAATGACACCTCTCTCTGACTCGCACATACAGTAAAAGGGATGCCAAACATGACACTACCTGTGCTCAACCATGTATAGGGAGTGCACTATGTGCATCCGACATAGGCAGCCCATTAGCACCATCCGCAAGTCTGGCACACCCACAAGGTAAGTCAATCAACCTACCAATTGCCAAATGGAGTAGAATGTGTCTTTACCTGTAGCTATGGTATGGATGTGAGCATGCAAGGGAATTGGGTGGCTGAATGTTATGGCAGCAGACAGTAGATACCCATAGTGGCACCATGACATCTGTAACACATACTGGAGTCACCATAGTTGCCAGTACTACACAGGGAGACAAAACCCACTGCAGGAAATGTGCTGAGCGACATGTGTGTCCATATGACCCACACATGCCAGTCAGGACAGTTCACATATCCAACAACAGTTTCAGCCAGCAGGACAGGTGTAGACAAACCCAAACAGAGCCTGTGCCATGGCCCCAGAATGATGGCTATGGTTAACTTCCCTCCCAGGCCTACACAGACAGACCACAGCAGAACAGGCAGTGTGATGTTAGTTCTGAAGGGTAGGAAGTCAGACAATAATATGTAGGGCAACCAAAGCCACAATCTGCAGTACTCTGGTATGCCTCTAGCCAGCATGATAGGTAAGACTACAGACTGAAATGGAGTACCCACCATACCATTACAGTCCTAGCAAATGAGTACAAGTGTCAGGTGTGCCCCCATCCTACATAGACATATAGTAACAGTCAGATGTGCCCCTGAATCCTGTGTAGAAATGTAGAAATAGTCAGGTGTGCCCACCCCCGCTATGCAGAAACGCAGTAACAGTCAAAGCCAAATGATTGATGGATACCCTGCAGAGACAGCATGCTACCTGTCAGTGTACAGCACAAAGGTCAGCACTGCAGTACAAACTACCTGGACTTGACCCACACATGAAATACAGACTGCCATACTGGCCATGCTCATACACTTAGAGAAATGAAGGCATGTAAGTCAACAACATACTAAAAGGTCATACTGGGCATGCTCACATACTTAAACACATGAAGGCCATGTCTGTAAACACCAGTGGACCAGATATATCTGGCAGTCGCAGTTGTTAGTGCAGACACTCATCAGTATGCACCACTCATGCCTTGCACACACAGTGAATAGGAATACAAACATATATGTAAGGACAACACACTATAATAAGCCAAAGGTAGATGGACATAGATGTGTGGAAGAGGATGACTGTGACAAGGAACCATCCAGGCCTGTCCTACCCAGCACACAGCCAAAGGGCCCCAAACACATGAGGTACAGATGTCACTCACTGCAGATACTTACAGACCATGTGGTGCATGTGCGAGCTGTGCAACAAGACTTTATAAGGAAGTAGTCATCTAGCAACTGTACACACTTACCTGTGAAATATGACCCTGTGTGTGCCCGTACGTGGCGTGTCAACCCCTACATGAATGCGTAATGGCCCATGCACACACACTGCCCTCCCGATAACCCTTCTATGACAAACCCGCTGAGGTCATCCAATGTGAAATACACCTTTGGGAGAGTTGTAGCCTAGTAATCTCTGTGGCGTGTCTCATAACTGCGTACTGCTGTAGTGTGATAAACAAGTTAGGTAGGAGTTTGAATCCCAAACTTGGCAACTGTGTGGGTTTGTGTGCATGTCTGACTGTGTAGAAAGCAATGCTTTTAAGGGTAGTCACACTCCCAACAATTTAAATGTTCAACCTTGGCAAGGCTGCTGATGTCATCCACCTATAAATACACCTCTGGGAAGATTGTAGCCCAGTAATCTCTAGAGTGCATCCTATAACTGCATACTGCTGTCGTGTGATAAAGTAGTGTTTTATTCCCAGACATGGCAAGTGTTTTTCTGTTTGTTTGTGTAGAGAGCAATGCTTTTTAGGCTAGTCACACTCCCTACAATTCAATGCTCAACCTTTGCAAAGTTGCTGATGTCATCCACCTAGTAATAGACCTCTGGGAAGCTGCAGTGCATCCTGTAACTGCGTACTGCTGTAGTGTGATAAACTAGTTATGTGGAGTTCTATTCCCAGACATGGCAACTGTGTGTTTGTGTGTGTGTCTGTGTTTAGAGAGCAATGCATTTTAGACTAGTCACACTCCCTACAATTCAAATGCTCAACCTTTGCAAGGCTGCTGATGTCATCCACCTAGTAATACACCTCTGGGAAACTGTACCCCAATAATCTCCATAGCATGTCCTGTAACTACGTACCACTGTAGTGTGATAAACTGGTTAGATAGGAGTTCTGTTTGGCAATTGTTTGTGTGTGTGTTATTTTGTCTGTGTAGAAAGCAATGCTTTTTTGGCTAGTCACACTCCCTACAATTGAAATGCTCAAACTTTGCAAGGCTGCTGATGTCATCCACCTAGTAATAGACCTCTGGGAAGCTCTAGCCCAATAATCTCCATAGCCCGTCCTGTAACTGCGTACCACTGTAGAATGATAAACTAGTTAGGTAGGAGTTCTATTCCCAGACATGGCAACTGTGTGTGTGTGTGTGTGTGTGTGTGTGTGTGTGTGTGTGTGTGTGTGTGTGTGTGTGTGTGTGTGTGTGTGTGTGTGTGTAGAGAGCAATGCTTTTTAGGCTAGTCACACTCCCTACAATGCAAATGTTCAACCTTTGCAAGGCTGCTGATGTCATCCACCTAGTAATACACCTCTGGGAAGGTTGCAGCCTAGTAATCTCCATAGTGTGTGCCATAAATGTGTACTGCTGTAGTGTGATTCAGAGCTCTGCTAGGGTTTGATGCTCACCCATGGCAGTTCTGGATGTTTTGTGTGTGTTTCAATGTCTGTGTAGGGAGCTATGTATTAGAGGCTAGTCACACTCAATACATTTCAAATGCCATACTTTGGCAACCCGCTGATATCAGCCAATGTGTTATACACCTTTAGGAAGGAGTCCTCCAGTAATCCCCAGGGTGTGTCCTATAACAGCTCCATGCTATAGTGTGTTATAGATGTCTGTCAGGGGTTTTATACTCACACATGTCAGTTGTAGATGTTTTGTGTGTGTTCCACTGTCTGTGTAGGGAGCAATGCATTTAAGCTAGTCACACTCAGTACATGTCAAATGCCCTACTTTGGTAATCCTACTGATTTCAGCCAATGTGATATACACCTTTGGGGAAAGAGTACTGCAGTAATCGCTGTAGCATGAACTATAACTGTGTAGAGTAATAAACTAGCTAGGTAGGGGTTCTACTTCCAGACATGAGAGGTGTGTGTGTGTTTGTACCTTGTATCCTGTGTGGAGGTGGGTGTGCATGTATGACACCTGGGCCCAATGTGGAGCAGGTTTTGCAAATTTCTTATATGGTGGCCCTAGTACATATCACAATGTCCACTGTACAGGGATAACAGCTGTGAAATAGCTGAGAGGCTGGGGTGCATATCCATAGCCATACATGTGACATCAAGGTAAGGCAATCACAGTTAGCAAACCCAGTATTACCCAGAGCATATTCTCAACCCATGTCTCATACACACACACACATGCCGAGGCAACAGACAGTATGTGTGTAGTACACTGCATATTGGCGAATCATAGCAACTATGGTGTGAATGTAGTGGTCTACAGATGGCATGGCACCATGTCCATCAGTACGATAGGCATATAATTACAGACAGTGCACCTTCAGTAAGTTTACCACTGGACGCCTGCAACAACTGTGGTTCCAGCAAATGTGATCCACAAAGGACATACCATGCCTTACAGACATGCCATGTACGGACAGATGCCACTGACACCAGAGAACACCTGTAGTATGTTATCAATGTAGGTGCAGGGTCAACCTTCTATCCATTACCTGGTTCCACCACATGAGGGCGGGAATGTCACATCTGATGATAACATTCTGTGTGCAAAACATGGCCAGACAAATCAGGTACATGTCCACATGCCACTGTACATAAATGTGGGATGTGTGCACATCCCAAACACCATCTGTGTCATGGCATATAGAACACATACATGGCAAGCATTGCACAGCACTGGCCACACACAATAGTAACCCAGGTGACTGGATGGTGAATACTATACCCACCTGTGTGGGCCATTCCTGACACTACACCCCTTACCCATAATGCAGACCATTCTCATGTGGCCTGATACCAAGGTGTACCCCTCACCTAGCCTTGTACAGCTGTCATGCACCATCAACCACTACACACCCGTGAAGAAATGCACACATGCAAGCTGGTACTAACACCCTGTATCTGTGTGTGTGGTGTATGATGCTTCTGACCACATTCACACCCAGTACCGCCCCATTGGCATACTGAAGCATGGTCTGTAATGTCAGACACCGTCACATACCCTTTAACCATAGAACACCAGGATAACCCCTGTGGGCCAATTGAGACCTATGCATTACTGTATTGTGACAAAGTAACTGGTTAGGAAGTGTATTCATTACCCTGCCAAGTGTGGCAATGTGTATGAGTCCCTTAGAGAGTGTGGCTGTGTTGACGCTGACACCTGTTCATGTGGACAGGCTCATGTGCTACACCTACTGTATCACAACAGTGTTGCAGATGTCACTCACCAGCACATATACGTCTCGACAGCTCACTAACATGTAAGCTATGCGGCGCATGCAATAACTGCATACACATGTGATAGCTTTGCATAGTCAGTCAAGTGTTTGAAACCCCATACTGGTAGGTGTGTGACACAAACATGCTTAAGTTTTACTCACCCACACCTTCCCTGACATACTTTGTCTCTTTCTGTCCCTCTCACACCCTTTCTGGTGGATGTCGAATGTACACCTGCTTTGCTAGGCAGCAGCTTGTGTTTTGTAAGTGATGGTCATGATCAGCTGATGGCCTCTGCAACAATTGCAGTCCTCCTCTAGCTGAGTGTATGCGGAACAGCTGTGGTAACATTCCCATAGTCATTTGCATGGAAACACACTCAAATATTTAGGAATATCATGTTGGTGTTGGCGCTTTCCATCCACTGTGGGCAGGAACTAGATCTGTTGTTTGCCGAACAGCATCTCAGCTGCATTAGGAATTTACCTTTAACAACTTACACTGTGGAAACAGGGCAACACACAGGAGGGGAATGTACCTGACCTGACTACAGAGTGTAAGTGCTTCTATACTGCATGTGGAGTAATGTTGGATTAACAGTGTGTGTGTTTGTGGATATGGCTGTCCTACATGTTGTAATACCTGCCATGTCAGTTCTATGTTTATGAGGAATCTGCATTTACAGGGTCGTCTGCAGACTGGGAAGTGTGTTGTGTCTTTGGTGTCATGTGTCACACACAGACCACATATCTGTGAACTGCAGAAGGTAGTGTGAGGATTGCAGTCTGTAGATGATAAAAGCCGTGACAGTTACTGACTTCATATCCCTCATAGGACACATGTTGCAACAAACCCTGTTATGACAGTACATTTATGAGGTTATCACAGCAACATGTCAATATTGGCCCTGTGTATGTGCTTTCAGCCACAACTCTGTCAACCTTTGTACATATGTCGTGCATTAAGAGGTGCATATGTGCTGCACACCATTATTAGTGTCATCATATCTGATAGCACGCCAGTGAGATATCAAACTGTTACACATGTTATATACAGTACAGGTAATATTTGACATTACCAGGACATGCTGTGGTCATTTGTACAGTACTGAGGTCTGTGTAACTATGGTGAATGTCAACAGTGTGCGTATTGTTAACATGTTCTTTAGCCTGTGTACAGACTGCGGTAGATGTCATTGTTATAGGTCCTGTCCTATCTGATGTTACATGCTGCTACACTGCATGTTACCGTATTGGTTTACACATTTGTAGGGCCATACCCACACATGTCCCATACCATAGAGACAGCAGACCACACCGTGTAGCAGCCCAGTATATGTAGAGTTAGTCTGTGAGTGGCACATATGAGGATGGTGTTGAATAGATAGTCCATATACCATACTTTTATGCTAACTTACCATATGTGGCTGTGGCTGTGTTCACATTGGATGTGGTTATGCACGTTCACACAGGTATAGCTTACCCTGTGGTGTGACATGCTTGCAGTGCCTGATATATATGCAGGTACATGTGCATTCTCCCATAGGAGATGTTGGCCGGTGTTGTGCCAATCTGCCTGTAGCCTGCACAGTGCATTGTTACATGTCTAGCAACTTAGTGTACTTATCCAGTGAGATGTCATGTGGAGATACTTGCTGGATGTACTGCTGCCGGGTCTCCCTTAACAGTCATGTATGTCAGGCAAAGCAGTGGGATGCTGTACAGATGTATGTTAATGTCTAGTGGGTAGTATGTGGCCATGGCACTCCTGTACCAGCGGTTACTATGTGTCAGGCCAGACAGGGGTGTGTGAATGCATAACCTATGGTGGCATATGTATATCAGTCATTATGTGTTATACTCATCTACATGGCTGTTAACATCCATATTGTCATGCATGGTACACATGTTTAGCACTAAGGGGTTTTGTGTATACCTGTGGTCTGTAAAGATTGTTTCAGAATATCTACATATATTGGCCAATATCTGTGCTGCAGTCCACAGGGGCATTACGTGCTAGCAGTGGTACTTTACCAGGTTGCCCTTAGGATGTCTGTCAGTAGCCAATGGCACACATGTGGAAAGCAGATGTGACCTCCCACACACACCATGTCTGTGAAAACAACCCTAATTACAGTAGCAATAGTCTACCAATATACCTGCTATACATACCTGACATCCACTTGCACTATGATGTTGGGACTATAGGGGCTGGGGTAGGTCTACACTCTGTGTCCAGGACATATGGTGAGAATATCTGTACATAGAATCATCTATATATATATATATATATATATATATATATATATATATATATATATATATATATATATATATATATAATTACACATATACATATCGACATATATAGATGGGTATGTATATGTACATATACATATACACACCCAGATATATGCATATATAAAGCAATATATGTGTAAACATATACAGACAGTGATACATATGCACATATACGGATGGATATCTACAGATATATCGACAGTAGTAGGTATATTGGTATAGATATGCATACACATATAGTCATAGATATCAGTATATATACCAACATAACTAGCCATATCTGTACACACAGAATGTGCATATATATATATATATATATATATATATATATATATATATATATATATATATATATATATATATATATTATATATATATATATATATATATATATATATATATATATATATATATATATATAGCTATATACACATATATCTATATGTACATATACGTATACCTATATATACACATATGTATACATACATATATGTATAGATATGTAATATTACATATGTACATACGAAGAGGTGTACACATGGCCATATATATGTAGCGCTATACAGATGTGTATATAGACATATATATGTGTATACCTGTATATGTACATGTAGACATCTATACACCTATATGTATACAACCATATACCTGTCATGAGTACATGTTACAGTTGCGTATACCCTCCCACATGTATCCTGCCATATGTATCTGATTAAGGGTTGGGAGGGTGGCCTGAGGTTAAGGAACTATGAACTGAACTATGTGTACATTATGATAAAACAACATATGTGATGCATCAGTCATATTAATGACAAGGACTACACAATCCAGGATGTAAAGGCAAGTGTTTAATACCATTCAATTTGTGTAATGACAGCTATATTGGTAACCCAACAGCTGTCCCCACAGTGGTCATGGTGTAGTGGTCATGTGTTGTGACATCACTGTAAAGGGCCCTGAGTTCATGACCTGCAAGGGCAGCTCATTTTGTTGCTGGGCAGAACAAGGTCTGTTGGATACAGTGTGGTTAAGGCAGTGTGTGTGCAATGTAGGCCACACGTCAGTATCCTGACATTGCTAGGCAGGGGTCTAGTCCCAGTGTTGGCAAGTAACAGTGTGCGTGTATGTGGATGGGTCTACATCAGGTTGCAGGGTATACATGCTTCAGCAGGCCACCTGTCCCATGTGGCACAGGCAATACCTGTGAAATGTGTTTGACTGTACACAGTGACATACCCTGTTGTGCAATATGACTGCAGACCATCCTCATGCTGACCCATGTACACCTACAACACAATTGCATATCAGTTTACAGACCACAACCAAGCAGTGTTAACAGCTAGATGGCCTCATTGCTGGACAGCTACACTACCTGCCAAATATGCCTCACACTCTATACTTAACAACATGTTACACTGCAGGACTGTGGTATACTAGTGTACAGTCACTGTGTGCATCAGGACCATATCAGCCTGTCCCTGTATCGATGGTATGGATGACAGGGATGGGGCACAGGTATCATCATATGCACAGGGCATCCTCATGCTGACACATTTACACCTGCAACACAATTGCATAACAGTTTAGAGACCACAACCAAGCAGTGCTACTAACAGCTAGATGGCATCATTGCTGGATGGCTACATTACCTGCCAAATATGCCTCACACTCTACACCCTACAACATTTTACACTGCAGGACTGTGGTACACTGGTGTACAGTCACCATGTGCATCAGAACCAAATCAGCCTGTCCCTGCATCATTGGTATGGATGACAGGGATGGGGCACAGGTATCATCATATTCACAGGGTGTGGTGTAGGTCTGTCAGATGTGAGGGTGGGCCATACATTTGACACAATGTGTGTGGATGAGGGGTGTACTCTGGGGATCTGGCTGAGGTGATATGGTGTGTGTAGGTATGAGGTTGCCCTAGGTGTGTTTGCATAGTGTGTGGGTATGCATGCCCACAGTTCTGCCTTGTGGCTACCCTACACAGGTGTTTATGGACAGCTGCAGACCATGCCTGGTAGGGTGTGCTGTTCACTGCCTCTGGCCATGGACATGTGGACTGTGCCTGCCAGGGGTTCCGTGGGCATGTGCAATTAGAGGCATTGAAGTGCTACTCACCTGCTGATGACATTTGTCCGCTGGTGCCACATCCCTCCTGAGACTCATCAGGACCAAGTGCAAGTGGCCTGCTGTGGTGTGGTGTGGACAGTACTGCCAGGGCTGCTACTGCCACTACAGGAGCCCCTTGGTGTCCTAGCATGCCCACGTTGAGTGCCAGCTGTTGGTGTTGCTGGGCCACGTCCACATGGGCATCACCGCATCCCCACCAGATGTTGAAGCACAGGCACACCAAGGCTGATGAGGGCCATCATCTCATCATGCCATCAATACGCTTGCTCATTAGAAGCACGGATGGCAGCTGCCACTTCATGAAGGTTGTCACCTACAGTTGCGAGTGCAACCCTCTGCAGTCTAAGGCCCTGTCTGGTGTAATGCTCAAGACATGCCTGTGCTGCCATTACATCCTGGAACATGCTTCTGCTGGTTGCAGCTATGTTGCCTATGCCAGGGGCATGATGTCCAGTGGCCCTACCACGAGAACCCTGGGACATCCACCTATATGGCAGCCTGCCAGACATCTGGCTATGTCTGCTGTGACTGGACACAGTAGGCATGGTTACCACACTTTCCCATGCACTGCCACTGAAAGCCAGCTGTTCCTCTGCTATGGCCACTGGTGCTGGGGTGTGTATAGGCACTGTAACTGTGTGCGGGGGTGAGGTGGCTAAAAGGGGGATGTCAAATGTTGGTGCAGTGTCAGCCCCTGACAACCCCCACCTGTGCCTCACCATTATCATCATCCTCATCAACGGTGTCTGTGTGAGCACCTACATCAGATTGAGTGCATGAGGGACTCTGACCCACCTCGCCACCTGTGGGGGAAAACAATAACCGCACTTTAAAACCTGTACAGCATTGCTTAACAGTACACACACACACACACACACACACACACACACACACATACACACACACACACATGTCCATACTACCTACCTGTCCATGGCTTTACAGACAGTCCCACATATATGTCCATGTGTTACACAATCCTGCATCACACTTGTTAACATACACACATTGCTACCACTCATTAACATCACAGTCCTCTAAATGTCCACACAAGTGGCAGCATGGTCCCAAAGGTCCCAAAGGGGGGTACAGCCATATGATCACCCCACAATCACACATGTGCATACATGGCCACACACACTAACACACACATGCACACACTCATCATACATGCATCTACCTCCCACACTTCGCCAGAGTGACCCTGCAGGCAAACTAACTAACCACCAGGATGCTCACACACACACACACACACACACACACACACACACACACACACACACACACACACACACACACACACATGTGAGGTTGCACAATGATCGTACACACAGTCCTTCAATTACCCATCTGCTAACATGCAAAACATATGGTGCAGAACAGTATGCAGTTCAGCTATACTGACACCATGCTAGCAATGGTATACATGTGTATGATGCATGTGCTGTGACTAGGTGATGCCCCTTCCCCTGGATACCTCTGTACACATGTACACATTATTGTTGTGTATCTCTTCTGCACCCTGCCATGTACTCTACACCACAACTCACAGGTGTCCAACCCATTGCGGAATGTGTAATACCATGTCAGTTATGCCAGCTGTACCTTTCAGCAACACATACCAGGGATGATATGTGGACTGTTGTCACTGGTGAATCCCAGATGCCTGATTTACTGATGTCAGCATCAACAGACCATGTATGGCCACTGCAGAAATGCTTATGCTGACAACCATCAGAGCATACTGTGGCTATGGGGGGTGTACACACCTTTACTGCTTTTACACACACATCTGTGATCTGGCATGGGACCACAGCACTGCAGATCTTAGCTGTACACACACCCGGTATGTAACATATGTCCTGTACATTCACATGCAGTGTCTACAGATTGTGTTAGGTGTGTGGCTGCTGACCACAATGCATACACTCCATGTGGGAATATGTGTGCACACCCTTATCATGATGGTTTATCTCACCTCTTGTTGTGTGCACTACAGCAGTCACTGCTCATGGCAGGGGTATACCAGCATGGGCCTTCTGCAATCGCCAGTGTATGTTTAGCCTACCCTACACATGTCCCCCTATTCTGCATGATTGCAAGGTCTACTCATGTGCACATCCCATGGTGTTCACACAATGCTGTCAATATTGCAGTGTGGGTAGGGTTATGGTTGCCACAGGTCCTGGACCTGACTGTATGCAGATAGAGACATTCCTACCATCCTTAGGATCCCTGTTGCAGTGCACTGGTGTTTCATGCTAAGATCCCCCCTCAGCATTTATGCAGATGCATGACAGGTAACCCCTACACATATGTATCAGCTTGCTGTGTCCCATATACTGCACACCACATGTTGCAGCTTAGACCCAGCTGATAATGTGGATTACTGTAATGCATTATGCCATAGTGTATCTCAGCAGCAGTTGGCATTGCCCTACAGGTATATACACTGGTGTTGCACTGTATATGGGTGTTGTCCAGAACATGTCGCTACTGTAGGCCATGTCTACCAACAGTATGTTACCCCCTGTGGACACATTCCACAATGACAGGATGTTAGTTGTCATGCAGGTGTGTGACATACACTTTCAATACCCCATCATGTTCGCACATGTGAGACCATGCATTTTACAGCAACAATACATGCACATGTACAGCATGCATTCAGGGTAGGTGTGTTAGATGTGTGCATGGAATATAACATAACCATTACATGTCTGGTGTGTTGGCATGCATCTACATAAGACATACTTACCAGCTTCAGGCTGCTGCCTTGCTGTTACCCTGGAGGGACCTACATAAGTGGGTGAGAGATGCAATGTCAGTGGCCACACCTGTGGCACTACTACAGGCTGGGTGCAGTACTACCATACATCAACCATAAATTCACACAATACTACAACATCTGGACATCTGTTTATCACTGCAATGCAGCAACACAATATTTGTATGACATATCAGATATGCATGATCTACCTGTACCACTGTGGATATTTACACAACAGTGGTCTACTGATGTGCCCTGTGTCCTTACCTGCATGCTCCTTGGCTGTTGTGTGGGTGACACCCACCTCCACAAAGGTGTACAGTAGTTAATGGTGTTCCGGATGGGCAGGTGCCACGAGGCTGGCCAGGAGCTCCTCCACATGTGTTAGGGGGGCATGGATGGCATGGCCCCCCGTGGCAAGGTGATTCTCCCCAGACTGTGGCAGCATGCCAACAGGCATTGTGAAACATGTCATTGCAATGATGCTGGACCTGCTCATAACTGCAGTTATGCAGGCCGACATCATTGACCCTGTGGACGAGATAGTTCCACAGGGTGGTCCACTCCTGCTGTTCTTGTGCTGTCCTGCCAAACAGGACCTGGTAGTGCAGAACCAGGTGGTTTATGATCACATAATTCTCCTCCACAGAATATGCAGGCAGCCTGATTTGTGCCATCGTGCCTGAAAAACATGAGGATGGGAACAGGCCTGTGCTACTCATATGGCAAGGTTACCACAGTTCATAATACATAGCTCTGTCACCCCCCCCCACCATATCAGCTTCAACAGACTATACACACAACTCATTAGGTATGACTACAGCTTAACTACCATTTGGACAGATTGTGTAGTGTACCACACCTTCTGCTATGCAATTGTAGCAATGCCCCCTGTGTGGACACTAACATTGCTGGCTTGTTACAGACTATTTACTTGCATGCCATTGTCAGGGCCACTGTGGTTACATATATTCCAGTGGTATGGCTGCTCTATGATTGCTGCACATCTGACAGTCTGTGTTATAGGGAGGTTCTATGTATGCCGTTGGACATGTACCAGGATTGTGTAGACTATTACTACCAACATATGTACTATGACAGTGACACAATAACATGTATGTGTTCCATTGGCCAGCTGATCCACCACTCCACACCCATCTGACCAGGATACCTGGCCACATCACATGTGTGTGCCAACCTGGAGCCTCCTTGTGTACTGTTACAGCAATACCATCAGGTGGAACCACCCAAGGGATGTTGGCCCACCCCCATCAGGGCACACACCAACATGTTCCTGTCCCCTGAGCTCAGGTCTAGGGTCTGTTCCATACCAGGCTCCACAGACACATGAGGGATGTGCTACATCAGTCTGATGTACCCAGTACACATTCACACAGCCAACATGCTCCTCCTGCTCAGCCATCAGACCTGGCTCCTTCAAGACGTAGACTGCTGTTATGAGTGGCAGTTGGGGGGAGTCTTGTTCCCATTGTGCCCATATTGGGACCATTGGACATCCACATCACAGACCACACACACCATCAACAGTGTTTACCCACCACATGTATCACATACCACCCCTGTAGACTGTCATCTATATCTACCAATCCTGACCACCTCCACATGTGTATCTGCCATTCTTCCCCATTGCATACTTCACAGGCAGGGACATTGTGGTGCTAGGATGGGACTAACATTTGACATACCCATCCATGGTGCACACACTGCCAGCTGTAGATATCTGTTTGTATTGCTATGTGTGCTGCTGCCTCATACATAGCACACATCACTGTGGTAGTGATATGGGGGACATGTCTTTCCATACATATCTGTTTGTGTGTGTGTGTGTGTGTGTGTGTGTGTGTGTGTGTGTGTGTGTGTGTGTGTGTGTGTGTGTGTGTGTGTGTGTGTTTGTACAGATGTAGACATTTGCATATCGGTATTTATCTATATGCGTTTAGATATATGTGACTTCATATATATGCGCACATATATATGTCTACACATGGGTGTATGTATTTTTCTGGACATACATGCTGATATACATTTATCCTTGGATATTAAATCTGTGACATATGTACACATATGCATACCTATATGTGGGGTACATTCAGACATCAGTTCCACAATGTCACGACATCTCCCTGCACAGCTGCACTGTTCTGCCTTGCTACAACACATACAGGTGCCACATATGGACACGGCCTGACATTGATGGGGAATATGTGGGACCTGTTTGCAGGTATCTCTATTACACACCTATGGCATTCTGCCATGCTACATTACAGATTCACCTGGGTATCCTGCCAGTGGTGGACAATGGCTCCCACATGTCTATCATACTGGCATTACTTCCACCACCGGCTATTGGCCATGCCATATGCATATTCCCTATTACACAACACACACTATAATGGCTTACATCCTGTCTGTCAGTGCTGACCTGCACAGTTAACAGTTATGGCCCTCTACCCACAGGGACAAACACTATTGTCCATAGCAGTTGTTCAGTTGACCATCATCACAACAACACCTGCTGGCACATATAACGCATTCCACATCATCTATCACAGTACTATGGACCAGGTACTACATTGTAATACATGTACCTATACTTCACATACCTATTGTGGGAAGTATGTATTACTGACTGGCAGCTGCGTAGCTAGGTGCGTTTTCATCTGTAAATGTTCTTTGCATTTTGTTTATTCAAATTTTTTTTCTTGCTTGCTTTCTCTTTCCTGTGAATGGATTGAGCTGTTTGGGGTAGATTGCAGCCTGGATTTAGTAGGTGATGCACTTGATCAGGTGATGGCTTCTGCACCGATCAGTGTCCTACACTTGCTCACTGCATAAAGCTTGATGTGTAGTACTTCCACTTACCACTGTCATTGCAACCAGTTACTATAAATCCCTACATCATGTGGGCATGGTCCCTTTACCTTTCCTGCATGATGGACATCCTTCCTGTGTGTGGGCATCAGTGTTACAGACAGCAGGTAGCAGTACCTCTTCCAGGGGAACCGGCACACTTAGGCCAGCTACATATTTGTAGGTGGTTCCAGAACTACAGACAGAGTGTGAGTAGAGTTGTGTTATGATTTGTATAGTACTAGTGTTACAGGGTGTGTGTGTACATAGTAGTTTACTTTGGAATGCAGTCTGTCTGCATAGCTCTCAACTGTGGGCCTATCCTGTTGGTGGCCAGAGGTGTGCCTATCATGTTTTGTCTGTCCACCACACAGGTCCTGTATCAGATATGTCACTGGCAGTGTGTGTGTTGAGTGCTATTAGCACATGGCTACATCCATTTATGTTTCTATCCTCAATTTCCTGGCTAAGGGTATGTTGCAGAATATCCTGTAACACCATCAACTTGCTTAGTGTATGGTAACAGTTTCCCACATATTGGCCTGTGTTTCAACCTCTGTCCTTCACCTACATACCATGCTTTTCACATGTCATGCTGTCGGGGTTGTAGTGGGCTGTGAGTATATCACACTGCCATTGCTGCCATCAGTCCACTGCTGTTGTATCCACCACATATACAGTGGTGCTGGGGCCATATATGTGTGGGCTACACCAAAACAATACATGTCTGCCCTTATGCACTCCAGAGGCCCTTTACCTTACCTTTACCTAGCAATATCCCTAAACGTAGTAGCACAACACTACATTATGCACTCTCAGATACAGACACCACACATTATAATAATATCTGCCCACAATTGTGTAAGAACTACATAACGGACCAATTCAGAACTAAACACATATGCTCTCATTCCTACTCAAAAAAAACACAATACTTTCTAACACTCCTGACCAAGCTCCAACATCCGTATCACCATTTTAACAGCAGGCTCACCATAAGTGGGGATATCCACCCCAACCCAGGTCCAAATCCATCCTGTCCAACACAAACTGCTCCAACACAAATGTCAGAACATAACACCCCCCACTTTCTTCATCCCTGGGCAAACCAACAACAGCAGCAAAACCAACCATCTTTTAATGCTAAATATTAATATTAGAAGTATCAAAAATAAAATACCTGAACTCCAGGGCACAATGGCACACTACTCCCCAGACATAGTTGCTTTAACAGAAACCTGGATAAATAAAAACATAGCTAACTCAGAAGTTCTCCCTACTGGCTACAATATCATTAGACAAGACAGACCACCTCGTAAAGGGGGTAGAACTGCCTTACTGTACAAGTCCAACTTAACTGTCCGTCAATTACCAAACTCCTACCCTTCCCCCAATAATTGGGACTTACTTATCTCACAACTTCAACTTCACCCTAAAAAGGTCATCACCACAATTGTGATCTATATTCCACCTGGTAATACACCTGCTAGGCTTGAAGACTTCTTATCCTGGTGTTCTTCCACATACTCACAAGAAACCCTTATTCTGGGGGACTTCAACCAAGATTGGTTCACCTGTATATCAGAACCACCAAGTAATCTAATAAATCTCCATGGCTACCAGCAGCTAGTCCAAATTTCAACTAGATGTGATAAAAAATCTAAAAGTGAATCCATCCTTGACTGGGTCCTATCTAACAACCACACATTGTACCCTCACACAGGCAGTCTCCCAGACACCTTAAGTGACCACAACGTAATATACTTTATACGTAGTAGAATAAGCATATGCAAAACCACTAACTATACATCCACTAGAAACACAAAAACATTCTTTCCTGAGGTCCTCAACACTTTACTCTGTAACTGTGACTGAACCCCCCAAAAACCCACCCACTTAACCAGGCTGTAGCATATTTCAACAAAACATTTCTACAACACCTAAACACTGTTGTTCCATTGCGCAAAATCAAGGTTAGAACCTCTACAAACTCCTGACTCAGTAAAGAAACCAAACAAACCCTCAAGTCCAGAGACACTGCCTGGCTTTACTATCAAAAAAACAAAGAAACACAAAGCCTAACTAAGTACCAAGAATTGCACAACTGTGCAAAAAAAATGCATTAGGCTGGACAAAAAATCCTACTAGACAACATTACAAACTAAATACTAATGCAACCCCCCAAAATTTTGGAAAAATGTAAACCAGCTACTAAAATCCACCCAAAAGGCTTCCCCAAAACCAACCAGCCCTGACAGTAAAGTTCCCATCGAAACACAATTCAACTCCCACTTTGTGAACTCAATTCTATCCTTAGTATCACAGGACAGTTCCTTCCTCACTATCCCCCCCCCAACACAAATAACACTAATACAAGCTTTACACTCAAAACAGTTTCCACCACTTCAATCAAAAGCATGCTCTCCAAACTAAAAACCTCATCAACAGCAGCCAACCTACTCCCCAGCTATTTCTTGAAACTCACAGCAGATGCTATTGCTATCCCAGTCTCCACTCTTATAAACAGATCAATTGTTGAAAACTATGTGCCCAAACTCTGGAAAATATCCTATGTTACACCCTTACATAAAGGTGGGACCTCAACTGAACTTAATAACTACAGACCCATTGCTTTACTCTCCCCCCGGCCAAAATCCTAGAAAAATGCATCCATACCCAGATGCTAAACTATCTCTTAGACAGCAACATCCTGTCACCTACTCAATATGGTTTCAGACCTGCCCATAGTACAACTACAGCCTCCTCTGCTTCACAGACACAGTAAACCATCTCAAAAATGAAGGCCTATAGGTGTCAACTCTTTTTTTGGATATGTCCAAAGCATTTCACACAGTCTCACACCAAATCTTGCTAAACAAAATAAACCAATATCGCCTATCAAATTCCACTCTTACCTGGTTCCAAAGCTACTTAACTGACAGGTACCAATGGGAAAATTCTCTCTCTCCTCAGCTGCCCATAACTATAGGAGTCCCACAGGGTTCTATCTTAGGACCACTACTGTTCAGTCTTCACAAATGACTTCCATACCTCCACACAGCATGCATCTATCACTCAGTATGCATATGACACTACATTAATCTGTGCTGCACAAAACATTCCCACCCTCCTGCAAACAACTCAACTAGCACTCTCTGATGTTGAAAACTGCCTTACCAAAGCCCAACTTATCCTCAATCCAAAGAAAACTCAGCTTATGATTATAACCCGTTCTAACAAAAACACTGATAACAGTCAATTCACTATCTACTCGACAAATGCTACTCCAATCACTCCAGTGGCACAGGCTAAACTATTGGGAATAGCCATAGACTCCCACCTAAAATTTGATAGTCATCTCAACTTAAAAATTAAAAAAGTACATGCCAAACTGGGATCACTCTACTGTATCAAACCATTTCTTACCAACAACACAAGATCAGCCATTGCTCGCTCCCAACTTCTATCCACCCTACTCTATGCATCTCCCATTCTGATTAATCTCAACAAAACTGAACTAAGCAAAATGGAAGCCTGCTATAACAGAATTGCCCGCTTTGCTGCAAATTGCTCATATAGAACTCATCACTGTACTGCTTTGAGACAGCTCCACTGACTTGAACTGCCCAACCTCCTAACTTACAATCAGCTCTGCCTCTGTCATTCTGTCTATTACCTCCTCAATAAGTGTCCTGCCCTCAAAAGCCTAGTACAACATCACTCAGCCAAAAGGCCTCTTAGATCATCAAGCAAACTACTATTAGAAGTCACCAACAGCTACAATAGCTTTGGAGATGTGCTATATAGTAGCTCAGTGGCTAAAAATGGAACTCTGTCCCTACTAGCATTCAAAACACATCATCCAAAGCCTCCTTTAAAGACCTCATCAGGCAATATCTCAAGCAATGCTGGCAGTGCCATGATTGCTCCCCAGGCTAGTGAAAGTGGATAAGGTGTACATAGTAGAGTACTTGATAATAGTTTTCAATCCTACTCATCAACACTGGCTAATCTACAATGTATGTACTGCACCTGTGTACTATGTATGTATTCTACCTATGTTCCAAACTTCAGCTGTACACCACAAATCTATTAATTACCTTTATTTTTAAATTAATATTTTTTGTTTGTTCTCTCCACTTTAACTGTTGATGTGCTGCATACCACTGTAAAAACATGTCTTTTGTAATTTGTGTGTATACTGATCATGTCTAACTAAATGTATCTGTAATTTTTCTTTGTGGAGCTTTTCTCCCCGGGCCTCTGCTGAAAAAGGGCCTTTTCAGCTCAGTCAGATACCCCCGGTTAAGAAATGTAAAATAAAATATGTAACAGTGGTATATGGGCCTGTAGTATTGAGTCTAGGGGGGATGCACCATAACTGACCTAGGCTGTTACAAATTGTGGGGGTATCAGGGGTGAGCTGCCTTAAGGTATCTGCATATACAGTACTGTATACTTCACCTATATTTACATTGCTTACATATATTGGGTTAATGCAGATCTATTGCCTCTTGCCACACAAGACTGTTCTCTCTGTCAGTGTGCTTGTGATGATGTCACAATGCCTTGTTATGTAACAGTTACATCCCATTTGGTCAACTGAAGTCTTCAACACCTAGTGAGTTTGTACAGAGTGTAGATGAAGGTTACTGAACTATACACTTGTATTACATACTGTTGATGGTTTGGTATCCTGTGGCCCAATCTGTCTTTACTGTTGTACAATATGAAGGCAATGGACTGGGCAGTGACAGTTGTGAACCTTTCCAGGCTACTGTATTAATACCACTGTTTCACAGTTGCATTACTATGTTTATATGGATGTCAGTGTCTGCACAGCTATATGACATGGCATATAGAACTGTAATAGTACACAAATAAAGGTTTTCCATTTCTGCAAACCTGTGTGTGGTGTATTTCCTATGACCTCTCTGTAGATATATGTTGTAGGCAATAATTGTAATTGTATGGGTGGCCCATACAGTGTCCAGTTGTTCAGGTGTGAACTGTAGGCATAGTGGCTGTTCCATACTATGTGCACCTTCTACATATGTACTGTACATATCTGCATGTATATGTGTAGTCACATGTATATATATATATATATATATATATATATATATATATATATATATATATATGTGTGTGTGTGTGTGTGTGTGTGTGTGTGTGTGTGTATATATCTGTATCTGCATATATGTGTCTGTGTATATGTATCCTGGGGATGTTTATAGCTTCCATATTTTACATTTCCTATGGGAGCCACACTGTACTGCATTATATGTTTACCAATACCAACTTGACATCATACAGGTGGGTTGTAGAACTGTTTACATGTTGTGCACATGTCATGTTAGGTCCTGCTTATGGGATCTGTAACACTTTAGTGTATTGCAGGCGGACGTGTTTGGCTGTGGTGGGGGGTATGCCTATTCGTACTTGAAGTATATTGTTTGGGGCATCTCAACCCCTTTAACGGTGCATGTGGACATAGTTGTGTTTGTCAATCTACCATTGCTATCTACAGATATGTGGCTATATATATATATATATATATATATATATATATATATATATATATATATATATATATATATATATATATATATATATATATATATATATATATATATATATATATTGATAGATAGATACATCTATTAATATGTTGTATCTGTTTAGATATTAATATATTTACTCACACACATACATTTACATGTTGGAATACATTCTCTGTACTGTTGAATGACAGGGCTGGTTTATATGTTTTGAATACATCAGAGTTATATATGTCTGACATGGCTTAGTGGTACATCACTTTGGCTATGGTGTGTGGGATTCTGTGTTCGAGCCTAGCAGACTTATTTGTGCTTAAACCTGTTTACTAATGCCTTATTCATTCTGACACTGATACTTTGGATGTGCATTTCTTGCAGTACTCCAGTTCATACATATATGTTATTTAGTGGGTTTTGCAACAAAACTATTGGTTATAACATGATTTGCCATGTAAAATAGCCTGTGTTGCAGTGGGACTTGAACTGGGAATGCCTGCTCATTAGACAGATGCTCTGTCCACTAAACTATTGCTGTGCTACTTCATTTGCATATAGCTTCCATAAATTTATACCCATGGTTCCTTCCCCTACCCCCAAGCTCCACGTGCACAGCAACCATCCATTTTCCAGTTGCTAGCCCAGCCACACCACAAATCCAGACATTGCCCTCTCTCCACATCTCGATACTCATCCAGTATACTGTCTCAACCCAATCTTCTTCAGGCTCTTCATCAATTTAGTCCACGTACATATAAGCGTTGCCTTGTTCATCTTCTAAGACACATGCAAACATCAGATTGACACACAATTTTTGGTTTGTCCCACCAGGGACGGACCTGTTATTGAGTCAAGATTAGACTTAGCTGGTCTACACTGTTTCTCTCACTGGTAGCATCTTGCCATGGGTTTGAAGAGCAGCGGTTTTGCTCACACACCTGCCCAGCCTCATCTCCCGGTTCCGCGGAACTGACATCCCAAGTTTGACATTCTGCTGTATGTGTATCTGCCATGGCTTAGTGGTAACTCACTTTGACTATAGTGTGCAGGGTCTGGGGTTTGCAATTTGGGAGTGCAGATTATTTTGTTGCTGGGCAGCAAGCTGTTGAATACAGAGTGACTAAGGCACTTTTAAGCAATTGTAAGCGGGTTTGCGCTGGTTTGCATGAGGGTAAGCAATGCTAACCTCCGGTTACAGCTTCTTACACTCAATTAGCTTTTACATTGCTTAACCAGTGTAGGCATTGCTTACCGCCATGCAAACAGGCTTAGACACACTTGCTACTGCTTCAAAGTGCTTACTCCCACTTACCCCTGTGCTAATTTATTTATTTATTTTACATTTGTTGACTGGGAATATCCGACTGGATTCTTGTCCATTTTCAGCAGAGGTCCGGGGAGAAAAGCTCCACAGTAGAAATCAGCTAATCATTACAAGTAATGCAGAGGTGTTCACATTCATAGATAGTAACAGACATAACATAGCTACGTAACATATTATTCGTGCATAGTTTAAATTAACATATAGGTATTATTCATGCTTAGTTCAAGTTTACATGTCAGGTATGAAGGTTGACAAAGGTCAGTTTAAGGTGATGTTACATTCAAGTTTAACAGTTCTGGATAGGATACACTGAAATATTCAGGTTAATACACACTGAGCATTGTGGAGGAGGGGCATTGACTACAACTCTGATCTGAGATATATAAGTGTCCTGTTATTTTGGCTTATTTATAGTGATTATTGCTTCTAGTAATTTATATATAGCACTTTTTATTGCTTGCTGCATACTTTTTACTGTCTTTTATTGCTATTAACTAATCTGCATGGGTAACTGATTTGTTTGCATTCTGTAGAGTCTCTTTGCTCCTTTATCTGTTTAAAAACTTTCATTTTGTGGCTCACTGCTGTCATAAAGATTTCTGTAGTGTTTACTGTCTAAAAAGTGTAGGCTACTAGCTTTAGTATTGTCCCAGTTCAGATTTGCTGGCTCTGGGCCTGTTTGTCTTTGCAGTGATTGTTCAGAGCACATGAACATGCCATATTGAATTAGCAGAAGCCTTTCTTTACATTCGTGGCTGGATTGTGTTGATTGGCTGCTGGCTAGTGGGAGCTGGTTCTTGTGTGCTTTTTTTTTTTTTTTTTTTTTTTAAAGTATTCTAAGGTTGTATCTTCTGGTATTTAAGCCCTAACTTTGAGAAAATTTCTGTCTATACACACTGACCAGAGTGGAGGAGGGGTGTTGACTACAACTCTGATCTGAGATATATAAGTATCCTGTTTTTTTTTTTTTTTTGGCTTATTTATACTGATTATTGCTTCTAGCAATTTATATACAGCACTTTGTATTGCCTGCTGCATACCTTTTACTGTATTTTATTGCTATTAACTAATCTGCAAGGGTAACAGATTTGTTTGCAGTTAAAAGCATTCTGCAGAGTCTCTTTGCTCCTTTATCTGTTTAAAACTTTCATTTTGTGGCTCACTGCTGTCATAAAGATTTCTGTAGTGTGTACTGTCTAAAGAGTGTATGCTAATAGCTTTAGTATTGGTCCCCACCCTCTCTCCCTGTTGGTGTCTTGTTGTTATACTTGGTGGCTTTGCAGTTGCCCGTCCCTACTGTAAATTTGATCTGGGACACTCCTCCCAGTCTAGTGTCATTATCTCATTCTACCTAATACAGAGAGAACATCTGAGAAGGCATTCTGTTCCTCCTTTCTCCCTTTTTTAAAGGAAAAAAAATTGCCTGAATCTCCTTGTGTTCTGACTGTGCTTCTCAAACTTTTTTGGAAATATAGAGTATATTTTAGTGCATTTATTAAACTGTATTTGCCTTAATATTGCTACAACTGAAGTGCTCTAGGTTGCACTGCATCTGAATTGTTTAAGTGTGTTTTAGCTGCTTTTCTGTACATATAGACTTCTCTGTAAATGTAGACTAGTTACTTATTCTACTGCATTACTGCCTCTTAAATAATTTTTCAGTAGTGCACTTGCCTTGCTTCATTTGAAAAGTTTTAAATTGCTAATTTTGTAGAGTTTTAATTGCATTTACTGTTTAGAACTACACACTCAAGTGCATTAGCCTTTTCTGTGTTTATTTATTGTATTATTGCATTGTTTAGCCTGTTTTAACCAAAAAATAAAATACTATCTTGTTTGCTCATTTCCCACCTTTCCTAGCCAGTCCATATCCCAGGCTTTGCTTGTCTCAGGACTTTATTTTCTGTGTTCAGAGTGATCCAGACCTTGCTGGGGTAGGGGGAAGTCCTACTGCTTACCAGTGGGAGTGGAGAGCATTGTACTGCCTATATAACACTAGAGGAGTGGTTTCCAGCTCTGAAATTGTAATTTTATTAGCCTTTTGGGGCTGATGTCTATCCCTTTCAACTTTCTGTCTTAAAAATGCGTGTGTTTGTGCATGTTTCACATAGTGCAGCACTGCGGGGCTACAGTTAAATTATTCCAGGTGCCAGAAAGTCTGCTCTTCAAATTTTCCCTTAGAACTAGCTGGTTTCTCAGTAGTAGCACTAAAATCTGAACCCCTGTGACTAGCACTTGCTCTAGAACCTGCTGAAAAGCACTAGGACGCCTGAAACTGATACAAGCACTCAGCTCTCCTTGACAATAAGGAGAAATTAATAATAGGCACTAAACAGCCTATAATTGCAAAGTACCCTGCAAAGGTAAGGGAAAACAGCTCTTAAACTTTACAAAAAAAGCACCTAAACAGGCATGTCCAGGGGTCAGCTTCCGGTGATTTCTCCTGTCCACCTGGTGAATCTGGGCTAGGATTACCACCTGTCCCACTTTATGAGGGACAGTCCCTCTTTGGGCAGTTGTGTCCTGACAAAAAATTGTAAAAATGGCAAATGTCCTGAGATTTTAGGACAAAATCATTTCCTATATGTTATGTAATAGTTGCATAAAACAGTTATTCTGTATCTAAAATACCTAAATGTTACAAGAAACAGAATAAGCAACTAAAATGCTACAAGAATAAGCTTTTATTTAGGCAAAAAAGTGAAGTTCTAACCTTTGTACTGACCGTGGGTATGTGTCGGCCTGTAAAATCTGATGTTTGTACCAAAAATGTCCCACTTTGGCCATTTGAAAAGGTGGCAACCCTAATCTGGGCATACTGGGGCAATGCAGCAATTGCCTTATGTACACAGACAACCCTCTCCTCCTACCACCCAACACTACAACCTGCAAGAGATGCACTTATATAGCCAAACTAGAAGCAGAGCTCTGTCCACCCAAGAATGTGCTGGACAGTCAAGAGGAGAAGGTTAACACCTGCACTACACCTCAAGCAACTCATAGCCCTTCAAAACCCTCAACACCAACACCTACACATAGCAACATTAAATCCACATATGCAGAGCCCCTTAACATTAACCTGCCCAAGCAACAAGGACCTCCGAAGCTGAAACGCAAACAAACACCAGTCACAACCAAAGTGACACATAGCTCACAACACCAGTGTGCCACCCAACGACAGACCCTAAGGCAAGACAATGTACCCAACACTTTAGTCATAGGTGACTCTATAGTCAGGCACACTGATGTCCCACTCATCAGGCTGAACAAGGAGAAAATTACAGTCAGCTGCCTGTCAGGTGCCAGGATTCACCACATAATGCATGCACTCAGGTCACTCCACAACAAGTACAAATATGACTCTGCCATTGTCCATGTTGGAGTGAATGACTTGAGACGTACCTCCCTGGACTACATGAAAAGAGACATGGAAGAGCTCTCGGATCATGTGGTCCAGGCAGGTATGACCCTAGACCTGAGTAGCATCCTGCCTTCACCCAGAATGATACCACAGTATAAGGACAAAATGATTGACTTCAACAGACAATGCTTCGCCAGAGATGGTCTGTACCTGTCACCCCTGGGATTCAGGTTACTGGCTAAAGCTCTTGCCACCCCTATAATGCGTTTTTTAGGCAAGGTTCAAAGGACAAAACCACCTCCATAACAGATACAAGCATGCAAAATCTGAAAGTAATGCTACTCAATGCTAGAAGTCTAAACCTCAAGGCACTCCTAAAAATGGAGAACATCGATATCTGTGCAGTACCTGAGACCTGATTCAAGGCTCCAGAGAGCACCCTTGCAATACCAGGCTACAACTCTTACCACACTTTTTGGCCACAAAACCAAGACCGAAACACTAAAGGTGGAGGAATGTCCATATTCACCAAGGATATTCACACCTCCAGGCTAGTTGCCCAACACAATGCATCTGAAATTTTACAGATGCAACTAACACTAGGTAAGATGCAATCCAAATTGTAGCTTGCTACAGATCCTCCACCATGCCCCACGATTCTCACTACACCTTTCTAAACATACTAGAAAATATTAAGATACAACCAAACACCCTAATACTGGGTGATTTCAACTACCCTGCCATTAACTGTGAAAACTACTTGAGTATCAACACCTTTTCCCAACGGTTCTTGGAATTCATAAATTTCTACAGCCTGTATCAACTAATCCATTGTCCCACCAGGGGCTCCAATATCCTAGACCTTGTCATTGTCAACATGGGAGATAGACGCTCCACACCATTGGTCACCTCCTCATTGGTCAGGTCAGACCATAAGCAAATCACCCTTGACATCCACATCCCACCCCCATCCCCCAGTAAGGAAACCTCCATAAAAAAAAACTTCTTCAAAGCCAACTTCATGCTACTGATGTCAGAAGTGACAAACTTCATGACACCCATGCAGACGGGATGTGAAAGTTCGACTGCTGAATCCTACACTAAGGCACTGTACGAGCACATCCACTTGTGCGTGAATCGTGCCATCCCAAATTGAACCAAGATGCTCTACTCCAAAAAAGGAAGCCAATCTGGCGGTCCCCTGCTATAAACAAACTATACAACAGAAGGAAAAAAATGTTGCAGAAAAAAGGAAAATCCTAGGATACAAGAACTCCCTCACCAGCCTCAGTAAGAAGCTGAGATTCCTCATGAAATCCTCAAAAGCTAGTTATGAAAATAAAATTGCCAAAGATTCCAAAGACAACCACAAGGCATTCTATAGTTATGTCAAAAATCTAAATGGCAATGCTCAGATATGCTCTGAGCTATAACAGAATGGCATTAAATATACTGATTCCAAGGATATTGTCAATATCCTGGCAGATCGATTTAGTGCCAACTTCACCCCCCTCCCAGCCCCTAAAGGGCCCATCTCAATACCAAAAGATTTCCAAATTCTGGTAATCATGGACACACAGGTAGAAACCACACTTTCCAAAGCTAAGAATACAGCATCTGTGGGACCAGATGACATCCCGGGCTGTGTACTACATGAACTGGAAAATGAAATTGCACCTCACCTAAGTGTCATGTTTAATCATAGCCTCACCTCAGGCTTTGTGCCCATTGAGTGGCGCACAGCTACAGTTATCTCACTTCACAAGGGAGATCCACCTTGGATCCCAGGAACTACCATCCCATCAGTCTGACGAGCCTGATCTGCAAGGGCATGGAACGCATTATCATGGAACTTATAAACAAAGACATTGGCAACATTTAAACACTAGACCCTACCCAGTTTGGGTTCATGAAGGGCCAATCTTATCTCCTGAACCCGATTGACTTCTTCAAATCAGGCTCCAGAGCTGTGGACAAGGGTAAGGTGGTCCACACAGCCTATCTGGACCTCACCAAGGCCTTTGACACCATACCCGACTCTGGAATCATAGATAAAATTACTAAGCTGGGCATAAATCCCTATGTCAATCGATGGGTTGCCAACTGGCTTACTGACAGAACACAGAGTGTAAAAGTAGCCTACTCCAAATTCAGCTCCAGACAAGTGACAAGTGGAGTACCTCAGGGTTCAGTCCTGAGACCACTCATGTCTATATTAAAACAACAAGATTTAAAACCTTCGAATGTTCTAATATCGAACCCTACGGAGCGAAAGCTGAAAATATCAAAGGAACAGAAACCCAAATTCTTTCCTAGGGAAAGTATTTGGTTGTCCGTTTCTGTTGCTTCAGTATTTTCAGCGCTGTGGTGGAAAGTTACGGGTCAGGATCAGGTAAGTGTGCGATTGTGTGGATGTGAGGGTTAGGGTGGGTTAGGTGAGTTAGGGTTAGGGTGCGGGTAATGATGGACCTTAGGGTTATTGTTTGGGTTAAGGTAAGTGTATAGTTAGTGGTGTGTGTGTATAGTTTAATGTAGGGTTAGTTGTAAGAATTTAGGTGTATGTGTGTGTGTGGATTGCTGTTTGTATGGTGTGCTTGCGTTGTGTGTATGTGATTTGGAACAGCAATGTTTTTACCTAGGAAAAAAATCACTGTTCTGACAGTTCGAGAGTGTAAGCTTTCGCTTACATAGGGTTGTTTAATCATCATTTGCTTCTTTCAGTGGTCGGTGATCTAATATAGATCCGGACCACTCTTGTTTGGCATCTACTTCTCTGAAGTACAGGCCAACACTAAGGGACTCTGGCTAACAAAGTTTGCAGATGACTGCAAACTGGGAGCCATTACTGAATCCCCAAATGATGTGGATATTCTACAAAATGACCTTACAGAAACAGATGCCTGGTGCCAGAGCCATGGGCTCAAGCGTAATGTCAAGAAATGTATAGTTATCTCCTTTGGAAAAAAAACATGTACCCATGAATTACACATAGGTGGCAGTACACTAAACATCAAAAGTGTAATGAGAGACTTAGGGACACAGGTGGACAGTGGTCTCACCTTCGATAACCACATCACAAAAAACAGTCAGGAAATCCTTCTATGTGGCACACCTCATCACTAAGGGCTTTTCAGCCAGAAAAAAGGAGGTCATTGTCCCACTGTACTCATTCCTCATTAGACCCATTATAGAGTATAAAGCCCCATTTGGTATGTACCTCACAAGACATCTGCAACAGCTGGAAAGGCCCCAGAAATACCTCACTAAAAGGATTACAGGCCTAAAGCAGATGCCATATGCTGACCGTCTAAAAAAACTTCAGCTATACTCTTTGGCATATCGTCTACTCAGAGGCGATCTCCGCTTAACATACAAGGCCATGTCAAACCTTGAGCTGTTGGACATGCTCCACTTAAAGAAATCCCAATCCCTCAGAGCCACATGCTCCAGGGATCTAAACCTTGTCATCACAATGAACAAAACATGCTGGAGGGATAGGTTCCTGACCCAAAGACTCCCCATACTCTGGAACAGACTGCCCATACATGTCAAGCATAGCACCTCCTTGGCCCTCTTCAAAATGAACTTTATTGATTGGATGGGAGATAGGAAATTCACCCTGGAGATCATGTCAGGTGCCCTGCTAGACAGGGGTCCAGGGAAGTAAATATTGTGGGAAGAAATATCCAGGGAATTCTTATGGCTAGGCTTGTATAGGCCCTAGGGCCGATAGCCTAGTACCAACCTATGAACCTATAAGAGTTAGTTATTCCATACCTGTGTGGTAGAGTAGAAGAGAATAGTGAAGGAGTAGGTAGGTGGGTAGGTAGAGGGGGGGGGCATTGTAACTGTATAATAGGTAGTGGGAGTATATGGGAGTGTGGCCTAATGGTTAAAGTGTTTGCCTTACAAACACAAGGTGTAGGGTTTGAGTCTCACAAGGGATAATTGGCTAGGCTTGAAATGTCTCACAAGGGCAGTTAGCTTAGTACTAACCTATGAACCTATAATTGGTAGGGGAGCAATAGGGAAGGTTGAAAGGATGTTGTGATATGTATGCAAGGCAGGGAAAAGAGGTGTTAGTTTCAGTAGTTGATGTAGGGGTATCCAGTGTAAGGTGGGGGGGTGAATTTAGGCAGGTGGTGAGCATGTGCAGATCCAAGAGTGCTTGATGTGTTCCTTCAAGAGTTTTTTAAATGTGTCCTTTGAGACAGCTGAGGTAATAGATGTGGGTAGGGAGTTCCAGATTTTGCCAATATAGTTGGGGAAGAGGGAGTCACCTAATTTTAACTTTAAACTTTAAAAGAAAAGAAAAATGTGTTGATAGTTAAGTGGTGAAAAAAGGGGCACAAAGAGGGGAAGACAGTAGGGTAAATAGTCAAGGATGTGCAGAAAGGCTGAAGGGAAGGTCCATAGCTGGCCATTTTTTCTACAGCAACAGCTGTGCATATACCTGAATTTGGAGGTAGATTTGGACACTTAAACCCCTGGGTGGGGGTGCGGACAACAATAATAAGTTGTGATACTAATTAGAACAGATTACATGCTACAGTAGGGAGCTGCAACCATGTGTTATTTAGTGTTATTTAGTGGGTTTTGAAACAACAAAATTGGTTATAACGTGCTTTGTCATCTTAAATAGACTGTGCTGCAGTGGGACTCGAACTGGGAATGCCTGCTTGTTGGGTGAATGCTCTTCCCAATTCACACTATTGCTTATATCCATGAGGAGGGCCAATTAGAACTGCTCCATCCAACACCGGCATGCCTCAACCCATAATTTCATACCCATTGTCCCCCCCTGCACCCCTCCGCAGCAATCATCCTTTCTCTGGGTGCAGGTCAGGTCTAACCACACCACTACACACTGCCCACTCTCCACTTCTCAGGACCCATCACATACATTGTCTTAACCCATGGATCATCAGGCTTTCCCACCTTGTAGTCCGAGAACATACGTGCCCTGCCATTGTGGATCTGTGTAATGGCAGGGACCCAAATAGCCATCAGTTTTTGGGATGTCCCGCAAGGGATGTTCCTTTCTTTGTTTCAAGATTAGACTAAGCGGGTCGGCAATGTTTCTACCACTGGTAGTATCCTGCCTGTAGTTTGGGATGCAGTGGTTTGTTTACTTTTTTTGTGTGTTTGTTTGTATGTTTCACCTGTTTGGCTGGGGAGGGGAGTATTGGTACGTGTAATACGTATGTTGATTGAGAACCCGCACCCCCATTGGCGGTGCCTGTGGTCATAATATGTCATTCTTATGTTGTGTATCATATCTATAGATATATATCTGTGTCTGTGTATGTATGTATATATATATATATATATATATATATATATATATATATATGTATATATATATATATATATATATATATATATATATATATATATATATATATATATATATATATATATATATATATATCCTCTCTCTCTCTATATATATATATATATATATATATATATATATATAGAGAGAGAGAGAGAGATATGCACACACACACACACACAAACACATATGCATATATATATATATATATATATATATATATATATATATATATATATATATTTATATATATAAAACGTCTTATAGATGTATGGATGTCTGCATATGTATATATCTATATGTGGATATTTATATTTATATATATATATATATATATATATATATATATATATATATATGTAATACAGAGTGGGAGAGTTATATATCTATTTTCTTATAGAAATATATACACACCCACACACATACATCTACATATTTAGATACATGTCATGTAATGTTGAATGGTATTGCTGGATGCTATGTTTGTGGAAACATCAGGGTTGTGCATATCTGCAGTGGCTTAGTGGTAAATCATATTGGCTATGGTGTGAAGGCTCCTGGGTTCGAGCTGTGCAGGGACTGTTTAATTTGTTACTGGCCAAAATGAGGCCCATTGGATACGGAGTGGTTGAAACACTTTTACGCAGTTGTCAGCGGGTTTGCACGACAGTAAGCACTGCTAACTTATGGTGACATCCACTTACACATGGTTAGCCTCACTATTGCTTACTCTGTGTAAGCACTGCTTCCCATTGTGCAAACAGACTTGCACCTGCTTACTCATGCTTATTTATCCTTACTACTTCTCTATTTTCGGCAGTAATAGTCTATTGGTTCTTAGGGAGGTGGTGAATTTGGCAACTGTATGGGGTTATCATTCATTACACAGGTTACTACTTCATTTCACACATATATGTTATTTATTAGGTTAGACAACTAAATATATTGATCATAACAGTGATTTGACATGGAAATGGACTGTACTACAGTGGGACTTGAACCGGGATTGACTGCTTGTGAGGTGAACGCTCTGCCCACTACAGTATTGCTGTGCTGCTTCATTTGCACATATCTTGCTTTTTATCCTCCTTTCGCTATTTCAGCTACATTAACCATAACTAAGTGGTGGGCACATCCTCGCACCTATGGTTAGCTTTAATCTGAATTTTAAAATATATAAATTGGTTTCTTCTTTTAATTTATATGTCCTGTTGCTGTTGTACACATGGCGGTCTGTTGGTGGGGCTATGAGGACACCTGTGAGTGATCTCACTCATTTCTTAACAGCGTCTGCTGTTCGACATTGCAGGGGTGTGTCTATTCTGAGAGCTCTGCTCTCAGACACACCCCCTGCTTTCGTACATGCTCCATGTAAGCCTAGGAGCTCAGCCAGCGTGCCTTCATTACTATGCATGGCGCGCTGCCATCCTGCTCCTAAATGGGCGCTTTCATGCAGGACTACGCTAGTCCTGTATGGGAGGTTAGTGAATCCGGGGGATTATTTAAGAAAAGTAAGTATGTTTTTTTTCTTAAATAATGTCATTGTATAATAGCAATAACCCTCGTCTGGGTGTGGGCAATGCTAGATTTACCCATGGTTGTCTTTGTTTGGCCACTTGGGCTTCACCCTCGTGACCAAACCACACCAACCATGGGTAAATCTAGCATTTCCCACACCCAGACGTGGGTTATTGCTTAAATATTATATTATATTATATTATATATTATATTATATATTGTATGTATTGTATTGTATTGTATTATATTATATTATATTATATTATATTATATTGTATTGTATTGTATTATATTATATTATATTGTATTGTATTATATTATAGTATGTTATAGTATATTGTAATATAGTATATTATATTATATTATATTATATTATATTATATTATATTATATTATATTTTAGGAATGATGTATGAGAAGAGAGATTCCCCAGCTGAGTTGTTAGCTTTGGTGGTTTCTAAAAGGAGTTTGTCACTGGAACGGAGGGCTCTAGAAGTGGTGCATGGTTTATAAGATTTTTGAGAGCAGGGATTTTATCTGATTGATTCAAGATTTTGTGGGCAAAGGTTAGTTGTTCATAGTGTAACAAGTGAGGGAGTTCTAGCTAATTTAGTTTTGTTTAAGAGAAGTGTAGTGATGTGACTTGTGTGTGACATCAGTAGCAAACTTGGCAATTTTGTTGTAATATGATTTTGGCTTGGTAAGATCAGTTTTATGGAGGTTGGTTAGTACAGGGGATGGATATAAGAGAGTTAACAGGAGGTGTATAATGGTGATGATAGCTTTTGTGGATTTAGTTAAAAATTGTTTGTTTCTGTAAATAAGGCCTAATTTTTGTGAACGTTTTTAATAGTTTGGACAATATGAATGTCGAAAGTCAGACTGTTGTCAATTTCAACTCTAGCAGCTTAATAAGTAGTTTTGGAACCAGGCAATAAAGGAGCTACTAAGGTTTAGGGAGGAGAGGATCTTGGTCACTTTGTTGTGATTTACCATGCCAAAGGCTTTGGACAACTTAATAAGACTACCACCAACAAGACAGTCTACATTTCAACAAGATCCAAAGGAAGTACAGTCAGTAAATTGATAACTTAAAAAAGAAACAATCTGCATATAGTAAGGCAGTAGAAATATCAACTGCAGTAGTGCCTCTAACAGAAGACATAGCAGGCAATGAAATGTGTACTTCCTATAAAGATTGAAGAGATTGTTTTTGCAAACTAGGCTCTTGCATTGATAACTTTATAGGATAAAAATTGTGCCAGCCAGTACACTGAGCATCAGATCTCTTGGAGTTTAAAGTCAGTAAGGCTATATCACCATAGAAGCCTGCCAATTTGATAGTAGAAACCATCATAGAAGCGGGACAATCAAAACAAGCACTGGTTCTTCTCTGTAGCCAAGGTCAGTTAGTTGTCATGTGGAAGCCTCTGCTCTCACCAAAGGCTGTAAAACTGCATTACCTATTCTGAAAGCCAGAAATAGTAGTGTACAAGATGCTAGATTGCTTATGATAGCAACAGATGTAGCCAATGCTGATGACACCATTAGCACTTAACGTACCTCCACATGTCTGATAAGCAGATAATGGATCACTTCTTCCGACTAGGCACATCATATGGCAGCTTACTGAAATATGTCTTCCAAACACAGAATCAAGGAGAATGCATGGACAGCCCACCCTAGTGGGTACTGAGGTATGTGTAGCTTTAATCATTTTAGCTACAGGGATCTTTCACCTGCCTACTGGGGACTTGAAAGCAATTTCAAAGGTGTCACCATTACATATCCTTCACCACTTATTTGGCATTGTGGTGGGCACAGAAGACCAATATGCTACTAAATATATCAAATATTAAGCCTATGAGATTTGGGAGTAAAGAGTGAAGGATGAATATTTAACAGGTTCATAGGTTCATAGGAGGTTACTAGGCTAATGGCCCAAGGGCCTTTACAAGCTTAGCCATGTAAAACCCAAGTACCTTTATAGACCATACTTAAATAGTCATCGGTAGCACAGTGATTCTATGATTAGCACCAACTGCCCCTGTTCATAAAGGACATAGGTGCCGCCCCCAGCGTGAATTTGCGGTGACCCATCCAGTTATCAAGGTTGTGCTTAAATAAGGTAATTGAAGAACTCTTCTTTACATGGAACTGGAACTTATTCTAGAGGACTGTCAATTTCTTGGAAATATAACTGTCTCTCCAGCATGTTTTGTTGATGTCACAGGCTAGGTTAGGATCCCTGGAGCGAGTTACTCTTGTACCATTTGACTTGGGGATGTGCAGCATTTCCATTAGGGCAGTGTCCGAGACTGCTCTGCAGGCCAGGCACAGATAACCTCTCAGCAGCCTATTTGAAACAGAGTACAATGACAGGGCTTTCAGTCTTTTCATGTAGGTCATGTTTTGGAGGCCCTGGATTCTCTTAGTTAGAAACCTCTGTGGTGTCTCAAGTTGCTGCAGTTGTCTGGTGATGTACATGCAGAAGGGAACCGTGTACTCAATTAGTGGTATGATAAGGGTAGAGAACAGTGGAGTTATAACCTCCCTAGTCTTGGATGCGATCCCTTATTTATGAAATGCACAATGTAGAAGGCTATTCTTACCACTATGGACACATGGTGATCAAAGTTTAGATTGCTATCAATGTGTATTCCCAAGTCTTACATTACTGAATTTGAGCTTAGAGGGATCCTATCTATGTCATCCTTAGCAGGGGCTACTTCTTTGCCAAAAGGGATAATTTGGCATTTTTTATGTTGTTTTTGTCCATGACTTTGGCACCAATCATTTGTCTGCACCAGCCCCTTTAATATGTTAACATCACCGGGGGACTTTATGATTGCACCCCGTTTACAATCATCTGCAAACTTGGTAAGCCACAGGCCATCAACCTTTACTTGGACTGCAGAGAAATAGATTCCAAACAGTAGAGGGCCCAGTATGGATTCTTGTGGTAGCCCAGTAGTAACTGGTCTACTGGTGGAGGTGGACTCTTTGACTTTGACAGTGTACATTCTGTCAGTGAGCCAGTTTTCTACTCATCTAGTGATGTATGGGTTAATCCCCAGCTGGGAGAGTTTCTCAATGATACCTGAGTGGGGGATTGTGTCAAAGGCATTGGCTAAATCGAAATAGGTGGTATGTTCTTCATTTTCATCATCCAGGGCTTTTGTGACATTCTCAAAAAAGTCCACCAGGTTCAGTAAGCAAGATCTCCCCTTGATGAAACCAAACTGGGTCTGGTCAAGAGTTTGAAGGTTGCCTATGTCCTTCTGGATAAGGTCTTCTCTCCTTTTTTTTATTTCTCCAAGTCTTTTGGGTTTCTAATACCATAATCGGAATGGACCCCATTCCTAAGTCATAGAACGATTAAATTTCATGAAATTTGTATTGTTTCACTCAGGTCCATGATGATTCCTTCCATGGCCTTGCAGATAATGCAGGTTAGGCTTAAGGATCGATAGTTCTCAGGGTCAGTTGATGGACCCCCTTTGTCTAAGGGGTTTACTGTTGCTGTTCTCCACTCTGCTGGAACAAAGCTAGTGCTCAGGCTATGGTTAAAGAAAGTGCTGAGTGGTACATCTAGGTCTTGTTTTAGATTGTTTGGTAAGCAGCCTAGGATGTTATCTGGTCCCATAATGGCCGTGTTTTTGCCTTAAAGAATACTTGTATGACCTGTTCTTTGGAGATATGCGGTAGAGGACTGGTATTAGGAATGCTTTGGGGCACGTTTGGTTGGGACTGGTGGGTGAAGTTATTGCCAAATCTGTCGGCTAGCAGGCTGGCAATTTCCTTAAGTTCAGCGCACAGCTGGGCATTCCCTTTTAGATTTCAGATGTAGCTAAGGAATGCTTTATGATTGTCTTTGGCTAGCGATGCTAATTTAGTCTCATAACTAGTCTTAGAGGGCTTAACAAGATATCTGATTTACTTGTTAAAGCTGTGGAGGGTATTCTTCCTCTGTCAAGTAAGTTCCATCCCGTTCTTAGGTATCAGTTTCTTTCTTTTGTTGTATAACTTGTTTAAACTTACAGTCCACCAGGGTGGCTTGTTTCTTATGGAAGACCTGGTTTTGTTCTTGTTTGGTATAGCCAAGTGAATGCATTTGTTTAAGTGGCTATATAGGACATTTGTGTACTCCGCTGCATAGGAGTCATTGTTGGATATGTCAACAGGGGTTTTGTAGTTTTTTATACCATCACTTAGTAGGCAACAGTTTGCTTTGGAGACATTTTTCAGTTTTTTTTTACTCCTGTGAGGGAGTCAGATTTGATCTTTACTTCAAACAAGACAGATTTATGGTCTAACCTTACCAGGGAGGGTAGCACACAGGGGGTAGTGCAGTGAACCCCCATGTTGTTGAGCACTAGGTCTAGGACATTTGATCCCCTTGTGGGGGTGTGGACCAACTGTTCCAGGGCTTGAATTAACAAAGTCCAGCAGCCTTGTAGCAATTGTGTTTGTCCTTATGTAAGCCACCCAGTTGATGGATGCATAGTTGAAATCTCACATAAGCAAGGTGTTTGGTTATATACTGAGTGACTCTAGCAAGTCCAGGCAGGCAGTGTGCTTCCCCTGGTTCATAGTAGGGGACCTGTAGCTAGCAATGATGTGAAAGGGTATTTTACCTATAGTTATTTTGACCTGGAGTAGCTCAAAACAGTCATACTGTTTCACTAGTCTCAAGATGTATTTGGATTTAATGAAGATGGATAAACCTCCACTTTTGTATTTTTCACTCTCATTTTGGGGTCTGAACATGTGAAAGGCATAGTAGCCTTGTACAGCTGGGGTGCTCTCTGTGGTCTTGAACCAAATCTCAGTGAGTGCACAGATGTCAGCATCTTCCAAGGTTAGGAGTGCTTCCATGGAGTGCAGTTTACTGTTTAAGCTCCAAATATTAAGCAGGGCGGCCATGCTTTTGTCTTTAGTGGATTTCTTTATGTAGGAAGTTTTGTTGTTTGGACTTTGCCTAAACAAGGCACTATGGGGTAGGCAAGCATCTTTACCAGTAACAGAAAGCCTAGAGGAGACAGGTGAAGGCCATCTCTGGCAAAGCAGCATGGACTGTCGATCATCTCTTCCCAGGCTGACAGATACTGGATCCCCCTGAAGTGACACCAGCAGCTAAGCCAATTATTGAACTCAGTCTTATTTTGTCTGCATTGTGGGATCATCCTAAGTGAAGGTAGAATGCTGCTTAGGGCTAGGGACATACTTGCCTGGAACACAATCAGTGAGTTCAGTCACATCTCTCTTCATATAGTCCAGAGAGGTACATCTCAAGTCATTCACTCCAACATGTACTGTGACAGAGTCATAATGGTAACTGTTGCTGAATGACTTGAGTGTGTCCATGATTTGATGGATCCTGGCACCTGACATGAACATGACCTTCTCCTTGTTCAACCTGGTGAGGGGAACATCTGTGTGTCGCACTACTGAGATACCTATGACCAGAACATTAGGTTTTGAGGTGTTTTGCCTTAAGGGCATAATTACTGACACACTGCAATGTGTGTTGTTATGTGTAGTAGTGGATTCTGTTCATCTAGCAGTGTGTGAATGTTGTTTGTTCTTGGGATGTTTCTGGTCTTTGGGTAGGTTCATTATTGAGTAACTGCATATGTGGGTTTATCAGTCTTAACCTTATCTTGTGTGAGAGGAGAGGTGTGTATGCTGACAACCTGTTGGTCGTCTTGTTTATTGTTGTGTGAGAGGACGGTTTCTAATATCATGGTATAGTTGCATCTCTCAAAAACCAAAAGAGATCCACAGGATCATCGGAGGTATAAAATACTTTAATGTACCCTTCAAAACAGAATATCAGTCGTAAGCTAAGCTCTTTCATTTTTGACAAATTCAAAACATCATTAAATACTAACCATCTATCCCCCTCCATTACCTGTGGCAGACTGTATTAGACCAATCAGAAAGCCATTTTCGGTACACACCCCCTACCCATTGTTACTCATATAACTCAAACATTTATACATGTCACAGTTTTTAAAAACACTTGTTGTATTACAATAATTTGAAAATACATATTCCCCTTTTCTTTAAAGGACGTAGTCCTTCATGATCCAGGTAAAATGGGCTCTTATCTATCCAGAGATTTTGGATTTAAAATACTACTTATAGACACATGCTTGTTAAGGCCTTGGTAATTCATAGCATTTAAACAAAGCTGCCAATATAGTTCTTTATTTTCTAACAATATTGTCCATGGTCCACCTCTGTCATACTTTTTTGTTTGCTCCAAAATAGTAAATTTAAACCAATGTTTATTATTCAATCCTATGTGTTTAGCTAAGGCATTGTTAATATTATTTTTCATAATATCGTAGCAATGCTCATATATACTTTCCTTAATAGATCTTTCTGTCTTACCTACATAAAATGCCATACATAACTGGCAGAGTGCAATATACCACCCCTTTCGAAGTGCAATAGTATCTAACACCTGATGGTTGAGTGCCTAAATTTCGCTCACTCTCTCACTGTCCATATTATCATTAAATTCCACATCCAAACCACCCTGCTGAATTAAGGTCAAAAAGCTGGAGGCTAAGGCATCATGCCTACTAATTTGTGCCTAAATCGATTCCTGTTGATCTTCTGAATGTGTTTGTCAGTGATTACGAATGATGACAAAGATTTTAACATTTTTAATTATACAGACATTGTCGTTAGTAAAAACCTGGTCAGAACATTGGCAAAGGGACTTAACTTTTTAGTTTCTAAGCATTTTGATATTGCACAATTGTTAATTGATTTCAAAGTTTATATTAGAAAGTTAAATTTTAAACTAATGTTCGATAATTCATGCATGGTGGATACAATGTTTAGGATCTGTAGTACTTTTAATCCCTCTGTACATCCAGTGTTACAAATGTATGAGAAAATTTGTGAAAATGACTTTAGATTTTTAAGTAAAAATTATAGGAACATTAATTATAATATAACAAAAAAAGATTTAAAAGAAATAGAATACATTAAAAGGTTGGAAGTTTGTTTTATGAAACTGGATAAGGGAGGGGTATGATTTGCCTTCTGTGAGCCTTGTGGAACTAGTGCTCCTGGTCAGTGACAAACCATCACTGTGCCCCCCTTACCTGGTCTCTCTCATGCCATTAAACTGGTCACCTCCTCACTAATCGATCATACCTAGCCTATCTCTCAGCCATCTCCTATCCCTTGCTCACCTATCTCCATTTGTAACTGCCTCTCATACCACTACTGTTTCCTACCATCTGGCCTCTATCAGCTTTCCTTCACTCACATAATTCTCCACTAGCTACTCCAGATCCAGTACCTCCCCTTTCCCTACTAGACTCTCCAAACTCACCTTTCTAGCCTAGCTCCTAGCATAGTCTCTAACCACACCACTCATAGTTTTGTGCTAAAGATTCACAATTGTCCTCTACTTCAACAGCTACCCAGTAAACCCTTAAGCTCAAAACTTCCTTATATTGCATTCACTACTATTCCCAATGATTGGTCTCCTACTGCTGCTGGTTCTTTAGACTGTGTCTTGCCCCGCTCTGTTCACTTCGCTCACTCTGCTCCTCTACCCTACCCCAATTCCCACCCACCCCATAACACCTACACTTATACTTACAAACCACACCCTCTACTAATTCACAGTCACACTCACCTAATCATCCCCCATATACTACATCTCACCACACCCCAAACATTTCACCCTATAACTGCTCCCAATCAGCTATAGGTACTACTCCTAAACACCTATACTCTTTACTTCCACTCATACCTCCTTTGGATAAACTTAAAAGATGTACTCCCCACAGTCCAGCCAACCTCTAAGACTAGTAATATACCTACTAACCACCATATCTCTACTGCTCCTCTCCATTCTGACCTCATACCACACTGAACTTTATATGAGCAACTCAACACAATGGCAAACAGATTCCACAACCAATTCCATTAAACTGAAACACTTCCCTATAACTACATCTGACCTCACCTCCTCCCAACCTCTATCATACTATTACACCAAACCAAAATATAAAACTATCCCCCACTCTTCCCAAAACAAGCCAAAATACTACACAAACTGCATAGACTCTGTCTCCACCAACTCCACAATCTCTTTTGTTGTGAAAATATATACCCTAATCCAGGTCTCAACTCATTAGGCACAACTACTTTAAATCCGCCACATGCTCTATTCCAGAGGCCTACTTCTTCTCTCCTCCTCTTAAACATAAATGTGAGAAGTATTATCAACAAAATTCAAGACATACATACCTTGCTAGCCTTATACAATCCAGAGATAGTGGTGTTAACTGAAACTTGGCTTTAACCAGAACACCATGACTATGAAATCACTCCACCTGGGTATAATATTATACGTAATGATTGAACAGGTAAAAAAGGTGGAGGAGTAGCATTAGTTTACCAAAATCATCTCACCCTAGAACAATTTGATTGCAATACCCATGAAACACAACATATAGAAATAATATTTGCTAAACTAAAACTAAACTCCAGAAAAGATATTATTATTGCAGGTGGCTATATTCCACCAGGAAATAACATTACCACACTGGAAAACCTGCTATACTGGATGTCTACCTCCCTCCCATAGGAAACCATACTACTAGGAGACTTTAATGCTGACTGGGCTGAATGCTCCAGTCACAATCCCTCCTCCCATATAAATCTACATGGTTTCACCCAGATTATGTCTGACCCCACTAGAATTGATGAAACATCCAAGCAGTCCATTTTAGACTGGATATTGCTATCAAACCCCAATCACACATAACTCTCAGACTGTCTCCCGGACAGTCTAAGTGACCACCAAGCAACCTACCTTATTAGGAACAGATCCCACAATGCCACTCTCCCCACTCTGAAGATAATATGCAACATAATAAACCTCAAAGCTAATGACCTACTCAATGCACTAAAATGCAGTAATTTGACTCCCCTAATTCACCTACCTCTAGATGAAGCTGTGCAATTCTTTAAATCAACCTTCCTCAAAATCCTAAATGAGCATGTACCACCCAGAACCATTGGAGTCAAAACTAATTATGCCCCTTGGCTAACAAAACAGACAAAAACTATAATGAAAGATAGGGACAAAGCCTGGGCACAATTTCATAAGCACAAAACATCTTCCTTGAAACAACTCTACTTAGAACTCCGCAACAAAGCCAAAAAACAGATTAAACTAGACAAAGCCAATTACTATACGACCATGCAAGACAAATTTGCTAAGAACCCACAAAATGCTGGTCCACAGTAAATAGTTTACTACACCCTGGTAAATTTACCACCCCTACCCCTGTATTACCAAATAACCACAATAATACTCCAACACATTTCAACAGATATTTTACTGAAACAATCCAAACTCTAGCAAACACCCAAAATAGTATTAACAACCCCATATCAAATCCCACCCACACCCACATCATAGAACAAAATAACTCCTTTAACTTTTCCCTACACCCAGTGTCCACTAAAACTATCACTAAACTCCTGAACAAACTTAAACCAATCACACTAGCATCAGACAAACACCCAGCTGACTTCTTTCAGATTACAGCTGAGGCCATAGCCTATCCTATATCCATTCTCATAAACAGGTCCATAACTGAAGCCACAGTCCCCACCTTGTGGAAAATATCACATATAATCCCACTCTACAAGGGAGGCAAATCCCTAGAGCTTACCAACTACCGGCCAATAGCAATTCTATCGCCCTTATCTAAAATACTGGAGAGAATAGTTCACTCTCAACTAATGCAGTACCTCCTGAAAAATACGCACCTATTTCATTCTCAGCATGGCTTTAGACCATGCCATAGCACCACCACAGCACTACTGTGTTTTACCAACTTAGTCAATCACCACAGAAACAATGGACAATTTGCATCTGCCATATTCCTAGACTTATCTAAAACCTTCGACATGGTTGACCATAGCAGGCTTCTTGAAAAACAAACTACCCTTAACATACAGCCCTCCACTATATCTTAGTTTCGTAACTACCTATCAGGTTGACAGCAAGCAGTGCTATGACAAGACCAGTTGTCCTCCCTTTTACCAGTATCCATCTGTGTCCCCCAAGCATCCATTCTTGGTCATTTGCTGTTCTCTCTATTTATAAACCAGATAGCTGCATCCTCAATCTCCAACACAGTAGTACAATATGCAGATGACACCACCATTATAAGTACCATCTCAAACATAGAGGAACTACTGACCATAACTCAAAAAAACTTTATCTTAGCAGAAACATGGTTTACTAACATAAAACTTCTTCTTAACCCTAAAAAGCCAACCTAATTTTATTTGGCCCTGGTAGACCTCCTCAGCTAAGCAATGATTTTGTCATAATCTCCAATGATAGCATCACAATCACCCCAACAACCCACACAAAACTGCTAGGAGTAGTTATTGATAACAATCTCAGGTTTGACATTCGTATAGCCCAAACAATCAAGAAAGTAAACAACAAACTGGGTCTCCTTTATAGAAGCAAACACTTCATGACCACAAAAACAAAATCCACAATTGCTAGGACTCACCTCTTATCCATCCTACTGTATGCCTCCCCCATACTGACAAATCTGCTCTATTCTGAACTTAACAAAATGGAATCTTATTACAACAAGATTGCCAAGTTCTCAACAGAAGCCTCTCACAGACTCCACCATTGTCTTGCCCTAAAGCAGCTCAACTGGCTTGAACTGCCCCAACTACTTTTACTTAATCAACTCTTTACAGCACACAAATTGTACTACCTACCCGACAAAACCCCATCACTACAGCAACTAATTCAGCCCTACACAACCACCAGAATCTTAAGATCCAGTAACCAAAACCTTATAAATGTCATCAAACACAGAAATAATGCCTGTAAATCTCTCTTTGCCTGTACCATAGCAAGAGTTTGTTATGAACTCCTATATCACATTACTACTACAACCTCTGCCTCCCAATTTAAAAACTTCTCAAAAGCTACTTTTCAAACAATTGGCTCTGCTCATGTGTCACCCCTAGATTAAGCCAAACCACTGCACTGTTGCATGAATGCACTACTTCATCTGCTAAACTTTAACCAATAGCTTCCTCTAGTTACCCATGGATACCTGTTCAACCCCAAACAAATGGGCTTTTCAGATTGAACTCCTGTTCACACTTTTTGTACTTTTTTTCTCTAATACTGTACTAATTCTAATATAACAAAGTACCACATAATAACTTATAACAAAGTACCACATAATAACCTTACTATCAATATTTGCTTCAAAAGTTTTTTTTACTTCTTTTTCACAAATTCTGTACTACTCTCAGTCGTATAATGTACTGCACATAAATTAACTACCAGAAAGGTTAAACTGTCGACTACATGCTGAAATGAGTCTGTGACTGTACTTGTATATAGTCCTGCTAACAACGTGTTAATATTTGATTATTGCATGCTGTAATGTAGACATACCAGAAATGTTTAACTCTGTCTACTACATGCTGAAATGAGTCTGCTATGTCCTTGTAAATAGTCCTGATAACAAGATGTTTATATCTGAATATTTCATGTTGAATTGTAGTTATAGATGTAAATGAAATCCTCATTTGTACCTTACTGCATTGTGAAGCTTTTCTCCCTGGGCCTCCACTGAAAAGGGACCTGTGTCCAGTAGGACTTTCCCGGTTAACAAATGTAAAATAAATGAAAAATAAATAAATAAATTTAATAAATTCCTATAGAGCTTGAAAACTGCACCTTTAAAATGTGTAGGAGTTCTGTAATAAAATGTGTGTAGTCTGGTATAACTGTATGTGTTGCACAGTCTGAAAGTAAATGCTGAAGAAGATGGTAAGAATCAGCCCGATTCCATGCCACTTTACTGTACCCTTACATGTCAGAACTTGAAGGGTTTATTTTTATTATTTAAGCAAAATACCTTGACCCATTCCTTATTGTTTCATTTTTCAAATTCATGGACTGCTGTACCTCTCAACCTCTTAGCACAAAAAATCTGGACAAAGCCTCAGAATAGGTAGAAGTTTTAAATATTGCTTTTATAAACTTGGAAAGTTGCTAGAATAAAATGTCTTGTGTTACCATGTATTGCTGAATGATGTGAAGTCTGAAACTCAAATACCTTTCATTATTTAGTGAATTCAATCCTCACTAATTTGCCACAAAATTCCAGAAAGAACAAAAATATTATGAGGAACCGACCAAAAATATGAATAAAAAATCTGGACATTCTAAGACAATATGGAGAGTTGAGATGTATGTTGACTGCACAAAAGTAAGACTTTCTTATTTTTATATACATTAGTTAACTGGATAATCTCACATGACACAGCAGTCCCTTTTCCCTGGAAATCCAGGAAAATGATTTGGTTAGGTTACATGCCAAAAAGACACACAGTAGGGAAACTGGGCTGGAAAGAATCAAACCCTGCATCCTGGGCTATAGAAAACAGCTTACTATCTGTAAGAATGTTGGTAGATATTTGCTTAGCATATTCAGTTAATACACAACTAAGTTAATGATACATTCCCTCTAGCTTAGTAGGCTGCCGTATGTGGAAACACCCTGCTTCCTGACATCATTTCCTGCATGAGGTAAGAGCATTCATGTCTCATTTAAGACTTCAGCGCACGTTATCTCCTTCACATTCTGGATAAATAACTGATTTGGCAGGAGATCACTATTAAGTGCTTGAAAAGTGTTGCTAGAACATTTGAGTTTGCTTGTTTAAAGGTGAATATGGCTAGGTATCTGGTCCCTGTGATCTCGTGCCTAGTATGTTCCTATGTATAGGATGCATATATTATCCAGAGTGCACTGTTAGAAATAACTGCTATACTACACAATGGGCAGAAATAGATCAACCAAAAGCCTCCCAAGCATGAATGCAGCCTTGGGTTGGTCATAAAAAAGACACCACTTAAGATGTCTGGTTGCAGCATGTCTTAATCAAGACTGAATGCAATAAAGATGGAAAAGAAATTAATATGAGTTTAACATGCAAACATAAATCATTTCCCTTAACAGGAAATACCAAAGTCTGCTGGCAGGAGATGAATAATCTAGAGAAAAGGACTAAAAGGAGCAAAACAATCTCCTGCTCAAAGCACAATAAAATTACCATATATTTACTTCCCCAGCCTCTACTTTCTATACTCGGGAGGTTTTCCAACAAAATATAATGCATAATATGCCTGGATATTTCTAGAATGTTTTTGGAAGCTCTTCGTTGTTTAAATCTTATCCTATACTCATTTACAGTGTAAATAATTAGCTGGAAGGTATTCTTAACTGTGGCAAATGAGGCTCATATGGGTGTTTCACAGATGCCTTATCAATTCTTATTATGTATGCAGTTAATGTATTATTATCCTTCAGTATCTTCACCAACTTATGAAACAGCGCTGAAATTATTCTATCAACATGGTTCTAGTTTTCTTTCTAAGTTCTTTAGACTCACAGTACTGCCTTTTCCCTTACTTTGCTGAAGAAGGATGTTTTTCTTTCCCTTATGTATATACTATGCATTAGTTCATGATACAGTTTCAGTTTTCTGCAAAAAATTATCAGCTCACAGTAACCCATCATTTCTTTGACTGATACTTCAGTAGTAATTGCTGATACTTCAGTAGTAATTGCTAAGATATTTCAGCAGTAATTACTAAGATACAGAAATGATGTCTCAGTGCCACCTGACATAATTCAAGGCTGTGTGGAACAAGCAGTTATTATGTACCATAAAGTGAGAGTGGACTGTTTTACCACTTTCATAGCAACTGTGTACAAAGGAAATATTCTTAGGACAGTTTGTTTCTTCAGTGAAAGATTGTAATGATACATGATGTGGCCTTGTCTTAGCACACAGCACTATCAATTAGCCAGCAATGATGCCATTTTCTGTCATTTAGAGTCATAGTTGCTACACTGCAAACAATGTTATTTATAGTATATTACATCATTTAAGTCAGATTTTTCTTTTTCCACTGCAATTTTGATCCCTCAGCTAGCTGTAGGAAACTTGTAACTGTTGACAGAATGTTCAGTACCCATTCCATGTGACACAATTTCAGATAATTTACAGTGGCATCAGCCATTACTTGTAAGTACACATTTTTCTAAATTATTTTGTTACTTTTCATTTTATGGACCCATAAAGATGCCAGGTGCATCTTCTAGCAAAAGAACAGAACAACTACTTTTGTTCAATGTCTTACTATAATCACTGATTCTTCAGATACTGATAAACTCTGTACAGCTTTGGACTAGAGCTGATTTTCCTTTGAAATTAATAAACATAGTCCAAGAGACATTTCTTAGATGAGTATGCTTTAGCAGCACTGCTAATTGTACTGACCATTGCTTACAAAATACCCACCTATAAATGAATATCCTTTCCCAATATAAATAAAATATTACATATCTTCTAAAGATGAGAAAGCACACCTCAATAATAGTGCTCCAAGGACACTGTTTTAGAGTATAACATCACAAGAAGATTACTATATTATAACATAGTATGCAGGTTCTCACTGTCAGATGTGCCAACATGATTTGAAACAAAGGTGAAAAATCATGTGTTTAAAGTCTTGTGCGACTATGCTAAAAATGATACAGTTTCTTTTAAGACAGACCAATACAGTTTTTATAATTAGGTAGAAGTTACCAGAAGTAGTGTTAAACACTTGTATTAGTATGATTTATTAAAAGGAGACTATGGCTCTGATAATCAGAACATTTGATCTCTTGGGTGGGGGAGGTTGTGTCTGGAACACTATTGCCAAGGACAGGCAGACTGGAGGAACATGAAGTAGCCCTAACATCTTTTACTAAGAATACAGACAGAAGGGAGATGTGTAAAAGCACATTAGAACTGTAATACAACTGCTGTGAGAAACAAAGTCATTTGTAAAATGTCACTTATCTCACTTGTGCATAACAAGAGTTTGCACAAATATATTTATCATCTGTTTAACAAAACCAGATTATTTTGCAGACTAGATGCCTTTGCTACATTTTTTGATATAACACTGCTGGGTGCAGTGGACACAGTTGGCACTGTTTTTTTCATACCAAAAAGGATCCTAAGTTATACCATTTGTTGCATGAAAAAAAAAACTTCAGTAGAGCATTTGTGTGTGTGTGTGTGTGTGTGTGTGTGTGTGTGTGTGTGTGTGTGTGTGTGTGTGTGTGTGTGTGTGGAGATGTAATAGTCTGCTGGTGAAGTTTTTGGGTAGAGTGCATTTTTTCCTTTGTTAGGGTTACAGCCCTGCTGAAACTATTATAACTGAAGGAATCATCATTGTTTCCAAATTCTTGGCAATGACCAAAACAATTCCACCTATTAAGCAACTGAACATGGAGGAAGACCTCAAGGCATACATCATAATCTTTGAATGGTAAGCCCAGCAGAAGGGATGAAAATAGAGTGACTAGACTAAAATCCTGACATTCTAGCTATCTCCTGAGCCTTTAATAGCTTTAATAGCTTTCATAGACATGGAAGAGACCGTGTACTATGTGCAAGCACCAAAAAGCTCTGATAGTTGAGCTGGTGTTACCTCTGAGACAGAAAATCAAAAGATTTATAGCTGGATATGTTCTGTGAATAAAATGGAAAATGTTCATTTATTTTATTTACAACATACAGGGTAGCATACTAGAAAATAAAATGATAAACATGTTAGCCATTGATACAGTTATGAGGGCTTTATCTGCTTCTTTACAAAGGTGAGTGTTTCCAACTCACCCTGAAATGCTGAAAATGTTGTACTAGCACATAACAAATAACAGTAATAACAGAAAATATCAATTGTAGACATAAAAGGGTTGAGTATATTCATTTTGTCATAATAATGGCAACTGGATTATACCTGTAAAAACTGCAACCAGAGGAAAACATACTACTTATGATATTAAAATGATGAGTTATGATAAAATGATGGCAGACATAGCTGAGTCAGATTTTCTGCTATTAAGTTATTGCAAAATTAATTAAGTGCAATTTATTAATTGATGGATGAATGTTGCAAGGGCTGATAGACTCAGACAGTAATGTCATGCTTGTAAAGGCACCACATATGTGTGGTTGTGGAAATGAGATACTTAATAAAAAAAATGAAACAGTCTGTATTACTGGAGATAAGTAACAATATCCCATTACTCAAGTAGAAATACACATTTTCTTTGGGGATGAGTTAATCCTGTTGCTGCATACCACTATTCATCACATGATATGGGAATAGGGAAGTATTTCCCCCCTTTAAAGTTTCATGGTAGCAATGGGAAGATGAAGAACATTCTTTTGACAGACCACCTAATCAGGAAAGAGAATCGGCTAGTTAATGACCTCACTGATACATTGCTGTGCAACATGGGAAAAGTGGTCAGAAGTAACCATCAGACACTCAGAAGAATACGAGTCCACAAAAAGCAAGTAATAATATTACAAGGCTCCAAACGTACAGACATTTGGCTAAGGAGATACACAGAAACATATGTTTCTCATTTTCAAAACCCATTTAAAAAGATTTGTCAGGATACACATATAGAAGAGCAGGCTACATGAGCTGAACCAGTAGAAGGAATTGAATTACATGTTAAAATATTGCAGCCTGAAATTATTACAAAACATTGATGAGAAGTGCCATTGCAACCTGAAAGAGTTGGAGAGCAGCATGTAGAAATATCTAGCAGCACTAAAGAGAAGGACTCACTCACTGAAATGCAGTTAAGTTAAGAAGCATAGAAAATCCGCAACCAGTGTAGAATCCTAAACTTTCTGTCAAGGTAAAAACAGAAAGCACAAACAATGGAGAGTTCTACACATCAGCTGAGTATTTAGAAGAAGAAAAGTAACTTTAAAAAAAAACTTCACTGATGTATATAAGAAAGAGGGAACAGTACCTGAACAGAGTTCTCACCTCATGTCTATTAATGTTAGAGTGAAAACTCAAACAAGGGATAATTCTAGGTAGCACATATCTGTAGGGAAGAAGCAAAGTAAAATGCAAATAAATCTTGTTCCGTGCAATTGCAGAAAAAGAAAGATAGAGAGTGGAAGAGAGAGGGAGAGTGAAAAAAGAAAGAACAACCTAGAGAAATAAAAGAAAGTGTGAATGGGGTGTGCACTCACAATAATATAGATGCAGAATAGAAAGAAACTGAGAGGTTAGTGTGTTGTGAGAGACAAAATAACTTTGAGCGGAGCCCGTTTGATATCCTTACTGTTCCAAAAGAAAGGACACTTAAAGAGAATAAGGGAAACTTTATATATCATGATCATAAGGAAAAGGAAACAAAAAAGGAATATGGTAGAAATAGTTGCTGACATTTAAAATGGCAGAATGCTTAGCCTTTCATAAATGAAAAATTAGTCATGGAGACCCATGTAATAGCATTGGTAGGAAAGGAGGTAGTGCATTCATCATCATGGCAGGCTGGATGTGAGGAAACTCCAGAGATAGATGACCTCATGATAAGACAAATTATGTTTAAAGAGACACCAGTGAGAGGATGGCACTTGGAGCAGAGCAAGAGAAATCATAGCTATAGTTGTGGGAGAAGATGGTAAGCAAAATGTTCTCCTTTCATATCCATACATGAGTCAAAATGATTTATTCTACAAAGTAAAGGCAGTCAGGAACTTGGAAATCAACTATTATGCCTAAAGCATTCAGAAGCCTAGTGATGACATTAGCAAATAGTCATGTTTTTGGGTGATACCTAGGAATGGACAGAGTCTCTGATGTCAAATATGCTACCACTTACAGAGATGATGTTATAAGGCAGTCTGAGGTTTGGGACTCTCAGCTAATGAAGTACTGGGTGTACTAGAGTGCCCAAGAAATACCAGCTTGAGTGACAAAGCCTTCATGATCACTTTAGGCATGCTACAGATAAAATATTTAGGGAATTTATGAGCAGGAAGATTATTAGACCACAGAAAGAAAAAAACAGATGTAATGAGAAACTGGTCTATTGTATGTACAAAAAAAGTAAGGGCATTGTTGGGATTAGCTGGGTATTAACAAAGGTTTGTACCCCTCATATGCTAATAAGGCTTTGTCTCACCTGTTTGTGCTTCATAGTCATATTTTGACACATTTCCATGCCATGTGCAGATTTTTTATAATAATAACATAATCATAATAATAGCATAATTATGCCTTTTCTCTATACTTTGCCTTTGTTAAAGATACTTTTTTGCTGCCAGCTTTCCTATCTCTTGGTGGGTGCTGCTTGTCATGGCTCAGCTAAACTCATGTGCACCAAGGAGTGGATCATATAGGTAGAAAATAGCACATTATTACTTTAATAATCAGGAAATCCTTGACCGGTTTAGACTGGGCAATGATATTGTAAGAGTCTTAGTGACCATGTACGGCCCCCACAGAGGTACTGGGGGATTTGTGGTCTCTATCCCTGTCAATACAAAGTTTTTATATTTCTAACTATACTTGCCATGTGGACTTTCCATTGACAGACTGTGGGCATGTTGGGAATTTCTCAGTCTTTTGCCTTGAGGATATTTCAGCAGTTCCTGGACATACTCTTGGCACATGTAGACCAGTAGATCTATTTTCCAGTGTTACCTCAGGACTGAGCGAGGACTATGAATGCCTCTATGTGGTGGAAGCTTACCCTGAAGAACTTGGTGCAAAAGGTTATACCATTGTTGCAATTAGAAGCCCATCTGGTCCATGGGAGAGTGGTACTGCAATAGGAAGGGCTAACCATTCCATCATTTGCCAGATAGTGTGAGATGCATAGGGTAGCATTGTTAACATGTCTGCCCACCATCTGGGCAGTGCTCATGATTGCCATATCTGTCACACTAGCTCACTCTGTCATCTCTTCCTGCATGGAAGGATGTCCAGTGGCCATTTTATTGGTAAGTGGAAATATATATATATATATATATATATATATATATATATATATATATATATATATATAGATAATGCTTACTACTAAACCACTTTCCATTTGTTTCATCTCTCCCCCACTTCTTTTTTTCAGGTAATGCTGAATATCCAGTGGAGTCATGGCTCATAACAACAGTGAGAAATCCAAGTGGAGCTGAGGAAGTTAATTTAAATACAGCCATGTCCCAGACTTAAATTGTCAGAGAGAGGCTATCCAACTTGTTGAACAGCCAGTTGAGATGCCTGGATGTGTCTGGTGGTGCCCTTCTGTATGTTCCAGCTACTGCATACAGGGTATTTACTGCTTGCTGCATTCTGTGCAAAGTGTTCATGTGCCTATCTGGTAGTGAAGTGATCTATGCTGTCAGCCATTTCTCTGCTGATTTCATCTAAATTTACTGGCATAGTGGAATTGCTCATTTCTGCTGCTGACCTTATAAAGAATTAATTGATTAAATTACTACTCAGGTACGGGAGTACACTACTGTATGCTGTATAAGGAGGTGTGGAGGACACCTATCATGCAAACTTTGCGAACTGTCTTTATTTGTAGAAGCGGAGGGGTTACTTGTCATATATCATATGTAATCATTCCTCCTGGATATTCATTTCTCTGTGTAAATATGGTAGAATGGCCAAACCCACCTTCCAGAGCAGATGTCTGTTGATGTTGCAGACATGGGAAATAGCCAGTGTCCACACCACCTATATTTTTTCAAATGCCATAATTACCTTTTTCATAGTCATTACCCCAAATAGAGATGAAGTATTCTTCATCAGACATCAAAAGGATGTGTTCATGCCCCTCTTCCCCCAGAGGTGCTATGGTCAATTGCATTCTGCTATTCTTTTACTATGGTACGTTCTAATACATCATGGGCCCTGTTTTTGCAGTCTGTTGATGTGTAGTTCCTTCCACCAACATGATTCGTATCCACAGCCACTTGGTTCTAGGCTTTTGCCCTCTCAGCTTGTCTGGGTCCTCTTTTTCCAGAAAGATGTTTGCCATTTGTCCTCTAGACAGCCATGAGGATGTGGTTCTCCTCAAGGCTAGATCCATCCTTTTTCTGCCTTGATCCCATTATTCATTTACCTAAAGCCATGTGCAGAAGTAATATACTGTAACTTGATCCACTCATCAGCCACTTGTCAGTCACTTGTCAGCCAAAGAACACAGCAATGAAAGTATGTTTGCTTTCGTCACCAATAAGTCAAAGATCTGAGTACAAAAACATTTATGGTGATTCAGCACCTATATTCACATGCACATATTCCAAGTCCATCTTCAACCAGTTTAAATCATGCAGTATTAACCTGTACAGTATCATCTTCGAACGCATGATACGATTACAAGCACTTCTCATTATTCTACCATCTTTTGCCATTGCTAACAGAGTTGTTTCCTTCTCCTATCACTTCCCTGTGTTTATACTGCCAGTTTTCATTCATGAGTGACAGGTGACAGTCACAAATCCAACAGTAAAGTAGCATGTATCCAGACAACACAATACCTTGGTGAAAATGCAGAACATCAGACTTCACTCACTTCAAACTATGTACTTCTGCCCTAGGTACCATAATCCATAAATGACAAAAACATTCACAGTGCCATTATGTCTACTTCCCTACACATTCTAGTGCAGCTGTCAGGAATTGTCATTTGTAAATGACACTCCTGTCATCTGTCTTAATATAATAATAATCATTGTTCTCTAATGTCTATATGAACTGCTTCCCAATAATTTCTAACATGATTACTATTTTTATCCTACTAGATAAAGTTTATGCTTTCATAAACCATTTGATGCCTATCTCAAGTAATCATAACTAAATTTGGCAGCTTTACAGTTATTCAAATAAATTCAAGCTCTTTTACATGTTTTTTGTGTGCATATTTCGGCTGAATTACATGTATCTCTATGAATCTCAGTAATACATGGGAGTGTATGACAACAGATTCATGTAAGAAGACCTTGCGTAGCCATGGAAGAGCTGCACTGGGCAGAGCTGAGGCTAGCTGTCCTCCTTGAGAATGTATGAACAAGCCTAATATATCTCAAATGTCCTTATGCATGCAAAAGGGGCAAAGGTGTCAGCTACAGTTGATTTAATTGGGATGATTAAACCAAGCCAATCCTGCACACTGGGGCACACCTCATCACTTCAAATCACTTAACAGTTTAAATGACATCAACTGGAAGATTTATTTACAAAGTAAAAATGAAAGAAACAAGATGATTTGCTGATGCATTACTGAAAAAGGCATGCATAAAGAAATGATTAATGCACGACCTTCAGGTTTAGCATTCAAATAAAGTTAACAATACAGCACAGCAGCAGAGACACAAATAAGCTAGTTAAAAAGTAGCTATTTCATAAATTAATTTTATTTACCTTGGGAAGGTAATGTGAAAATATTCATTAAAAAAATATCTATGTGACAAAGCAATTTGACAACAAAGACAGATTTCTAGAATAAGTATTTTTGTCTCCATTTCTTTTTAAATGTAATCAAAAATATATTTAAAAAACATACCTTATAAATTTTCAATAAATGCAGGTAAATGCAAGAAAAAATGTATATAAGTGCAAATATGTTTCCGCATGTAATAAAAAGGTATGAGTAGGTGTGAACTTATCTATAGACAGAAATTATTTATGTATACAAATGTAGCATGTTTATGTGCAGATGTGTTTTTTGTAGAGATACAAATTTATTTCTAGGAGTAAAAATACATATGCGAGTACACACCTATAAAAGTATAAAGTACTGCAGTAGTATACATATATTATAAATACATGTATATAAATCTCTCTCTTTCTCTCTCTCCTAAATACACACACACACAACACTCACACACACACACACACACACACACACACACACACACACACACACACACACACACACACACACACACACACACACACTGAAGTGATCACCGGGGTAAACTTTCTTTTTCCCATCCACTCATCAAGGTTTCTCTTGGAGTGTTAGTGAGGAGCTTTGCATAATGTAGACTGGAATCTTATTCCAAAATCATGGGAATTCTCTGGGACACGAATCTATCCCTCCAGCACATCCTATTTATTGTTGTGGTGAGTAGATCCCTAGAGTGTGTGGCTCGAAGGGATAAGGTTTTCTTTAGGTGGAGCATGTCCTTCAATTCTGGGTTGGACATGACCTTGCATGTCAGGCAGAGATCACCTCTGAGTAGGCGGTATGCAGCTGAGTACAGCTGGAGTTTCTTCAGTCGAGCTGCATAGGACATCTGTTTGAGGCAAGTGATCCTCTTGGTGAGGTACTTCTGTGGTCTTTCCAGCTGTTGCAGGTGTCTTGTAAGGTACATCTCAAATGGGGCATTGTACTCTATGATGGGTCTGATGAGTGATGAGTAGAGGGGCACAATGACCTCTTTTGATCTGGATGCGAACCCTTTTGTGATTAGGTGTGCCACATAGAAGGATTTTCTAACCACTTTGGAAATGTGATTATCAAAGGAGAGATTACTATCTACTTGGGTCCCCAGATCCCTTATTATGTATTCCGTATTTAGGGGACTACCACCTATGTGGTCGTTTGTGGGTACTTTGTTTTTTCCAAAGTGGATGACTATGCGCTTTTTGGCATTTAGCTTGAGGCCATGATTTTGACACCAGGTATCCATCTCAATGAGACCCTTTTGGAGAATGTCTTTGTCAGCCAAAGAGTCAATTATAGCCCCTAGTTTGCAGTCACCTGTGAACTTGGTCATCCATAGTCTTCCTGTGCTTGCTTGTACCTCTGAAAAGTATATGCCGAGCAGGAGGGGTCCTAGGACTGAGCCCTGGGGAATGCCACTTGTAACCAGTTTAGAGTCGGTCCTAGCTCCTGCAACTCTCACCATGTGGGTTCTGTCTGTGAGCCAGTTGGCAACCCATCCTGTGACGTAGGGGTTTATGTTCTGGCTGGTGAGCTTGTCTATAATACCAGAATGGGGAATGGTGTCAAAGGCCTTTGAGAGGTCTAGGTAGGCTGTGTGTACCACCTTTCCCTCGTCTATAGCCTTGGTAACTGTCTCAAAGAAGTCCACCAGGTTTAGGAGGCATAATCTGCCCCTAACAAAGCCAAACTGGGTAGAGTCCAGTGATTGTAGGTTCCCAATGTCTCTGTTAATAAGTTCCATGATGATGCGCTCCATAGCCTTGCAGACCAAGCTAGTCAGTTATGCAGTGATAGTTCCTGAGGTGTGTTGTGGCTCCACCTTTGTGGAGTGGAATAACCATTGCCGTGCACCATTCTATGGGTACATAGCCTGTAGAGAGGCTGAGTTTGAACAGTGTGTTTAGATGAGGGGTTAGTTCATCTTTAAGCTCATGTAGGAAGCAGCCTGGGACACCGTCTGGTCCCATTGATGCTGTGTTTTTTTGCTTTGGAGAGGGCTGTTTTAACCTGCGTGTCTGTGATTTCAGGGGCTCTACATTCTTCTGGTATGGTTATTGGTCCTTTTGGGGGTGAGAGGGGGTTGAAGTTTGAACTGAGCCTGTCTGCCAGGATGTTGGTGATATCAGTCGGTTCAGTGTATTTTGTGCCATTTTTCACTAACTCCGAGCAGATCTGAGCATTGCCACTTAGATTCTTGACATAGCTAAAACATTCCTTGTGGTTATCTTTGGAGTCCTTGGCAATTATTCTTTCGATGCTCGCCTTGGATGATTTTATGAGGGATCATAGTTTCTTGCTGATACTGATCAGGGATGCCTTCTCTTCTTGAGATTTTACTTTTTTCTGTACTAGTTTCCTCCTTTACATTCTCAGTAGGGCTACTACTCTATCAACTACCAAGTTGTGTTTAATGCCATTCTACTGACATTCACAGTAGTTCAAAAATCAGCAAATCAAACAGCAGATTTGCTGATTTTCAAACTAAGATGTCGAAGACACATCGTAATGCCCCCCTGCACCCCCCATGTGGGGGGCTGCATGCCCCACACCCCCCTACTTTAACATACTAACTGCAAGATGGCACTTCAGTGGGGAAAGGGATCATTTCCCATTCCCCGCTATAGTGCAATCTGCACCCACAATGTCAAATCTGCAATGAGTGATTGCCAATGTGAATTCGCCCATTGCACATTCGGACAATTTTTTTCGAGGTTTTGCCAATTTGGAAACCTTCTTTCGCACAAAGTGCATTTACCAAAGTGCATAATGCAGTTATGAAAGTAAACCTGTTGGATATCTCCCCTTGTAAACATCTGATACAGTTAGGAGGTGTGCCAGATATGTGAGTCATGGTAACTGCCAGGGTTGCCAGCACACACATTCAAGATGACTGCCCTGGCATTACACACATCTTGGTAGTCGATACAGTGGTAGCCCTCCCTGTTAAGGTGTGTTTTTTGCCGGTGCTGGTTTAAAGGGTCTACGTGAGACAGGTGGTGAGATACTAGTTTTATATATATATATATATATATATATATATATATATATATATATATATACATACACACACACACACACACACATATATATATATATATATATATATATATATATATACACACACACACACACACACATATATATATATATATATATATATATATATATATATATATATATATATTTATATATATATATACACACACAGGTACACTTCATATAATTGAATTACTGAAATCTCGAATTTCGTATGGTCGAGACCATATGATCGAGATTTCAGTAAATCGAATATGTGTAGTGTTGAAAAATAAAAGTTTACTTACCTTAATACATTGCGTACACACAGAGGCAAGGATTCTTGTACGCTCTGTGTGTACGTAATGTTTTATTTTTTTGTGTGGTGTTGACAAGAAATGAGAAATCTCCCATTTTGCGCTTCCGCATACAGCGCAAGATGGGAGATTTCCCATTTCCCCACTGTAGCGCGATCTTGGAGTTGGTATATTTAAGTAGGGGGGGTGTGGGGGGCACAAACAAAAAGCGCGCCAACGATCATTGATGTTGTTTGAAAATGTCTTTTATATGGTTAGAATTTATTCTTTGATTAGGTATGATACCATATGGCAACAATATTTTATTCTCCTTGGTTGTCCTATGAGATATGTTTATAGTTTTTAAACTATTGCATGGTTCTGCATTTTATCTTTAATTTTTTATTGAAGGAAGTGACGTTATATATGCCACTCACTATGTTTTAAATTTGAAAGGCTGGCGCGCTTTTTGTTTGTTTCTGAGGAAGCTACTGAAGGTTCAGTGGCGAAAACGCTGAAGTCTTGAGTGAAAATAAATTGCGTTAAATTAAATCAATTTGGAGCCGCTTGTTCTGTCAGACACCAGGATTTGTTTTTTCGACTGTTTTCTTTTTGTGGAATTTATTTGTTTGTATTATGGCTTCTGGTGGTCTGACTAGTCCAGGGACTCCTAATATTTTTGGGACTGATACTTCAAATGCAATGCGTGAGAGCATGGACATTCCAGCGCTCCTAATGTCCTTGTCTCCACGGTTAGATGTGATGAACACACATCTGGACAACCTCGACAGGAGGGATGCAAATAGGATGGCAGTTGCGGAAGAAAGTTTTTTGGCAACATCTTTTCCCAGACAACACGAACATAGTCTAGGGCAGTCTATACCAGCAGGGCAACCGATTCGTAGCTCTGCAAATACTGACAATGACACTGCCTTAAACAGAGAAAACATACGGGGCCAGTCAGCATTGAACTTACCCCCACTGGCTCAAGGATTTCCAACTAATACCAACTTGGGGCTTATTGGTGTGCCTTCACTTACGGAATGGTTGGAGAATTTAGCTCCAATTTCTTTCACGCATCAGTTAACAGCAGGCTTACTGGCCACAAGTTTAGATGTTTCATCAAATATTGATAATATTACTGAAAAGCTTAAACAACTGGATGGGAAACTTTTAACACTGAAAAAACTACAATTAGAAATATCATATTTTCAACAGTGTTTAGCTGACAACATAGTGCCAAAAGGTCTTCGCAACAATTTTTCCCCTACAGGGCTTTTTTTGGACTCTGCCTTTACTGCTGACTTAATGGCACTGTTTGAACGGCAAGATGTTCAACTTTTAGAACTTATGATCAAACACTACTCAAAGCACATTGGTGAGCTTATGGCTGAAGTTAACAGTTTGGATGAAAATATTAAAATTGATGTGGATTTTTTAAGGTATAAATATGACTATCACAGAATTTTTACTAGCATCGATGCCTTACTTGTAAAACTGAAATCCAACAAAATAAAAAAATTAACCAGAGACAGGCACGCGTATCAACAAAAGTGTGCATACCCTAAACTGTGTAGGCTTAAGCAAAGTAATGGCACCCAAAACGGGGGTCATATCCCTGGCACGAACACCATTGACGACTTCCCAGATCTTGAAGTCATAGAGGAAGACGGCGAGGCGTCTCCAGTACATGTGCCTAGGAGGAGTAATAGAATTAGAGCAAACATTAACAATAAACCTACTGGTAACAACCATAGCTCTAGTAATAAAGATTTTTTAGGAGGGAGAAACAACCGCCAATTCCAGAACAAGAACAGGAACTGGAACAACCAACGCCACTAGATGACATGACTGGTGGTATTAACTCAGATACTAACTCCTTGGTTATTTTGACTAACAGAAAAGGGGATTTTCATATTTATAACTTTGCTAATGTGTCCTTGGATGCCGATCTTGTTGACCTCTTGGCCAATGGGTACACTTTTGTGCCTAGTCAACATTTCAACTTAACAAAGACACTGATTGATTTAAAATGCTTTGTTAGGAAGTTAAATTTGAATGTTTTATTCAGTGATATGGGTTCAACTAGTCGGACTAGCCTTAAGCTATCTAGTACTTTCAATCCCCCATTACACCCTAACTTACATATCTTTGAGAATACATGTGAGGTCGACATCAGACACCTTCATACCTTAAACACCAAAAGGGCTTTTGTGGCTAAGGGTAATATTTCTGGGGACCAGTTAACAGCTTTGAATGATTTATGTAAGATGCCAGTTAGAGTCTTAAAACCCGACAAAGGTGGTGGCTTGGTAATACTTGACAATATTGATTACAACAAAAAGATGTTATCTGTTTTGAATTCCCCCGCTTATGCTGTCTCTTCATTGAATGAAATGGCAGGGTCCCAAAACAGGATTAGGGGTTACTTCCGAGACCTTTTTCTATCTGGTAAAATGTATCTAGATACCTATAATTTTATTGATATTACGTTTCCTAAAGTTCCAGTAATGTTTGGGATCCCCAAGATCCACAAGGACTTACTAAATCCACCTATGCGGGCCCTTGTGGATAGCAGGTGCTCAATGACTCACCCATGTGCTCGATTGATTGACAGCATTGTTTCAAAATACCTTAAGATGATACCAGGGATCTGCAAAGATTCATGGTCCTTTCTAAAATGTATCAATGACATCGAGTTTGATAATTCACTTAATTTCCTTACAATAGATGTCATTGACCTCTATACTTCCATTCCCCACCAAGAAGCTGTTGAATGGGTTGAGTTAATGTTAAGGGACCTAAAGGCATCACATGACGATATTGTCATTGTTACAGAGCTATTAGATATAGTGCTTTCATGCAA
>NC_056737.1:1223181435-1223341435 GCF_019279795.1 Protopterus annectens
CTTGGTGTATAGAAGAACAGCAACATCAGTGCCTACATCTGCACTGCCTAGAGGGCATCAGCTATGGAACACAGTGGCAAATGTGTTCCATGTCTTCTCCTATTAATATTGAACCACCTAACTCTACTTCACTGTATCTCTCAGATGTCCCTGAACACCAAGTGGGTCCTGTAACAGCGAACTTGCCTGCATCTGGTATGTATGGGCTGTGGCACATGTAAGTAAGTGGATCACATACAGGGTTGTTACAGGAATGTACTTACAAATAAAAGCAACAACACTTAGTTGAATATTTTTCTAATAAAATGCTGACTTTTGCTAAAGAACACACATTAGTTGCAGACATAAATAAACTAAACAAAAGGATGTAAGTTTCCTTTCCATAATCAAAAATAAAATGCTAAAGTTAAAAATGAAACACAAATCCACTTATTATCCATAACAGGAGAGAATTTGTGAATACATGCTAATAATACATGTATTACCTGTATTAATCTTTATGTTATTTAAACAAAATATTGAAAAGTTCTGTGTGTATTTAACTTCTTCAAGAAAATATTCACAAGTAAACAAAGTGCAGATATATTTGAATTGCATTATTACCATATAAACTGGTAATCATGTATCATACATTGTCGCTTCATATTTATGAATTACACATGAGGGGGGAATTCAATAACACCTACATGGATTGAGTTTCCATGTAGGTATAGTGGCATGGAGATTACATGGCCGTAAGCAACTGTCCGATCCAATAAATAGAGCTCAGGGGTGTACACGAGCATGTGGACACGGAAGTGTCCTTGGCATGCAAGTCATCTCATAAGCAGGTGAGTTGCATGCAAATGAGGGTGTAGAGCAATCCAGCAAGCAGATAGACAGTCATGCACTTCCCGTGCTGGTGTCAGAAGTGTACACAGAAAATTTCCCTGTACAAGAAAGTAAAAATTTAACTGGGGCTGTAAAAGCCTAGGCAGAAGGTCATAAATAGCATAGCAGACACAGATATGTACAAAACTATGCCCTGTGTGTCCAAACTGTAATGGGAAATATCATAAAATAAATATTATTTTTATTTTTTTTAGTAACCGTATTATGTTTGCATGACACACAGCAGTGCGCAAGCATGCCATTATGGTGAAAAAACAAAGAAAAAAGTGTAAAAAGGAGGAGAAATAAAAATGTGACAATAATGCTTTATAACACTTTGCATGGAGTATGTACAATGGTAAACTGCTGTGGATGCTAAAGAGGCAAGGCCTGGAACAATGCAGCTTGCAGGTATTAAGTATGGACCCATATGCAAATGACCTGGGCTTACAGAATAGCAAAAATGGGTTACCATGTCTTCAGATAAAATCCGTGTATCCCCAGAAACATGTTTCTGTCCACAGGAGAGCTAACTGACATCAAAAGGGAGTGTGTCATTCTCTGTTTAAGCAGATTGGAGTTCAGCAGCACCCATTTGTGCAACGTGCCACTCAGCTAAGGAGGAGTATGTGTGTGTCCAGTACTGCTAAGCTTTGTTTATCTCCAAGGCAAATGTTTTAGCTGGTTTGAATAGGTTTCAGCAGGTTTGTGCATTGCACCAATCAACTAAAGCAGGGTGGGTGTGTTCAGACTGCTGAGCAGTGTTTATACCAGTGCCGTGGATTTGCACACCATCACACTGCTTAGCAGGGAAGGCATTAAAAATAAAGGATATTACCTGGGAAATCCAGCCATGTATAAATTATGGATAACCCCTGCTCCACTTACACTGGGCCATTCAAACCTCTCAATGATGTACCTGACAGATGGAATGCATCATAGTTATTCAATCACTCAGGGTGCATCTGCAACAGAGCACTATAAAGTATGCATACACCCCATAATCTGATTTTTCCCCAATACTCTGCACCATTGGAGTACAGACTGTTGAATTTTAACTGACAGAATGCCAGGGGATGCTGCAGCTCTGCTACACCTGTGTGTGCTAGAGGTTGAGGTCAGTGCTGCTGCTGCTGACAATAGGCCTAGCCTGAGAAGGAGAAGAGTGTTCAGGGCCATGGTAACCTTCCAGGAGCTACATGAGCTGGAGATTGCAGAGTGCTACAGGGTGGACAGGGACATATTACAAGAACTCAGTGAGCTCTGCCGACCTCAACTCAGACCTAGAGCCAGTAGAGGGGAACCTATCCCAGTGGAAATAAAGGTATGTGTAGCCCTTGGAATACTAGCTACAGGTACATTTCAAAGACCAGCTGGGGATATGATGGAGGTCTCATAAGCATCAGCATCCATGGTACACCACCAGTTCCTAGGTGCCATTCAGACACATGCCAGTTGAGCACATATATTCACCCCAGACCCCTGAGGAGAGAGCCAGCAGTATGCATCTCTTCTACCATGTAGCACACTTCCCTGAGGTACTGGGTGCCATAGACTGCACTCATGTACACATCAAATCACTGCCTGGTGGAGAGGGTAGAGTCTATGTCAATCACAAGGGGTATTAATCCATAAACCACTAGGTTGTGTGCAATGCCCAGGGCATTATCATGAATGTGTGTGCTGGCAGCCCCGGCAGTTATCATGACTCCCATATCTGGCACACATCACAGCTGTACCAGATGACTGCCAGGGGGGACATCCCCTATGCCCATCTACTGGGGAATGCTGGTTATGCACTGGAACAGTGGATGATGACACCCATCAGAAATGCACACACCTACCAAAGAACGCCATAATGAGGCACATGCACAAACTAGGAACATCATAGAGCATGTGTTTGGACTGCTCAAGTCACGGTTCTCCTGCCTCTATATATCTGGTGGAGACCTGCAGTACTGTCCAGCCACATGTGCACAAATGTTCACAGTATGTGCCACGCTACACAATATGATCTTGTAGAAATAGCTGTGGCAGAATCATCATAGGGAAGAGACACACAGCCTCCCACCAGTGCCAAGGTCCCTACAGGAGGACTCAAAGGAGGAACCCCCTGAGGCTGTCCCTGTAGCCAGACATAGGCATGTCCAGTATAACCTGGCCTTGGCAAAAAGGCAACGCATAACACATGCACTGACAACCTAGGGTACTAGGGACTGACACCTTACTCTGACTCACATATATAGTAAAAAGGATGCCAGCAACACCACACAACTTGTACCTTACCATGTATGGGCTGTGTACTGGTGCATCGGACAGAGTCAGCCCTGAAACACAGGTATCTCAACTGCTGCATTCACAAGGTAAGTCAGTCTCCTTTACAACAAATGTACGGGGTATTAGACTATGGTAGCATATGTATGGACCTACTGCATGTATGCAAGAGAAAGGAGTGGGCTACTGGACTACTTGCAGAGAACTAACAGCTATGTGGGACAACAGGTACTTTGTCCAATACTGACTGCTCCATAATAAGCATTAGGCCACAAGGCAGCAAAACCCAATGCAGTATATAAGGGAAATGGCTATAGGACAGTTGCATGACTGTCAATGCTAGAGTCCCTCACCTGCAATACATTAATGTTCCCATACAACTGCAGTAACAGTATGTTTGCAAGGATATATAAGCAGACCACACAGTCCCAGGGCTGTCCCAAATAACCTGGCTCCATGTTCTATTTTCCACAATATGCAGAAGTCAAAGTATATGTCTGTTTGCTTTTGATTGTGCAAGGAATTAAACCTCACTTTCTGGTAGCTTTTGTGGCTCACTAGGCTAAATACATTAGTGTGATTGATGGTGTTCATGGTTTGAACTGGCCTGTACCTGCATCTTTTGTATTTGATGTACTCCTATGGTAGAAGTCCCACAGACTGTCAATATGCTATAATCTGTTACTGCAAGAAAGCTGAACAGAGCCAGAGACAATGAAGGGATAGAGGGCCAAACCTACAGACATTATACATGCTCTGTGTAACCTAGAAGGTGGCTAGTATAACAGCAGGTTGCAATAGGTCAGAGTAGCAGCAGGATGTAAAAACCATCACTTAACTTGTGTCATTCTGTACAATAATTCAGTGTTTTCCATTTAGTAGTATATTAGTGGAAACGCACAACTGTATCAGGAACACACCAGACATATGGGGCAGAATGCCGGACAGCCTGCATAAACGTACAGAGAGAGGTGTGAAGACTGTCACCCTGTATGTGGTGTCACAGCATGAAATCCAGTCACATCTTACCTACAACCACTTAGAGCAGGAAACGTGGACAAACCCAGCAACAGTAGTAGGACAAAGTCCCAAATAAATACTGGCCAGACAAATGTAGAAAGTTCATAGAATAAGAGGGCGTGCCTTAGCATGGGTTTCCGGACTTGTATGGAATCAGAAGCTCAAATGTCTGTCATCATTGAAAATGTCAGTCTATAATGATTTGCCAATAATGTACCAAAAAAATCACAATGCTATGTAAACATAACATATATATATGATGCAAAACTCTGTATATTCTAATACAATCTGAACAGGTGATAGGTATGACACATATACTACATCCAGCTCACAGCCTGGGAATGCCTCGGACAGAATATCAGGGAGCTGCTGCACTGCTGAATCAGGTGCAGCAGCCAATTCGCTGCAGCACACAAAATCCCAAACTGGAGTACAGGCAGGTTGTCCTGGAGTTGCCTTGTAAGTACTAATAGTCACACTGTGCATGCGCCTACACTTAGCTAACTTGACCCCATGTCCTCATCTGCCAAAGGAACTGATATGTTAAAGTATGTCTGTGGAGACAGACAGCTATTTATACGTATCTATCTCACTCTATCCCCCTCACACAGGATGACCCTATCTGTCAGTATGTGGCACACATGCACACACACACACACACACACTTATATATATATATATATATATATATATATATATATATATATATATATAGATATATATATAGATATATATATGTATATATATATATATATATATATATATATATATATATATATATATATATATATATATATAAAATATATATATATATATATAAAAAACTACATAAATGTGTAGAGTGTCTATACATATAACACAGTTACACACATGCACACACACACACACACACACACACACACACACACACACACACACACACACACACACACACACACACACACACACACACACACACACACACACACACACACAAATATATATATATATATATATATATATATATATATATATATATATATATATATATATATATATATATATATATATATATATATATATATGGATTCACTTTATAATTTCGAAGTACTGAAATACCGAATTTCAGTATTTCGAAATCATAAAGCCAAACATCCATAATCCCGACAGCACACAATTGCGAAACACACAATCACGAACACATACAAATCATACACCACACGACACATACATCGTCCAACCCACACTACAACAAACAAAACACACAAACACAAAAACACAAACAAGCAAACCTACACTGCATGTAACCAGGGGGCAAGCACCCCTGCACCCCCTACTTAGATATACTAACTCCGAGATCGCACAGACACAAAAAGGAAACACACACCCGCACATTTCACAGTCCCTCGTACACACACAAACATCACACATATACATACATCCACACATTCAGACACACTCAAACTCCCACACAAGATCCTTACAAAACACTCACTCACCTTCAATTCCACCTACATCCATAGATGATACACTCCCAACACCGCACGCCACGTACCGTACACCATAACCACGAATTTGAGATATTTGAATTCGCGATAATGCATTTTCGCGATTTTCAGTTTTTGACTTTATGATTTCGAAATACTGAAATGTGGTATTTCAGTATTTCAAAATTATAAAGTGAACCCATATATATTGATAACAGACCAAGGCTGCATAATGACAAAATCTACCCAACCACAGAACCCTGTGCCTGTGGAATGTCACCCTGTAGACAGACAACATTGAGCAGGTGTTGTAATGTGCATTGGTTATATCGCAAAATTTGGACGGGCCATATTGTCACTGACCAACTGTCCACCCAGCAAACTGCAACCAGCCACACATGGTGATAAGGATAACTGTGTCAGCAGGTAACCCATTGCTAGGACAATGGATACAATTACAGCATAAAGCAGGCTCACTATGCAGGCCACACATGCTGTGTAATACAGGGCCACTTTGTGTAGTACACAAGTGCTGTGGCTGCAGCCACATGCATGTCAGATGTAATTGGTGGCATGTGCAATAAGTACTCTGAGCTATAGTATGTAATAGTAGGTAGGTAGGGGTTCTAATCTCACATCAGCCACTGTGTGTGTGTGTGTGTGTGTGTGTGTGTGTGTGTGTGTGTGTGTGTGTGTGTGTGTGTGTGTGTGTGTAGATATCATCCTTACAGCAATACAGATATGACCATCTGTCCTATGTCTGTGCAATGATTAATCATTTTATGCCCTGTGACTAGTGTCCTCCTCAACATTGGCCTCCTTGTCAACTCCTGCTGATGTCATCCACCTTAACAGCACTGGCTGACATTCTCAAACCTGATAAGCTCTGTGGCACATGCAATAAGTACTTATTGCTATAGTGTATACTACTAGATAAATAGGAGTTCTAATCTCATTGTAGGTATCTCTGTATGTGTGAGTGTCCAAAATATTCTCATGCAGCAGTACACATATGGGTGTGCAACTGTCATGCATTTTACTGCCCTGTGACTAGCTGCTGGTCCTCAATAGCCCATATCTACCTAGGCATATATGCTATCTGCCACCACATACAGTTTTATGTACAGAACACCAAGGTGATGCATATCAAGAGTAGCAGGCCTTGTCACAGGGTATTCATGCATGAGTATGCTAACTGCCCCCAATGTCCTGACACAGTATTCCACACATATGCACCTAGATAACCACACATGTATGCAGCTGTACCTTGCTGATGTCATATGTCTGCTGTGCTGCCATGCCATCCTGTTCCACTGTATTGGCACCAAATCTCCATAGTGTAGCCACTCAGACACCTGGAACAGAAACATACACAGTTCTGTGGGACACCTGTCATTCTGCAACACTACTGCCAGTCTAACATCATGCAGCAAAGGTACACAAACTTTGATGTGTACCCATGACACATGCCAGCATACAACACCTGTCATGGCATAACACTACCGCACTAGAAAATGTCATGCAATGTATTATACTCACCCTGTCCATCAGACACATAATTGCATGTTCCTGCAGTGATGGCATGGATGGCAGGGTATGTGGCACAGGCATCATCACATGCACAGGGTGTGTTGTGGGGGACAGAGACATAGGCTGTGCCAAATAGTTTGACAGCCTGTGTGTGAGTCAGGAAGGGGTGGTAGCTAGCTGGGCCATGGAGAGGTGTTGTGTGTGCCTGTTGGTGACCTGCATGTGACAGTGATGTTTGAGTTTGTGCATGTACACAGTCAAGCCAAGTGCTAGCCCAACACATGTGTATGTTGGACAGCTGTGGACCATACATGGCAGAGTAGACAGTTCACTGTCTTCAGCCATGAACACAGGAACTGCCTCTGCCTGGAGTGGCACTGGCACCACCATGCCCAGGCTCAGATGTGGTGCTAGTAGCTGATGGTGACTGCTGTCTGCTGGGACCATGTCCCCCATGGGACCACCCAGGACCAACTGCCCATGGTCTGCCACGAGGTGACATGGACAGCACACTCCCCTCTGTAGTGCTGGAGGTACTGCCAGTGCAGGAGCCTGAGTGTGCACAGCCATGTGGACTCTCAACAGATGGTGTTGCTGACCTACATCCACATGTCCGATGCCCTACTCCAACCAGATGTTCCAGCATAGACAACATGTGATCAAAGACTGATAATGTCTCAGCTCACTGTCTGTCCACTACATCAGTGAATCAATGCATGGAGTCAACCATGCAGTGGAGCCAGTCACAGATGTCAGACTGTGCTGCATCCATAATCCTAAGCATGTGTCTGGTGTTGTGTTCGGAATGTGCCTATGTCTCTATGACGGACCGAAACATGCATTGAGTGACCCTTTATGTGACACCTGTGACAGGTGTTGGATGAACAGCAGTCCTGCATCTAGCACCCCTGTCAATTTGCCTGTGTGGGACCTTGCCAGGTCTCTGGCTATGACCAGTGAGTGCACTCACTGATGCCATATTTGCCACACTATCCTATTCAATGTAGCCACACTCTGACAGTCCGATATCTGTGGCTTCAGGGGACTTTGTATGTGTAGCCCTACTTACTGCGTACAGGACAATGGGGGAGGAAGGGGAATATCAACCCATGGGACAGATTCCACCCCAACAACAACACCTGTGCCTTGCTATAGCCACCGTCATCACCAGAGTCTGATGAGACACTGACATCAAGTTGTGAAGGGAACACTCTCCAAGCCCCACGTTCACCTGTGAGGAGGGAGACAAAATAAGTACATTACTACCTGTACTATTATGTATGGTAATACACACACACACACACACACACACACACACACACACACACACACACACACACACACACACACACACACACACACACACACACACACACACATATACAGGTGAGGAGCCACAACTGCATTCTACATTCCATATCTTATCTATGATCCTATGCACAACACATATACCGACTACAACATACACAGACAAGACAGGTCCTTTATAACATGCACTGCAGCTACACCCTGTCACTATTGCTAGTATTATATACATCTGTGAGATAAGCAATATGCCTGTGTATCTGATAGACCTACACCTACAACACAGTACACCCTTCCTGAGCATACTGTTCCACTTATAGTATCACTGCCTCACATATGTACCTTCTCCATATTGTGTGTAAACAGGCATCTGTCTGTGATTGCCTCCTGTATTACAGGCTGCATAGTCCTTCACAAAATAAGTGCAAATGTGTTAATGTACCTGCATATACACAACTGGGAGCACACATTCAATGCACTGCAGTTAACTGATCCAAACCTGAACATACAACCTAGTCTACCCTGGCTAAGTATAACAGTTGTGCCTAGGTGAAAATGGCAGCCCTTACCATTCTTAGGGTATATATGATCCATAAAACAACAGTGTCAGACTTAACAGGTACAGCACTTTGGACTCTGGACACATCCAATGGACCTATGTAAATATGAGGGAGAGGTACTGACAGCAATACCAAATGTGGCATTGTTACAGGGTATTATGTACGTATATCCACATGTACAGTAGCTAATGTGATACTGCCCATATTTCTGACATTCTGTATATATGCGCAAAATGTGCATTAAAACCAATTCCCCCCATGCAGATAGACCTGACACTCATGTATTGGTATGGGGGCTGCCACAATGACTGATACAGTATTACAGTGATGAACACAGGAAGCTTACCTAGATGCTGCTCTGATGTGGATGCTGTGGCACCCACCTCCAGGATGTATGGGGTAATGGATACTTGTGAGTTGGTGGATGCTCCAAGGTTTGCCAGAAATTCCTCTGTGACTAACAGTGGTTGTTCTGCTGCAGGCCCTCCACTGGTGGCAGCACAGTCCCTGGCCACAGTGGCTGCCCTTTGCCGGGTAGCATTGGTCATATCCTTGGCCCAATGTTGGACCTGCTCATAGGTCCTGTCCTGGTGTCCTATCTGGTTGACTGCCATGATGAGGTTAGCCCACAGTACTGCATGTTGTTCCCAATGCTGTCAACTCCTGGACAGAAGAGTTTCATGATGCTGTCTGAGGCCATCCCAGATAACATCATTTTCAGCAGCTTAAAATGGTGGCTGCATCCTGCGATACATCTTTCCTGAAATACAACAAGAGGGGGATACATCACAGGACCAGATATGCGGACATGCACTATGTACAGACCCAGCACAAACAATACGGCCTGCACTATCCACCACTACCTCTCACATCATACTCCACAGTCTATCAACACACTATGTGTGTGGCTATCACCAACATAGTAGCAATACCAGTTATGTCCCTGTGTGCTGTGACAGACTCTGCTGAATGTCTCCACACCCATCAATGTCATCTACTGTGGTGTGTCTGCTATGGTCAAAGTCCCACTACTATGTCATACAGCTACTGTCAGATGAACAGGTGTGTGTTATTACAACTATATGAGGACAGTACAACAACAGCAGTGTACCACAATGACAGATAGCAATGCAATCCTGCTGTAGTATATCTTCCCTGTAGGCATCATACCTCTCCAGTACACAGATGTATGTGGAATGTGTACACGTGCCTGATATATGTGGTCCTTGTGCCACAAACATATGGATGTCAGGCAAACATTTGGCTAATAATTGATGGTTGTTGTCAGAATATGGAGAATCTGGCTGTCACACTCCAGACCCATCAGACAACATGTATGCTACGGTAATATCTGTTAGCCTATTCCTAGTATTAATTTGTATGGCCAATATGTACAGTCTGTCACTGAGGATGGGCCTGTGTCCCCCCACTAATAATGGCTATGATCTGCAGTCCTGCTGTAGGGGGTTGCTAGGTATGTTAGCCATAGTTCTCAAGTGATAAGGTACAAATGTCAACAAAACAGTGATCTAGCCACAGTGCATTAGGGACAGTCAGGCACATCTTTAAAATGTCTGTGGTATTCCTGTGACATTCAAAGACTGAGAGGAGCAGTAATACAGCACATTCTGTGATATTACAGCTTTGTCCACCCTTACATACTGTCAATTTATCTAACCCATCTTCCACTAGTTTTCATACAGGAGTCGACCATTACAGAAGGGAGTCAGAGGGCTACAGCTGTTATTTGATTCAAAGCAGGCACAGCTGAGAGGCATGCCTGTATTACCAACATGTCATTCCCATAGATGTACTACAGGCCTACTGTTGGTATCCCTATTCCCCATAATTCCATCCTCCCATCTGCGTCCCATTATATGGGGACTTGTGTTACATACCTGGCACAGTGATGTAATCCTTTTATGAACAAATCCAGAAGAAAAAGCTTGCTGAATCATAGTCTGTCTTGGAAGAGCAATATACAGACCTGTTTCACATAGGCTGTTGATTGCTTTTTGTAGGTAAAGCTCATTAACAGGTAATTGCTTCTGCATCAATCTGTGGCTCAGACTTGCTAATTACATCCAAAAGAGCTGGGTTGCACTTTCATTAGCCAATGACATGGCTCCACAGTGCAGTATTTAATGCCTTCATATAGCCCTTGACTGCTTTCTTACTCTTTTAGATAGACATTAGTGTGGTGTGGAAACCACAGCATCACAGATGGTAGGTACAACTATTGTCCATTGTTAAGATTTATGAGGTATGTCCACAGTATTGCATGGTATGTTTGGCCATTGTCCCATGACATTTTGATTATTTGGAAGTTCAGTGTTAAACATTGTGGGTTGAGGTCAATAAGGGGAGAGAGACATGTGAGTGTCAGACATCATGCCCTTCAGAATATGCATGCTGATGCAGTAGCTGCTATTCTATCAGCTCACTAACTTTGTAAGGGAAAACTGTGAAACATGTCCCTGGACCATTGCCCCTCTTTGTGTATAGTTTTGTCTGGATCCCTTGTTCTATGGGGTAGTGAGGTATGCCAGGCCTGTAGCAGGTAGCTTAACATACAGCTGCACAATTCCAGGCAGGACACATGGGGGGGAGTGTGAACACTTTGGAGGACAGTAAGCTATACGTGTAAGTGAGTCAGCAGAGTCAACTGTGTCATTAGAGCAGATCCAGGGTGAGGTTACGCTTTATAGTCCACTCGAGGCATGTCCTTAAGGTACATCTGTTATCTAACAGTGCCAATCCCAGAGCAGTAGGCAACATATAGTTAGGCTACATGAATATGTGCCATGTCTCCCTACCTACAGGCCTTTGTCTTGCAAACATGGGTAGCAGTTAATTTATAATGTACAGCATGCAAGGCATTTAACAGACTGAGCTACTGAGTCAGTGCTGCAGCAGGAGTATTGCAAGATATATGTGCATGCATGCAGTCTGTGGCACACATCATCTATATCCATCATTATGAGCATGGCTTTCAAAAGCAGTTGTGCAGCCGGATCCCTTTTGTTGACATATGCAGTTTTCCATTGGTGCCTTAGGAGATGTGTTTAAAGTTGTTGCTGATGAAAGGGGACAGTTACCTGCTATTATACCTACCAACCTGATAGAGCAAGAACTCTGGACAAAGTCATACATACAAGTGGGACAAAAGCCCAAAACTAGGGACAATCTTTGCATATTGCAACACCACACTGTAGAAAGCACCAATGTAGAGAATAGAACCACCAGCTGGTAATCCAAAGGAAATTTATTTTAAAACACACTCTGATGTCTTAGCTCCACAATCCTTCAAGGAGTATTCTACAGTCTTTACATATTGCCCATACACACATAAAATGGAGATAGAATACCAAGATTTGTATTAGCATGTGTTGTCTAACAGATATGAAGTGTGACACTCTGATGTCTTTCATGATTTTTCTAACCTCAATCTTTAATAACTTGCCACTACTTTCCCAGCAACATACATTTTTATGACAAGTGGGCCAAAAAAGGGGGCAAAACTGTGGACATTCTGCAACAGTCTGTACAGTTGACAGGTATACTTGCTATCCCAGGCCTCACGCACATCCATTATTATTTATTTGACTGTGTACTGGTGTAGTGTTTGCATCACAGTCCCATGTACACTCCCATTTTTCCTATTATATGTAGTTGCAGTCTGTCAGTGGCAATCACTGGAAACACCTGATTTATTTCAGAGGTAAGTGGCCTAGTGGGCTAATGCACTGTGCTGTATTTGACAGGAGCCTGGGAGTGAGATGTGGCAGGGGTGATTATTTTGCAGATGTACCTAACATTGTAAGAAACACATAAGATGATTAAGGCACTTTGAAACAGATTTAAGTGAGTTTGCACAGATTTGCACACAGCATAGCGGTGTGTCACTTATCTCTGCGCAAACCTCCACAACAAATAAAAAGAAAAGAAATAGAGGGTGAAAGGAAAGTGGTAAAATGGGGGTAAGCAGGGGGAAAAACATACTGAAATGCAGGTAAGGATATGCAGGATGGGTGTAGGAAAGGACCATAGCTCTCCTTTTCATGGACAGCAACAGATGTGCATTTTTACAGACATTGTACATGAATTTGAACCCACAAAACCCAGAGTGAGGGTTAGGACAACAGAAATGTGTTGTCAAGCCAATCAGACCTAATTTGTTCTGTGCCGTGGACATGTGTGTGAAATGGAAACCTATGTATGGGGCAATATTTTTTGTGGGACAGGTACCATTTTTTAAGGAGAGCGTGGAATGTTTAGGAAGGGATGTAGGTATGTGTGGGGAAGTAAGTTGGGTAGGAGAGGTTGCATTTGCAGACAGATAAGACAGAGAAGATGGCATACAGGAGCAGTGTGTGACACGTGAGGGGGGTAAACACCTTGGATGTGGATGGTGTTGTTGAATCAGAGGTACATGTACCTCCAGATGGCAGCAATGTGATTGACAACTCCCCCTATAGGCAGTCAAAACTGCTGCTACACTGCCCTGAAGGTGGTTGTGTTGGAGCTGGGTGCCAGGGCTCTCAGGCCCCATCAGGTTGTCCAGTCTGTCCTCAATCCGGCACAGGTGTTGTTTATAGGTCCTATGCACAATCCTGCACACCATGGCTGGTAGTTGATCCTGGGTGATTACCTCCCCTCTGCCACCACTCCCGAGGGGGATGGGCCCCATCCTCTGAGGTGGTTCTACTCGAGAGTGGTGCAGGGCTAGCGGAAGGGTCACCACCACCCTGGGTTCCAGATGCACTGGTACCGAGTGCCACAGCAGCTGACGTGTGGTAGGTGGATTAGCCAGAACTGGCCTACCCTGATGTACTGTGGTGATAGTAGTATAGCAATGTGTATAGGTTAGTTATGAACAAAACATTTTGTTAGTAATAACAGTATGCTGGAACATTGAAAATAACCCAATCAATTGCAATGGATATTATAAGGAACACAACAATAAATAATGTAACAGTCAGTATATGACCAGCATGCCAGTAACAGTTACAGCATAAGGCCAAAAACATAGGTAATACAACAAGATATGTTAATATGGAACCATTGTAATACATGACAATAATAAAATACATGCCCAGAATAATATTTATTGCATAACATATGTTAATGATAAACCATAACCAATGAATAACAATAAAAAAAAAAAAATATATATATATATATATATATGAATATAAGGGGTGGGGGAGATAAAAATACAGTCCATTAATACCATTATAAGCTATATAGTTGACAACAGTATTAATATCTACTCTACAGGTCTTTCCTGTCTTTATGTGTATAGGTGCCCTATAGCTGGTGTAGCACGTATATGCCTCTCAAGCTATCCACATGGGACAGTATGGGTCAGGCAGTAACACATGCAGGTGCACAACTACACAGGACTCTTGCACATCAGGTGTACCTATATAATTACCAAGGTGTTCTGTGGGCTGATGTTCTGTTACTTTGCTTTTGATATCCATCATGTGTGTGATACATCGGTGACAGAGGGATTACACAATGGTAATTACATTCCATGACAGTGTGATACTTGAGAGACATGTATGTGTACTGTAACAGAGAGTAAACAACTATTATGCCTTGCTTTGCAGGTATGGGGATAGATATCACTAGCAGTGACTGCACAGGCATATACATCAGATGTCCAAAATGGGGATCGATGCCACTAGAAGTGACTGCACAGGCATGTACAGCTGATGTCCTAAATGGGGATAGATACCACTAGCAGTGACTGCACAAGCTTGTACATCAGATGTCCTAAATAGGGATAGATACCACTAGCAGTGACTGCACAGGTGGGTACATCAGATGTCCTAAATGGGGATAGATACCGCTAGCAGTGACTGCACAGGTGTGTACATCAGATGTCCTAAATGGGGATAGATACCACTAGCAGTGACTGCACAGGCGTGTATATCAGATGTCCTAAATGGAGATAGATACCACTAGCAGTGACTGCACAGGCGTGTACATCAGATATTCTAAATGGGGATAGATATCACTAGCAGTGACTGCACAGGTGTGTACATCAGATGTCCTAAATGGGGATAGATACCACTAGCAGTGACTGCACAGGCGTGTACATCAGATGTCCTAAATGGGAATAGATACCACTAGCAGTGACTGCGCAGGCATGTACATCGGATATCCTAATTGACTGCAGCAACATTTAACAGTTACTCCAGGCATACAGCCATACCAATATTACACATTTTACTTCTTTATTTCATTTTATTAACAGTTGTACTTATTTCCTTCAGTTCCTGCACTATTATCACATGTTGGATACCGAGTTTAACAGTGTGTGACATCTGTACACATAAAATATGTTCTACCTCAACTATTTCCCCATAGGTCCAGTGGAGAGAATATCTGTTATTAATACATGACTGCTACTATAATAATTTTGGCATGCATGGGGTTAGAAACCAATAGCAGTGACTGCAGAGGACATGTACAATTAACTGCAGCAACGTGTTAGAGTCACTCCAGGCATACAACCATACTACAATTACACATTTTATTTTGTTTATTTAATTTTATTAAAACATGAACTTATTTCGTTGATCATAGGCAGTCTTATCACATGCCTGGCACTGAGTTTAACAGTCTGTGATGTCTGTACACTCAATTATATAAAAATAATATGGGCTACCTCATACATTTAACTCTTGTTCCTATGGAGAGAAAATATGTTATCATTACATAACTGATTCAGTAGTATTTATTACTACATGCAATGGGATTTAAACCCTGGTCTGTGTGTGCCAAAATGTACTTCATACAGAGCATTTTGTAAACTGAACTACTGAGTCACAGCTGATTAATGATTAACTGATAGTTGCTTAGAGCTCACCTGGAAACAAAACAAGACCTGGTAATAATTATACATTTTTATAGTAGACTGCATTGACAGATGGACATAGATGCATGCAATTTCTGCATGACAGAGATACTAGGTAACCTGTACATTACTACACAGAATACAGGTCTACACATGATATTTTTAGGGGGTGGACATATCTGTGAAGTTTACACAACATATCAGATTATTGGGATGGCTATCTCATCTGTTTACATCTGGAGACAGTACATATGCAGTCTATAGCTATTACACTGTTATACTTTCCTGCAGTACTGTACTTCAGATCTGGAATGCATATAGCTGAAAGGTAATGGTTAACACAAGACAATCCTGATATACACAATACACCTTGGGTGTTCTTGCTCTAACCTCATCTGTTACTGCAGAACATGTATGATAATTCATTTGTAGTAACACAGCTGTGACTCTACACTCATTGCACAACACTCTATATGAGATATACCTTGAGATAGGGACTGGTATTATTTAGTGTTTTTCATCAAGGACAGTGGTCATATTCGATTTCATGCAAAACAGCCCAGCTTACACACATATTGCACACCACAGCTTTATTACTGGTACCTTCATGCAGTTACTGCTATAGTTTCACATTTTTATTGCACAACACTAGTTGTACTGCAGGCGTTGCATTACAGTTGCAATTCCACAGTTATTGCAATTGAAACTTTACTTCATTTACATTATCAATGTTAATGCTTTACTCTTCCTTGCTTATTGCACTACATTTAAGTAGTCACTTATTGCAGTTCAGGTATATGACCTCATTCATTGCAATACAATCAAAACTGTATATACTTACTGGTAGTTAATGCTTTACTTTTTCTTGCTTATATGACTATACATTTCAAGTTACATCCCGAGTCACCACACTCACAGTGCATCCTGACCAGACACCACCCATATGCCTCCATGTTGTGAGCTCTCTCCTATGCAGCTGTAGGGAGAGAAGCACACCATTTTGCATACCTGTCTATCCAACATTCAGCTTAGGTATTGGTAAAACAATGATAGTGCTTACAAACTTGTGGGGGCATTCCCAGCCCGAGCTTCCCAGACCCAGACATCCAGAAGATTCCCCTTCTGACTCTCCAGGTAGTAATGGTGGTGATGATACTGATCACCTGTGTGGGGAAACCTGTAGCACTGGTGGGATCATGTGCCAGCTGTCCCAGGCCTCTGACTTGCACTGTGAACCCTGGAACTGTCCCTGCTGCAGCCAATCATCATGGTCTTTCACTAGGAGTCCAACCATGACCTTCAATTCCAGAATGTCCCACTGCTGTGCCCGGAAGTGCACACCATCTCCATCGCCTGCCATAGTTACTGCACAGTTTAAACTCCAGCTGGTTCTGCTGCATTCCTACCTATTGCACTTAAAATACCCTGTTGTCCTGCCCTTTAATACTACTGGCTAATTTTTAACAATGCGGCATGCCGCTTAACACCATGCAAACCAGCTGAGCAGAGCTGAGCAGTGTTTAAACTGGCAATACTTAGCAGTGCTTGGCATTGCTTAGCAGTATACAAACCAGGTAAGCAGAGCTATGTGGTGCCAATCACTGCCAAGCAGTACCAAGCGGTGCTAAAAATGTATCTAGTTTCAGCAGTGCTTAGCATGGCTTAGCAGGGCTTAGCACAGCTTCGTTGAATGCAGCAAAGCAGGATTTGAAAAAAAATTAGTATAATTTATTTTTGGAAAATAAATGTTTAACAACCATTTCCTGGTAACTCTAACCATTTGGTTACATGGATGTGTAGAATGGTGCTATACTTTCAGATATACCTCTCAGCTATGTTTAAGCACTGCTTAGCACCACACTGCACTGCACAAACCTGCTCATCTATGCTTAAACTTGACCTTTGCATTAATAATTAAATGTATCCAGTTTCTATTTTTAGATGTCTGCCATGTGTCAATTGCTCCACACCACACAGTGCCATGCAAATATTAAAAAAACAAAAAAAAAAATTAAATTTTACTACATTGATATAATCTACATTGGCAGTGCAAGAGGTGTGTTACTAATCCACAGACACAGTTGGTAACACACTCCCTACACTGATTTATTAAATGCATTCCATGGCTCTCCCTCGGCAACATACCATCATTAATATGCATGGCGCGCTACTAAGCGGAACCGCATACATGGTCACAGTGCCTTCTGTGAAGGCTCTACACTCTGCCTACATGGATTTTATTAAATCTGGGGGATGATCTGTTTCAAACAAGTATGCTGTTATTCATTAAAAAAAGAATAGAGTGCTTAAGGACACACAAATGTACATATGCATGTATGTATATATATATATATATATATATATATATATATATATATATATATATATATATTGGTCCTCTTCAGTAGACCAAACACTCACTTACCCAACCTTCATAACGCCAAGATGAGAAGGTCAACACCCCCATAACACCGACGTCCCAGAACACAGACTTTTCCCTCCAGTCAAGTAACCGCTTTGCCAACATGTTGAACTTTGCCCCTTACTGCCACAGTATTGCAATATCAGAGTTGGTATATTTAGTTAGGGAATGTGGAGGGCACAGTCCCTGACATGGGTGGGTTTAGTTTGTTTCTGTTTTAATTTATATTTCAGGTTGGTCAAACGGTTACTTACCTGGAGTGAAAAGTCCATGTTTCAGGACGTCAGTGAAATGTGGTTGTCAGCCTTTTCATCTCAGTTTTATGAAAGTCGAGTAAGTGAAAGTTTGGTCTACTGAAGTAGATCCATATAAATAAATATATATATATATATATATATATATATATATATATATATATATATATATATATACATAAAATTCATATATCTATATCTAAATATCTATATATATAATTATGTAAATGTGTGAGTATAATAGTGAACATTGTTTTTAATGGAGTTTTTGCCACCACCATTTTGTATGGCATTGTGCTGCAATATTGTAATAGAATCTGCCCTTACCCTGCTGTTGGGTGACCTCAGGGTTGGTATATATAATTAGCATAGATGCTGAAGGTTTGGGGGCTTACTCCTCTGCAAAAAAACATGTTTTTTAATTTTTATTGTTTTTGATCATATTCGATCTGAAATGATCATTCTTTTCATGGTCGAAATTTTGAGTATTCACTGTTTGATGATATTCTCATATATACATATATTTATTTATTTATTTGTTTTATTTTACATTTGTTGACTGGGAGTAGTCCGACTGAGTTACAAATTGCCCTTTTTTAGTGGAGGCGCAGGAAGAAAAGCTCCAGAGAACAATTATAAACTACTACAATATATTCATTAAACAATACAGTAAAAACAAATACAGAGGGAAAAGTAAAAAAAAAACAGGTATTACAGATATTTTGCTGGAATTTACACATTTGAACAATTATCAAATATTTTCTAATCAATAGAAATGCAGTCAATATATGAAAATTTACATTCAGTAATCTATCTATATATGTAGTATATATGCATATATATATATATATATATATATATATATATATAGAGAGAGAGAGAGAGAGAGAGGGACATTAAGATAAACTATTTTTAAGTGAAAACAAATAAGCCAGTGTCTCAAACTGGAGCTGCTTAAGACTTTATTATTGGGTCACAAACATCTAGCAGTTTTGCAGTCTTTGCCTTCCAGGATGAAACAGAGCAGCTCAAGTCAGATCTTCTGTATTTATATAATATGTCTATGATTCCTCCAGCAGCATAACAATTACATTCTAGTAATTTCTTGTACAGGCTGCACACAACTACTCAGACGCACATTAACTGTATGAGGATTATGCACACCTTACACATGGCCACTACACATGCTAATTAGCTCTGTGCTATGTGCAATGTTTCAATGAATCGTAGAATCTCAGCTCTGAACTAAATCATAGACATTTGGATTGTGCATTCCCATTCTTTCCTTAGGAAAAAAGTACCAGATTTTAAAAGGAATTGTGTCTTTATCTTTTCTAAATATTTCTTACTGTGATTTCTAGTCCACTTATCAAAAATCTTGCACACAAGGATAATGCTGCAAAACATTCTATTAATATTTCTGTCATGAGCTTCTTTACAATGTTTTGATTCTGCATTCATATATTTTTTTCTTATAATGTCCCTCAGATTGTCTTTTATTCTAACTTCAAATGATCCAGTAAAATGCCCTATATATTTTGCACTCCCAATTATATATATATATATATATATATATATATATATATATATATATATATATGTGTGTGTGTATGTGTGTGTGTGTGTGTGTGTGTGTGTGTTTGTAGAATACCTTGCAGAGCAGTTCTTCATACACTTGGTATATGAACAGTATAAGAATAAATAATGCATTTTCCATACATGAAGGCATCCCTTGGCAATGATGTTAATAAAATACGATTTTGCAGCTTTAAGCAACTCCATTTTAGGAATTTAGCTTATGTTTTCACTGTATTTAAGAAAAGTCTATGATAAGTATATGAGGATAGCATGAATCACAAAATGGCAGCTGAATTTGTTAATATACTGGTATTAATGCTACTGTAGATGACTGTTATTGCTGTCTGATCTTAATAAAATGAGAGATTGCAAACAGTTCAGACCTGAGTTCAAACAATACCTAAATGAACAATATAAGTGCATGTCAGGACACGTGCCTTGTCACTTAACACTCATGGTTGCACTGTTACATTTATTGTTCAAACAATACTTAACTGAACAATACGTCACTATAACATTCATCCCAGGAAACCTTGACTGCTTCATCTCTTAATATCTACACCATATAATTTCATTCACACTGTTTCCCCATTTGCACTATCCTCCCCTTCTGTATAGCTACAAGTAATATCCACTTTAATGTTACTAACAAATCGATTGCAGCTCTTAGCTTTCTACAGTCTCTGCTCTCTTCACTACTAAAATTTCTCTCCATACTTGTATACATTCCATCCAGTTCTGGCTGGAAGACATTTACCTCACCTACAACACCTGTATACTCCCAGTCTTACTTCTTTTTCAACCTTCCTGTTAAAAATGTGTATATTGTTTTGCACATGTGCCAAGGTATGTGACCATACTATATAGTTTAGTTCGTAGGTTCATAGGTTCATAGGTAGGTACTAGACTATCTGCCCAGAGGCATTTATAAGCCTAGCCAGAATGTACTGGCTTTTGCCTCCCCCTTAGATTAGCTCCCTGTTACTCTGTCCAGCAGAGCCACTGAAGTGATCCCCGGGGTAAACTTTCTGTTTCCCATCCACTTGTCAAGGTTTCTCTTGAAGAGTTTTAGCAAGGAGCTCTGCCTAATGTAGATTGGAATCTTGTTCCACAGCATGGGAAGTCTCTGGGACAGGAATCTATCCCTCCAGCATGTCCTATTTATTGTTGTGGTGAAGTTTAGATCCCTAGAGTGTGTGGCACGAGGTGATAAGGTTTTCTTTAGGTGGAGCATGTCCATCAATTCTCGGTTGGACATAGCCTTGTATGTCAGGCAGAGATCACCTCTGAGTAGGCAGTATGCAACCGAGTACAGTTGGAGTTTTTTCAGTCAAGCTGCATAGGGCACCTGTTTGAGGCCAGTGATCCTCTTGGTGAGGTACGTCTGTGGTCTTTCCGCTGTTGCAGGTGTCTTGTAAGGTACATCCCAAATGGGGCATTGTACTCTATGATGGGTCTGATGAGTGATGAGTAGAGGGGCACAATGACCTTTTTTGATCTGGATGCAAACCCTTTTGTGATTAGGTGGGCCACATAGAAGGATTTTCTAACCACTTTGGCAATGTGATTATCAAAGGAGAGATTACTATCTACTTGTATCCCCAGATCCCTTATTATGTCTTCTGTATTTAGGGGACTACCACCTATGTGGTAGTTTGTGGGTACTTTGTGTTTTCCAAAGGGGATGACTATGCACTTTTTAGTATTTAGCTTGAGGCCATGATTTTGACACTAGGTATCCGTCTCAGTGAGACCCTTTTGGAGGATGTCTGTGTCAGCCAGAGAGTCAATTATAGCACCTAATTTGCAGTCGTTTGTGAACTTGGTCAGCCATAGTCCTCCTGTGCTTGCCTGTACCTCTGAGAAGTATATGCCGAACAGGAGGTGTCCTAGGACTGGGCCCTGGGGAATGCCACTTGTAACCGGTTTAGAGTTGGACCTAGCTCCCGCAACTCTCACCATGTGGGTTCTGTCCGAGAGACAGTTGGCAACCCATCTTGTGACATAGGGGTTTATGTACAGGCTGGTGAGCTTGTCTATAATACTAGAATGGGGAATGGTATCGAAGGCCTTTGCGAGATCTAGGTAGGCTGTGTGTACCACCTTTCCCTCATCTATAGCCTTGGTAATGGTCTCAAAAAAGTCCACCAGGTTTAGGAGGCATGATCTGCCAGTAACAAAGCAGAACTCGGTAGGGTCCAGTGTTTGAAGGTTCCCAATGTCTCTGTTAATGAGTTCCATGATGATGTGCTCCATAGCCTTGCAGAGCAAGCTAGTCAGGCTTATAGGGTGATAGTTCCTGGTATCTGTTGTGGTTCCACCTTTGTGGAGTGGAATAACCATTGCTGTGCACCACTCTATGGGTACGTAGCCTGTGGAGAGGCTGAGTTTGAACAGTGTGTTTAGGTGAGGGGTTAGTTCATCTTTGAGCTCTTGTAGGATGCAGTCTGGGACACTGTCCAGTCCCATTGATGCTGTGTTTTTGGCTTTGGAGAGGGCTGTTTTAACCTGAATGTCTGTGATTTCAGGGACTCTACATTCCTCTGGTATGGTTATGGGCCCTTTGGGAGTGAGAGGGGGTGAAGTTTGCACTGAACCTGTCTGCCAGGATATTGGCAATAGCGGTCAGTTCAGTGTATTTTGTGCCATTCTGCACTAACTCCGAGCAGTTCTGAGCATTGCCACTTAAATTCTTGACATAGCTAAATAATGCCTTGTGGTTATCTTTGGAGTCCTTGGCAATTTTTCTTTTGAATGCTCACCTTGGATGATTTTATGAGGGATCGTAGTTTCTTGCTGGTACTGATCAGGGATGTCTTCCCTTCTTGGGATTTTACTCTTTTCTGTACTAGTTTTCTCCTTCTATTGTATAGCTTGTTTATGGCAGGGATCCACCAGACTGGTTTCCTTTTCTTGGAGGAGTGAGTCTTGGTTTTGCTTGGGATAGCACGATCCATGCATTCTTGTAGGTGCCCGTAGAATGCATTAGTAAAGGATTTTGCAGCTTGGACAGCGTTATCCTTTAGCGAGGGGGCTTTGAAACTTTCTACCTCGGTCTTAAGTAAGTTATTCCCTTAATTTTAGTTTAATCTTGCTGCTATGTATCTGACCCAGACTGAGCCTGCAAATGGGTAAATTGGATCAATGTTCTACCTAGTAAACAAAATTAAATAAATACATAACTAAAGTATAAAGCTCTGTGCATATTCAAAACTGTTGTTAAGGCAAAGAACCTTCTTGTTGTGACACTTCGATAGTATTGCTTGTTGCTTTGGTGGTAATTCAAAATAGACTACATCCTAGCCCAATATTCATAATCTGGGGCTTCACAAATGAGTTACGGTTATCTGTGAATACTGAAACTACATGGATATGCAAATAAGATCAGCAAAAGGCATTTCCAATGAATACTGAAAAGTGAAGTATTTTTTAAAAACACGCCCACTCATCACAGAAGAAGTTGTATATAGTTCATCATTATGAACTTGCAAATTATTTTGCAAAATAGAGAATGTTCACATGCAGTGGGTAAACACTGCTGAGCAAAGTCACACTCAAAATGTTTGAGGAAAGCTGTGCTGTCCACTCAGACCACTGACACAGCTGGAAATGGTCAGAGTCCTTCAGGGCATGCATGACTATTTCCATTACTACTTCAAAATGGCAGAGATTAGGGATAATACCATGGTCCCACTGATGGTGGCATCCCAAGCATCAGCAGCTGCCTCCATTCATGGGACAAAGCAGAGGTGGACTAGAGTCAGTCTTCCGAGAGGCAGGGAATGTGGTACTGTCTGGACACCTGGATGGAGATCACATGATACTACTACTGCTTCTCAAGAGAGTAATGTTAGTAGTCAACATGAACAATTACAACACATTTCACACAGGCCATCTCAGTGGTCATCTACACCTAGCAAAACCTCACCTTGAAGATCACAATCATGTGCATGCAGTGGTGTCAGGTCAGTGACAGCAGGACCATCTGCATCAAGTAGGTGAGCAAACTAACTCACCTTACAGTTCTTATAGTAGCTCTGCCTCCAAATCAGTTGCACCATCACATGGACTATCAATAGGAGATGCGTAAGACTCATTTGATGTAAAACTACTAGGTATGTCATGAATGAACATTAGACAATAAAACACTACATGGATTACAATGTCTTTAGATAGCAGTCACCTAAAACATCAAAATAGTAATGTGCAAACATTTTCAGGCAAAAAAAAAAAATCATAAGGAAATGCATTAAAATAAATAAGTATTCCACCATGTAAACTTAACTACTGCAACTGCACCTTCCTCACTGATAAATGATGCCACTTTCTGAAGATATGTAGTACAGCAGAATAAAATAAGAATAAACAGCACGCATTAATGAAAGCATTATATACATTTGTAGTGCATTACCTCGTGAAGTATTTCACTGTTGTCAATATCCCTTATTGTTGTGCACTCAAGTAACCATAAGGAGAAAGCATTCATTAAAGCAGACAAAATTGTGAAATATTTCCTATTTGATGCCTTTCAACATCACTGAACTGGAACCAGTGAGTACTAAGGCATGTCAGCAACATAAGTGCTATTCAAACAGGTAATTAGAAAAATATATTTTCATATGAGAAAGAATGTCAGATGAACTTGACAACAGTCCCTCAATCACACAGCATAATTAATGGATATCACTGCATTGATTATACTCTATGTGTCTCTATGTGTTATTACAAGAAAGGAAGCACTAACCTAAATGGCATGGTCTATAACCTGGACTAGACACTGCCTATTTACCTCTGCAGCTGCATGCCATGCATGAACCTGCCTCATGGGTCCCTTACTACTGCTACCAAATTGTCATCATTAGTCTAATGCTCTAACCTACTCCTCCTTTTTCTCTCCCTTGTCCTCTCGTACACATTCTTACCCTTCTCCTCTCTAGACTATTACTTCTTTCCCTCTTCCTCCTTTGTATTCCCTTCTTATCTCCTGTTCTACTTCTTCTCTTCAACATTTTTTGAAACCATGTTGCTAATCCTGACTTTGTGTAATGCTTTTACTGAACAACTATTTTATAGTATGTTCCTTAGGTATTTCGTGTATTATTTTTTTTGTTTGTTTCATGTTACTAAATGTATATTCATTTTGTACTTAATTTTTTATTCTGTAAATTGTCCCGTTGAAATTTAGTATGTGTGGAGCTTATCTCCTCGGGCCTCTACTGAAAATGGACATATATCCAGCTAGACTATCCCGGTTAACAAATGTAAAATAAAATAAAAATAAAAAAATCCAGACATGAAACTGCATGCTAAATCAGCAATATCCATTTTTCTTCTTGAATGAATATCAGAAACAATTTCTTAATTCTAAAATAGAATAATAATACATGAAAGAACTTTGGGAGAATTTGATATGGAATGAGAACATTTCATCATATTAACACTATAGAATATCGTTTGTATTTCAGATTTTCATTGAGTGTTTGAAGACTGCATATCAGAGTATCACCTCTTCCCCAAACTACAGCAATCTCTAACTAATATAGATAAGTAGTGAGGGAATAGGTGGTGCCACCCACATTAATGGTGTAGGGTGGGAGGGAGGTGTTCCTCAACAAAAAAATGTTTTTAAGTTGTGACAGTAAGTTTTGAATTTTGTTATAATTTTATTAAGATTGCACTTTGTTTTTCAAAGTTTCCTGACTCACAATAATGGCTCTCAAATTTTAGATCATTTGCCAAATGGCACACTTTCTATATATTGTAAATATTTAGTTTTTTTTTTACCTTGCAATGTTTTATTAGTTGATTTTAAATGTTAACAATAAATTAATTCAAAATTTATTAAGATTTCAATATTTTACGAATGTTAAACAACTGTATTTTCTCTGCTTAGTCAAAATCCCCAAAAAATATATTAAAAGAAAAAAGGTATGATTTATTTAAAACTATATGCTAATACTGTAATACCCATAGATATGCATGAGGTTACCTTTAGCATTCTACGATAAACTCAGATGCTTACTCTGTCCATGTTAATCAAGAGTAACATTTTTTGATAGAAAATGGATTTGACAATTAAAAGTGTCCATAGAAATTATTTTCAGTTGAAATCGGTGTCTATATTGCCAATGAAAAAACATAAAGGAAAACAGTCATGGTTATGAAAGAGCATACCACATTATTATAAACTATCAAAAGAATAAAAGGGGGCATAAACATTATGGTAATAAATGAGGAGAATGCTGGCAATGAAATACATCTTGTGCTAACTCGGTAATAACTTTTGGACCTGGTCATCACCAACATGGGTGACCAGTGATCTACACCGGAGATCAACCCCTCGCTGGTTAGATCAGACCATAGACTAATCACTCTGGATATCCACATTCCACCCCCACTCTCAATCAAGGAAACCACCGTGAAAAACTTTTCAAAAGCAAACTTCATGTTACTTAAGACTGAGGTGGAAAGTTTCAAAGCATCCATGCTAAAGGATAATGCTGTCCAAGCTGGAAAATCCTTTACTAATACATTCTACGGGTACCTACAAGAATGCATGGATCATGCTATCCCAAGCAAAATGAAGACTCACTCCTCCAAGAAAAGGAAACCAGTCTGGTGGACCCCTGCCATAAACAAGCTATACAATAGAAGGAGGAAACTAGTACAGAAAAGAGTAAAATCCCAAGAAGGGAAGACATGCCTGATCAGTATCAGCACAAAACTACGATCCCTCATAAAATCATCCAAGGCTAGCTTCAAAAGAAAAATTGCCAAGGACTCCAAAGATAACCACAAAGCATTCTTTAGCTATGTCTAGAACCTAAGCGGAAACTGTCAGATCTGCCCGGAGTTAGTGCAGAATGGCACAAAATACACTGAACTGACTGATATTGCTTACATTCTGGCAGACAGGTTTAGTGCAAACTTCACCCCCCTCTCACCCCCTGAAGGGCCCATAACCATACCAGAAGAATGTAGTGCCCCGGCAATCACTGACACACAGGTTAAAACAGCCCTATCCAAAGCCAAAAACAGAGCTTCAATGGGACCGGACGGTGTCCCAGGCTGTGTCTTACATGAAGTCCAAAATGAACTAACCCCTCAGCTAAACACACTGTGCAAACTCAGCCTCTCTACAGGTTATGTACCCATAGAGTGGAGCACAGCAACAGTTATACTGCTCCACAAAGGTGGAGCCACAATGGACCCCAGGAACTATCGTCCTATAAGCCTGACTAGCCTGGTCTGCAAGGCTATGGAGTGCATCATCATGGAACTCATTAACAGAGACATTGGGAACCTCCAAACATTGGACCCTACCCAGTTTGGCTTTGTTAAGGGCAGATCATGCCTCCTAAACCTGGTGGACTTCTTTGAGACAGTTACCAAGGCTTTAGATGAGGGGAAAGGAGGTCCACACAGCCTATCTAGACCTTGCAAAGGTTTTCAACACCATTCCCCATTCTGGTATTATAGACAAGCTCACCAGCCTGAACATATACCCCTACATTACGAGATGGGTTGCCAATTGGCTCACGGATAGAAATCACACAGTGAGAGTTGCAGACTCTAGGTCCAACTCTAAACCGGTTACAAGTGGCGTCCCCGAGGGCTCAGTCCTGGGACCTCTCCTGTTCGGTATATACTTCTCAGAGGTAGAGGCAAGAACAGGAGGACTATGGCTGACCAAGTTTGCAGATGACTGCAAACTGGGGGCCATAATTGACTCTCCGGCTGATACAGGCATCCTCCAGAAGGGTCTCACTGAGATGGCTACCTGGTGTTAAAATCATGGCCTCAAGCTAAATGTCAAAAAGTGCATAGTCACCCCCTTTGGAAAAAACAAAGTACCCATGAACTACCACATACATGGTAGTCTGCTAAATACAGAAAATGTAATAAGGAATCTGGGGACCCAAGTAGATAGTAATCTCTCCTTTGATAATCATATTGCCAAGGTGGTTAGAAAATCCTTCTATGTGGCCCACCTAATCACAAAAGGGTTTGCATCTAGAACAAAAGAGGTTATTGTGCCCCTCTACTCATCACTCATCAGACCCATCATAGAGTATAACACCCCATTTGGGATGTACCTTACAAGACACCTGCAACAGCTGGAAATACCACAGAAGTACCTCACCAAGATGATTACTGGCCTCAAACAGATGCCCTATGCAGCCTGACTGAAGAAACTCCAGCTGTATTCGGTTGCATACCACTTACTCAGAGGTGATCTCTGCCTGACATACAAGGCCACATCCAACCCAGAATTGATGGATGTGCTCCACCTAAAAAAAGCCAAATCCCCAAGAGCCACATGCTCTAGGGATCTAAACCTCACCACAACAATAAACAGGATGTGCTGGAGGGATAGATTCCTGGCCCAGAGACTCCCCATGCTTTGGAACAGGATTCCAATCTACATTAGGCAGAGCCCCTCACTAACGCTCTTCAAGAGAAACCTTGACAAATGGATGGGAAACAGAAAATTTACCCTGGAGATCACTGCAGTGGCTCTGCTGGACAGAGGTACAGGGAGCTAATGGCTCTGCTGGACAGAGGCACAGGGAACTAATCTAAGGGGGCCGGCGAAAGCCAACACATTCTGGCTCGGCTTACAGATGCCCTCGGGCAGATAGCCTAGTACTTACCTATGAACCTATGAACCTATGAACAGACAAGTTACACAAGTCCAAGCAAAAGACATTGTAACCATGTGGACAAAATGATTGCTACAGCTGACACACTCAGTACACAGAATTATTTAATATTGGGGTCGTAGCAGTCACTGAATCAGCAGAGCCATGAAGTTTCAGGAAAATGTCCCAACATTTCATATCAGCCTAAACAAAAAGTTACAAACTGGTGCTACTAATAATTTGATGGAAGACACAAAGAAGCCATCTTGATAAGTGCTTCTGCAGAAATTTTGCAATTCTTAGCCTGTTAAAATGACAGCATTCATTTACAAGAAATCTTTAATATTATGCAAGAAACCTTTACAATCAATATGCACTGGACAATTTAAAAACAAACACTCTTGACAAGTATTAATAATATAAAATATACAGGAGTGTTGAACTTAATATTATGCCCTACAGCAGAAAGAAAAGGCATTTCCTTTCTTTTCTTTTCTTTTCTTTTCTTTCTTTCTTTCATTTGTTTATTTTTTTTTTATTTTTGTCTCTTTCCATGCACAGTATTAATCCCCTCAGCTATATGACCTTCTTATCTCCTAATGGCTGGACATTGCCAGCTGCAAAATCTGCTGGGAGTCTGCTGTTGTGGAACTGCCATCCTTACGTGGTTGAAGTTTTTTATTATTTTTCATTACTTGCAGCACACTTCTCATGATTTAATTTAGTCAAGTCAATGCAGGTTATCTAGCTACAGTCTGCTATTGCTCCCCATATTACAATTGTTGCACATATTGACCATCTGTTCTCTTATGATAGGATGGAGTCCTTGCCAGAAGTCCTATTTCTTCCTCTCCCCAGGCAAGGGCAAGAAAGTAAAATCACTTTCCTTGCCACTGCCTCAAATACTGATGGTCTAGATCAACTCCTTTATCTAGGTCTCCTGGGTTGCACTCATGGCACTATCCATCTCCCCAAGGAGCCAGAAGATTTTTAACATTTTTAATGTTTTGCACTGTGTATATAGTGATCACTGTGCCCTGTGCTGTTTATGTAAAAAATAAATGTGCAGGAATATGTCTATGAAGAAATAAATTACCAAACCAAGATTTATAAATGTAAAACTGGGCAGATAACTCACCATAGGAGGATGGAATGCTACAAGACCTATCTAGGAAGGATAGATGATTACTGTACCACTATTGTTAATTCTTGTCAGCAGTTAGTATAGTGAAAGAGCGTTATCAAGATGTCAAGTTCTGAAGTCACACTATTGGTTGACAAATGTTTCATGCAGTGCCAATTATGGTCAAGCTTATATATTCCTACATATTCGGTGGACACTAAGTCTCATGACCATCCTCACTTTGGCATTACCCTTCCACAGGCAGAACCTCATTTCTCCAGAAGGGCCATACTGGTCGATCCTAGAGTCCTAAAGTAAACTTGCAGACATCAGTTCAGGTATCCATTTTATATTTAAAGGAAGATAGTGAATTGCACTGCTTAAAATGCAGGGAAAGTTTGTTCCATGGTTTTAGGAGATGCAGGGTTATAAACTTGTCCCCAAATTAAGGTTTTATCTGTAGGTGATTGTTTAAGTTCCTGGTTCTAGTTTTGATAGATATGATATATTTGTGGAGAACCAGCAGGTATAGCACAATCAGGTCTCTAATTTCATAGTAAGTGAGGTAGAACACTCTTTAAAAAGCCAGTAAGACAATGAAGAAATGGATAATGCTGCCAGCCTCTCCTGGTGACTCCGGTACTTCAAAGCCCTGGTCTTTTAGCTTAGGATCCTTTGGGGTCTTTCTAATTGTGCGATATGTTTAGTGAGAAACATGACAAATGGGGTATTGCACTTGATAATTGACCTGATCAATGCTGAGTACAGTGGAATGATTACCTCTGTAGACTTTGGTGATATTTGTTGGCAATTGGTTGGGCTAAAGAAAATAATTTCCTGGCAACTATTGTAACATAATGGTCCAAACAGAGGGAACTATCAACCCAAGAACATAGATCACTAGCTATATTTTCATTTTGTAAAGGTGTGTTGTCAAGGCAGAACAATGAGTGGTGGAGGATTTATCTACCAAATGTCCCAGAATTAGACTTCATTGCACTAACTGTGCCTTATTCATCCTAGGCCCAAACTCTGGGAATCCCTTCCTACTAATCTTAAAGCTCTCACCTTATAACCATTGTTCTTTCTCAGCTTAAAGATCATCTCAGGTCTGAGTCCGTTTGTGAATGCTTTCCCTGTGGACACATCACGTAGTTCCCCACTCTACTCACCACTGAGTTAGGCACCTTTGTCTTCCTCACGTTGACTAATATGTCACATCTCTTCTACATTGTATATATTGTATATAGTTAATTTCCCTGTGCCATTATCCTACTTTTGCAATCTTTGACATCTTGTGCTCTGTCCCTTCACTATTTCATGCTGTTCTTCTTCCCTACGTACTCTGATCACCCTTTCCTATTGTCAAAAAAGCAAATGTACAGCAAAGCAACAAAAGGAGGAGCTGGACTCAAGATATTTTAGTGCTTTTGTTCGATTTAATATACAACAAACTTCAACAGAAAATATCTTACTACAAAACCACCCTTTTTATACAAAAAATCCCAGAAGCATGAACATGAAACAATAAAATAAATAAATAAACCATATCAATTGATTTAAATTTTCTGATGAAGCTTGCTGTATAGTAAATCGAATGAATGTACTAAAATATCTTGAGTCCAGCTTTTCCTTTTGTGGGTTTGCTGTAGATTCACTGTTTTTTTCGGTTTTTGGGCGAAGTGGTTGCTGTCTATTTTGCCTTTCCTATTGTCAATTATACTGTCTGCCTTGTTGCTATCACTGTTATTAATTCATTGCACTGTCTGCTTTGTTGTTATCACTGTTATTAATTCATTGCACTGACTGCCTTGTTGCTATCACTGCTATTAATTCATTGCACTGTCTGCCTTGTTGCTGTCACAGTTATTAATTCATTGCACTGTCTGCCTTGTTGCTATCACTGCTATTAATTCATTGCACTGTCTGCCTTGTTGTTATCACTGTTATTAATTCATTGCACTGACTGCCTTGTTGCTATCACTGTTATTAACTCATTGCACTGTCTGCCTTGTTGCTATCACTGTTATTAATTCATTGCACTGTCTGCCTTGTTGCTATCACTGCTATTAATTCATTGCACTGTCTGCCTTCTTGTTATCACTGTTACTAATTCATTGCACTGTCTGCCTTGCTGCTATCACTGTTACTAATTCATTGCACTGTCTGCCTTGTTGTTATCACTGTTATTAATTCATTGCACTGTCTGCCTTGTTGTTATCACCGTTATTAATTCATTGCACTGTCTGCTTTGTTGTTATGACTGTTATTAATTCATTGCACTGACTGCCTTGTTGTTATCACTGTTATTAATTCATTGCACTGTCTGCCTTGTTGTTATCACTGTTATTAATTCATTGCACTGTCTGCTTTGTTGTTATCACTGTTATTAATTCATTGCACTGACTACCTTGTTGCTATCACTGTTATTAACTCATTGCACTGTCTGCTTTGTTGTTATCACTGTTATTAATTCATTGAACTGTCTGCCTTGTTGCTATCACTGTTATTAATTCATTGCACTGTCTGCCTTGTTGTTATCACTGTTATTAATTCAATGCACTGTCTGCCTTGTTGTTATCACTGTTACTAATTCATTGCACTGTCTGCCTTGTTATTATCACTGTAATTAATTCATTGCACTGTCTGCCTTGTTGTTATCACCGTTATTAATTCATTGCACTGTCTGCTTTGTTTTTATCACTGTTATTAATTCATTGCACTGTCTGCCTTGTTGCTATCACTGTTACTAATTCATTGCACTGTCTGCCTTGTTGCTATCACTGTTATTAATTCATTGCACTGTCTGCCTTGTTGCTATCACTGTTATTAATTAATTGCACTGTCTGCCTTGTTGTTATCACTGTTACTAATTCATTGCACTGTCTGCCTTGTTGTTATCACTGTTATTAATTCATTGCACTGTCTGCCTTGTTGTTATCACCGTTATTAATTCATTGCACTGTCTGCATTGTTGTTATCACTGTTATTAATTCATTGCACTGTCTGCCTTGTTGTTATCACTGTTATTAATTCATTGCACTGTCTGCCTTGTTGTTATCACCGTTATTAATTCATTGCACTGTCTGCCTTGTTGTTATCACTGTTATTAATTCATTGCACTGTCTGCCTTGCTGCAATCACTGTTATTAATTCATTGCACTGTCTGCCTTGTTGTTATCACTGTTATTAATTCATTGCACTGTCTGCCTTGTTGCTATCACTGCTATTAATTCATTGCACTGTCTGCTTTGTTGTTATCACTGTTATTAATTCATTGCACTGTCTGCCTTGTTGCTATCACTGTTATTAATTAATTGCACTGTCTGCCTTGTTGTTATCACTGTTATTAATTCATTGCACTGTCTGCCTTGTTGTTATCACCGTTATTAATTCATTGCACTGTCTGCTTTGTTGTTATCACTGTTATTAATTCATTGCACTGTCTGCCTTGTTGCTATCACTGCTATTAATTCATTGCACTGTCTGCCTTGTTGTTATCACTGTTATTAATTCATTGCACTGTCTGCCTTGTTGTTATCACTGTTATTAATTAATTGCACTGTCTGCCTTGTTGTTATCACTGTTATTAATTCATTGCAATGTCTGCCTTGTTGCTATCACTGTTACTAATTCATTGCACTGTCTGCCTTGTTGCTATCACTGTTATTAATTCATTGAACTGTCTGCCTTGTTGTTATCACTGTTATTAATTCATTGCACTGTCTGCCTTGTTGTTATCACTGTTATTAACTCATTGCACTGTCTGCCTTGTTGTTATCACTGTTATTAATTCATTGCACTGTCTGCCTTGTTGTTATCACTGTTACTAATTCATTGCACTGTCTGCCTTGTTGTTATCACTGTTACCAATTCATTGCACTGTCTGCCTTGTTGTCATCACTGTTATTAATTCATTGCACTGTCTGCCTTGTTGTTATCACTGTTATTAATTCATTGCACTGTCTGCCTTCTTGTTATCACTGTTATTAATTCATTGAACTGTCTGCCTTGTTGCTATCACTGCTATTAATTCATTGCACTGTCTGCCTTGTTGCTGTCACAGTTATTAATTCATTGCACTGTCTGCCTTGTTGCTATCACTGCTATTAATTCATTGCACTGTCTGCCTTGTTGTTATCACTGTTATTAATTCATTGCACTGACTGCCTTGTTGCTATCACTGTTATTAACTCATTGCACTGTCTGCCTTGTTGCTATCACTGTTATTAATTCATTGCACTGTCTGCCTTGTTGCTATCACTGCTATTAATTCATTGCACTGTCTGCCTTCTTGTTATCACTGTTACTAATTCATTGCACTGTCTGCCTTGCTGCTATCACTGTTACTAATTCATTGCACTGTCTGCCTTGTTGTTATCACTGTTATTAATTCATTGCACTGTCTGCCTTGTTGTTATCACCATTATTAATTCATTGCACTGACTGCCTTGTTGTTATCACTGTTATTAATTCATTGCACTGTCTGCTTTGTTGTTATCACTGTTATTAATTCATTGCACTGACTACCTTGTTGCTATCACTGTTATTAACTCATTGCACTGTCTGCTTTGTTGTTATCACTGTTATTAATTCATTGAACTGTCTGCCTTGTTGCTATCACTGTTATTAATTCATTGCACTGTCTGCCTTGTTGTTATCACTGTTATTAATTCAATGCACTGTCTGCCTTGTTGTTATCACTGTTACTAATTCATTGCACTGTCTGCCTTGTTATTATCACTGTAATTAATTCATTGCACTGTCTGCCTTGTTGTTATCACCGTTATTAATTCATTGCACTGTCTGCTTTGTTTTTATCACTGTTATTAATTCATTGCACTGTCTGCCTTGTTGCTATCACTGTTATTAATTCATTGCACTGTCTGCCTTGTTGCTATCACTGTTATTAATTCATTGCACTGTCTGCCTTGTTGTTATCACTGTTATTAATTAATTGCACTGTCTGCCTTGTTGTTATCACTGTTACTAATTCATTGCACTGTCTGCTTTGTTGTTATCACTGTTATTAATTCATTGCACTGACTACCTTGTTGCTATCACTGTTATTAACTCATTGCACTGTCTGCTTTGTTGTTATCACTGTTATTAATTCATTGAACTGTCTGCCTTGTTGCTATCACTGTTATTAATTCATTGCACTGTCTGCCTTGTTGTTATCACTGTTATTAATTCAATGCACTGTCTGCCTTGTTGTTATCACTGTTACTAATTCATTGCACTGTCTGCCTTGTTATTATCACTGTAATTAATTCATTGCACTGTCTGCCTTGTTGTTATCACCGTTATTAATTCATTGCACTGTCTGCTTTGTTTTTATCACTGTTATTAATTCATTGCACTGTCTGCCTTGTTGCTATCACTGTTATTAATTCATTGCACTGTCTGCCTTGTTGCTATCACTGTTATTAATTCATTGCACTGTCTGCCTTGTTGTTATCACTGTTATTAATTAATTGCACTGTCTGCCTTGTTGTTATCACTGTTACTAATTCATTGCACTGTCTGCCTTGTTGTTATCACTGTTATTAATTCATTGCACTGTCTGCCTTGTTGTTATCACCGTTATTAATTCATTGCACTGTCTGCATTGTTGTTATCACTGTTATTAATTCATTGCACTGTCTGCCTTGTTGCTATCACTGCTATTAATTCATCGCACTGTCTGCCTTGTTGTTATCACTGTTATTAATTCATTGCACTGTCTGCCTTGCTGCAATCACTGTTATTAATTCATTGCACTGTCTGCCTTGTTGTTATCACTGTTATTAATTCATTGCACTGTCTGCCTTGTTGCTATCACTGCTATTAATTCATTGCACTGTCTGCTTTGTTGTTATCACTGTTATTAATTCATTGCACTGTCTGCCTTGTTGCTATCACTGTTATTAATTCATTGCACTGTCTGCCTTGTTGTTATCACTGTTATTAATTCATTGCACTGTCTGCCTTGTTGTTATCACCGTTATTAATTCATTGCACTGTCTGCTTTGTTGTTATCACTGTTATTAATTCATTGCACTGTCTGCCTTGTTGCTATCACTGCTATTAATTCATTGCACTGTCTGCCTTGTTGTTATCACTGTTATTAATTCATTGCACTGTCTGCCTTGTTGTTATCACTGTTATTAATTAATTGCACTGTCTGCCTTGTTGTTATCACTGTTATTAATTCATTGCAATGTCTGCCTTGTTGCTATCACTGTTACTAATTCATTGCACTGTCTGCCTTGTTGCTATAACTGTTATTAATTCATTGAACTGTCTGCCTTGTTGTTATCACAGTTATTAATTCATTGCACTGTCTGCCTTGTTGTTATCACTGTTATTAACTCATTGCACTGTCTGCCTTGTTGTTATCACTGTTATTAATTCATTGCACTGTCTGATTTGTTGTGATCACTGTTACTAATTCATTGCACTGTCTGTCTTGTTGTTATCACTGTTACCAATTCATTGCACTGTCTGCCTTGTTGTTATCACTGTTATTAATTCATTGCACTGCCTGCCTTGTTGTTATCACTGTTATTAATTCATTGCACTGTCTGCCTTCTTGTTATCACTGTTATTAATTCATTGAACTGTATGCCTTGTTGCTATCACTGTTATTAATTCATTGCACTGTCTGCCTTGTTGTTATCACTGTTATTAATTCATTGCACTGTCTGCCTTGCTGTTATCACTGTTACTAATTCATTGCACTGTCTGCCTTGTTGTTATCACTGTTATTAATTCATTGCACTGTCTGCCTTCTTGTTATCACTGTTATTAATTCATTGAACTGTCTGCCTTGTTGCTATCACTGTTATTAATTCATTGCACTGTCTGCCTTGTTGTTATCACTGTTATTAATTCATTGCACTGTCTGCTTTGTTGTTATCACTGTTATTAATTCATTGCACTTTCTGCCTTGTTGCTATCACTGCTATTAATTCATTGCACTGTCTGCCTTGTTGTTATCACTGTTATTAATTCATTGCACTGTCTGCTTTGTTGTTATCACTGTTATTAATTCATTGCACTGTCTGCCTTGTTGTTATCACTGTTATTAATTCATTGCAATGTCTGCCTTGTTGCTATCACTGTTACTAATTCATTGCACTGTCTGCCTTGTTGCTATCACTGTTATTAATTCATTGCACTGTCTGCCTTGTTGTTATCACTGTTATTAATTCATTGCACTGTCTGCCTTGTTGTTATCACTGTTATTAATTCATTGCACTGTCTGCCTTGTTGTTATCACTGTTATTAATTCATTGCACTGTCTGCCTTGTTGTTATCACTGTTACTAATTCATTGCACTGTCTGCCTTGTTGTTATTACTGTTACTAATTCATTGCACTGTCTGCCTTGTTGTTATCACTGTTACTAATTCATTGCACTGTATGCCTTGTTGTTATCACTGTTTTTAATTCATTGCACTGTCTGCCTTGTTGCTATCACTGTTATTAATTCATTGCACTGTCTGCTTTGTTGTTATCACTGTTATTAATTCATTGCACTGTCTGCCTTGTTGTTATCACTGTTATTAATTCATTGCACTGTCTGCCTTGTTGCTATCACTGCTATTAATTCATTGCACTGTCTGCCTTGTTGTTATCACTGTTATTAACTCATTGCACTGTCTGCCTTGTTGTTATCACTGTTATTAATTCATTGCACTGTCTGCCTTGTTGTTATCACTGTTATTAATTCATTGTACTGTCTGCCTTGTTGTTATCACTGTTACTAATTCATTGCACTGTCTGCCTTGTTGTTATCACTATCATTAATTCATTGCACTGTCTGCCTTGTTGCTATCACTGTTATTAATTCATTGCACTGTCTGCCTTGTTGTTATCACTGTTACTAATTCATTGCACTGTCTGCCTTGTTGTTATCACTATCATTAATTCATTGCACTGTCTGCCTTGTTGCTATCACTGTTATTAATTCATTGCACTGTCTGCCTTGTTGTTATCACTGCTACTAATTCATTGCACTGTCTGCCTTGTTGTTATCACTGTTATTAATTCATTGCACTGCCTGCCTTTTTGCTATCACTGTTATTAATTCATTGCACTGTCTGCTTTGTTGTTATCACTGTTATTAATTCATTGCACTGACTGCCTTGTTGCTATCACTGCTATTAATTCATTGCACTGTCTGCCTTGTTGTTATCACTGTTATTAATTCATTGCACTGTCTGCCTTGTTATCACTGTTATTAATTCATTGCACTGTCTGCCTTGTTGTTATCATTGTTATTAATTCACTGCACTGTCTGCTTTGTTGTTATCACTGTTATTATTTCATTGCACTGTCTGCTTTGTTGTTATCACTGTTCATAGGTACATACTAGGCTATCTGCCCTAGGGCATTTATAAGCCTAGCCAGAGTGTGTTTGGCTTTCACCACCCATTTTAAATTAATTTTGCTATGCCCTTTTTCGAGGTTAGTATACTGTGCCTCTGTCTAACAGTGACACAGAAGTGATACCCGGGGTAAACCTACGATCTCCCATCCACTCATCAAGATTCCTCTTGAAGAGAGTCAATGAGGGACTCTGCCTAACCTGGACTGGGATTTTATTCCAGATTGAAGGGAGCCTCTGGGTTATGAATCTGTCCCTCCAGCATGTCCTATTTATTTCAGTGCTGAGGTTCAAGTCTCTCGAGCGTGTAGCTCGATGGGATTTGGATTTTCTGAGGTGCAGCATGTCCATTAATTCCGGGTTGGACATGGCTTTATACGTCAGGCACAGATCGCCTCTGAGCAGGCGGTATGCCACTGAGTAGAGCTGGAGTTTCTTTAACCGGGCAGCATATGGCATCTGTTTGAGCCCTTTGATCCTCTTGGTGAGGTACTTTTGGGGTCTTTCCAGTTGCTGCAGGTGTCTGGTAAGGTACATCCCAAAAGGGGCATTGTACTCAATTATGGGCCTGATGAGGGATGAGTAAAGAGGCACGATGACCTCCCCTGATCTAGATGTGAATCCCTTCATGATTAGGTGGGCTATATAAAATGTTTTTCTAACCACTTTGGCCACGTGGTTGTCAAATGAGAGATTGCTATCAACTTGGGTCCCCAGATCCCTAATTACTTCTTTTGTACTTAATGGATTACATAATGGAATACACAGACATTGCCAACATCCTAGCTGACAGGTTCAGCGCAAACTTCTCCCCTCCTCCCCACCAAAAGGGCAAGTATCTATCCCAGCAGAGTGCTGCCCCCCTGACATCTCTGATGCTCAGGTAAGAGCCGCCCTCTCCAAAACAAAAAACACAGCATCAATGGGACCAGACGGTGTCCCGGGCTGCGTCCTACATGAACTCCAAGAAGAGCTAAACCCAAACATAAAATTACTGTTCAATCTCAGCCTTACTACAGGATATGTACCTAAAGAGTGGCGTACAGCAAAAGTGGTCCCTCTCCACAATGGTTCGGTGTATTTTTTGTCATTTTGGACTAATTCTGAGCATATCTGGGAATTCCCACCCAGCTTCCTAACATAACTAAAGAAAGCCTTGTGATTATCCTTAGTGTCCTTTGCAATTTATCTCTCGAACTGGCCTTAGACGATTTTATGAGTGCCCATAGTTTTTAGCTAATATTGATCAGAGATGCCTTCCCTTTTTGGGAATTTGATCTATCATGTAGTAGCTTCCTCCTTCTATTTAATAATTAATATTATCAATGCATTGCACTGTCTGCCTTGTTGTTATCACTGTTATTAATTCATTGCTGTCTTCATACAACATTTTGTTTGTATTTATAATACTTCTTAGTAACTAGCTTGCCGTTTGTCATTTATATACATCCAGGTAAGACTGAAATAGGTGCGTTTGGATCAGTGCTCTCTGCTCCAGTTACCAAACTGCAGAAATGAATAAATAAACAAATAACACATAAACAATAAATAAACATGATGATATTACACTTTTTAACATTTAATCTTATCTCATGTTTAGTACACCAAGAGTTTACTAGGGCAAGTTCATTCTGGATGGACTAGGTCCCATAGGGTTATTTACAACAATCCCCACTTTGTAATCATGTTTTATTAACCAGAAAAGTTTACTGATTTACTTTTTTTTATTTAGTTAGTTAGTTAGTTAGTTAGTTAGTTAGTTAGTTAGTTAGTTAGTTAGTCAGTCAGTCGGTGGGTTGGTTAGTTAGTTAGTTAGTTAGTTAGTTAGTTAGTTAGTTAGTTAGTTAGTTAGTTAGTTAGTTAGTTAGTTAGTACATTTGTTTACAGGGATGGTACAGCTGGGTAGACAATATGCCCATGTTCATAGGTTCATAGGTTCATAGGTTCGTACTAGGCTATCTGCCCTAGGGCATTTATAAGCCTAGCCAGAGTGTGTGTGGCTTTCACCACCCCTTAGGATGAGAATACTATGCCCTTTTAGGGTTTAGTTTACTGTGCCTCTGTCTAGTAGTGACACAGAGATGACCCCCGGGGTAAACCTACGATCTCCCATCCACTCGTCGAGATTTCTCTTGAATAGAGTCAGTGAGGGGTTGTGCCTAACATGGACTGGGATTCTGTTCCAGAGTGTAGGGAGCCTCTGGGTTATGAATCTGTCCCTTCATCTGTGGCATAGGGACAAAAGCTGCACAATAAAACAAGTTAACAGTAAAGCAATAGTAAATACATTTTTGGCAATAAGTATATATATATATATATATATATATATATAAATATATATATATATTGATCTACTTTGATCCGGCAAATTTACGTTTCATCGAAACATAAATTCATGACCTCACTTCCACGAAAGTGCATTCTTTAATAAATAAAACCTAATAAAAAAAACACGCTAAACACAATTATGCATGGGGGTAAGCCCCCCTGGACCCCCCATGTGGGGGCTGTGCCCCCCACACCCCCCCTACTTTAATATTCTCACTCCAAGATCGCACTACAGTGGGGAAAAGGGAATATTCCCTTATCCCCACTGTACCACGATCTCAGCAATAGTTTGCTTAGTTGTACATCAACGCTAAACGTTGATGTACAACTAACCTTACATGCAAACTGCATGTTTTTTATTTCTTTTCTGTTTTTTTTTTTATTTTTATTACTGTTTTTACATGAAAGTGCATTTTTGAAAAAATGCACTTTCAAGTAAGTGAGGTTGCAAATTTATGTTTAGATGAAATGTAAATTCGCTGGATCAAATGGGATCCATATATATCTTTAGGCCAATATATGTCAGTCACAGCTTGGTAAAGATATTTTTTATCTTAAAATGGAAATACAGAGTAGAATACAAATGTCATACAGTGTTAGATTTGGGGACTCTGAGCAAATCACTTAACCAGACACTGCTTCAGGGCTGAGTCTGAAAAAGGTCCATGGGAATCAATGCCCTACCCCAAAAAACAAATAAAATAAGATAATGTAAATGTGTTGATTGAATTCTACATTGTCCTCAATTATACCCCTTAACATTTTGGCATGGGATACCATTTATGTCTTGGTATTGTTTGATGATAAAAATGAGAAGAAATTCTTTAAGTCAGATAGCTGCTTAGAGATGAATAAGTGAATTTTGTGTTTTGGGGGGATTTAGAAGGAATTGTGAGTCAGTTAACCAAGTCTCAATCTATGAGAGAGCTTCCTTGGTATACTGTTGTAGTTTGCCCATATTTTTTGGCAGAGTGGATGATTGTGGAATCATCTGCATATTGAATGATGTTTGTTTGCTTGGTTGCTGAATGCAGGCAATTAATGACTGCATTGCCAGTTTCAGTGATACAACAGGTAGCACACTTGTCTTGGATGCAGAAAGCTGTGGGTTCTATTCCCACACAAGGTAGATAAATTGCTGTCACTGCAGTGCTGTATTGATGAGTATATCATCCTTCAGATGAGATGCTAAAATAAGGCTGTATCTGCCTGAGTAGGTGGTAGCTCAGGTGGATATAAAAGATCCCACAACGCCTATTGAAAGGAGTAGGGGGTCCTTTATTTAACTCATTAAGAGCATTATTTCTGTATTTACAAAATGTACATATTTATAGACAAACATATACTCAATTCTCTTTCTTACTATTATTCATTTTCTTGTAACATCCTCATTGTTATTCCCCCATAATTCTTCCCACTCCGTCTCCACAACCATAACCCTATTTTTCACAATATATTTGCCAAAATGCATTTCACACTAAACAAATTTTATTCAGTCTTTCATAGCAAATAACCCTCATTACATTAAATAAATTCTAGTCTACCTTTCTCACATATTCCTTCTTAATATTCTTATAATATCCATATATATTACATCCATGTCTATATTATTTATGTCATTAATATTTTCTAAACATTTTTTTCACATAACTTTTCCAAGAGTTCACCAGCTTTTTACATTCAAAAAAACAAAACAAAAAAAAACAACCAAAAAAATCTGCTGTTGTCTATTCCTTCCCAGAAATAAACACACTCCTTTTATTTTTTTTGTATGGCATAATCTCTTAGTGGTATCTTATGTGCTACCAGTCTCCATAGGACATCCTGATACTCTGCTATCTTAGTATAGCACTTTTTCTTACTTTAATGGCTTTAATCACTTCTTCTGGTAAATATTCAAGTGGATTTGCATAATAATATTGTTTAATTATTTTATTAGACCATATACTTCTGTTGTGCACTATATCACCCTTTTCCATGTTAGTATTTTTTCTTGATACTTTTTAATTTCTTCATATACATATTTTTTCTCATTTTCTTATTCTCATCATCTCCCAGAAGTTTTGGACTGATATTTAAACATGCTCACTAATAAATTCCCAATCTCTTCCTTTACCCACCTTAATACCCTACACAAGCTTAAAGAAGCAAAATAAGCCACTGGATTTATTAAAGCATAAATATACACAAATATTGCTGATTCTTTTTTGTACTCACCTTGTGGACTGGTGCAACCCACTCAGTTTAACCTCACTATGCTTGGGCTTACTTTGCCTCCTATACCTTACCCTACTCTACCCCAGTTTCCACCCAACCCCACTTACACTACCTTTATACTCAGCCAGGCCCACTCCCTCATCCTATTTCAACTACTTTTATATACACACCATGTCCACTCTCTATAACACCTCCCCACAATAACCCTTTCCTTTTCAACTGTCATTTCTCCCTTCTCCTTACTCTCTAGTGCATTTCAAACAATTTTCCCTCATTAGTAAAGTGATTTGTCTTCTTTATTTATCTTACTCATCTTATAAAAAGTATTCATCCAATAAAACATTCCCTACTCTTTACTATTCATGTCAATCCTTATACATTTCACTTTTTCCTCTGTTCAATCCTCAGAAGCATATAAAAGTATAGTCAATAACTGCCCCGGCATCTTCTTCCAAGCATACTCAAAGTTTCTCTAATATCTCACCTAGTTTATTTACCTCTACCATCCTAAACCATCCAACAATCAAACCATTGCACAATAATTGTCATACCTTTACTTTCAAGTTTCACATCTATCTAAAATGCTACTCTATCCTTAATAAAGAATTCACACTTCCTATCCACCTTTCTGGGGAAATAAATCCTAACCTAGATCCTTCTTATTCCCAATAACTATACCAAAGACTAAAAACCGTAACTTAGCCACCATGAACTTTTATAGTAAATGCAATAAAATATCTGGCTTTCATGCCTGGATAGGACAACATACCCCAGATGTCTTAGTAGCTACAAAATCAAGGATAAAACTTAATATAAAAATCTGAAATTCTACCTCTTGGTTATAACATAATCAAGATGTATAAAACCCATAAAAGAGCAGGTGGTGCTGCATTGTTCTACCTTATTCATATTACCTTCCTACAAGTAAATATTGTGAAAAGTCTTTATGCAGCAACAATATATATACATATATATATATATATATATATATTCCCCAGGCCAAAATATCCAGTACTAGAAGACATCTTGTCCTGGATGTCTACTACTATTTAAAATAAAAACCATTATCCTAGGAGACATAAATAGAAATTGGGAAAACCTAACATCTAATTTTCCACCACAAAGCATTGACTTGTATGACTTTTCACAACTTATAACAATCCTAACTAGATATGATAAAAATCTTATACATAGCTGAACATTAGATTGGATCCTGGTCTCTGATTCAAGTGAATTTTCCATAGCTGGCACTCTCTCCTGTAATATAAGTGACCACTTACTGGCATATACTTATAGGAATACCTCTCACGTATCATAATAACATCACTTTAAAATCGCCCATATTCTAACTAAAGTAAACCATGAATCTTTTCTTAGTATACCACAGTCTACTGACATTGCCTCTTGACAATGTAGTTAATCACTTCAGTACTATATTCACAAACATCCTTAACAGCCTTGCTCCCCTTCAGGCAAAATAATAAAAATCAGTCATGCTCCCTGGTTAACAAAGCCAACTAAACATTTAATGTCATTCAGGAATAAGGCATACAGAGAATAGCTAATTAACAGAACCATTCCTGACTTGCAAAATTTAAGCACCTCTGTAATCAGATAAAAACAAGTAATAAAAGACAAAAAAGTTTCAAACTACAAACAAAAGTAATTCCAAGAAATATTGGTCAACAATTAACTCCCTCCTCAACACTGCTACCAAAACAAATCTAAATCTACTTCTTGATAAATCTCTTCTTCAAATTACTGTCTTTAATACTTATTTCAGTACAACATAGTTAACCTAACTTCCCAAAAATCTAATGCAGATAATCCAAAAAAATCAGAATTCTCCAAAAACTTCCAACACTTCCCTTTTAAACATATTTTCTAATTTTCCTCTATCCTCTCTCTTAAAAAAAAAAAAACACTTCACATGCTAATATAAGTACTTCAAAATTTTCACTGCAACCAGTCTACATTAGTCTTATCAATAAACTTCTACATATACTTAAACGTAGCTCAGTATCAGCTTACAGCTTTTAATCTGAATATCTTAAATTAGTGACAGAGGCTACAATGTATCCAGTCAACATTCTTATTAATTGCTCCATCACTGAATCATATGTTTCTGCATTATGGAAAAATGTTTCATTATTAAACTGCATAAATTAGGTAATTCCATTGAGGTTACCAACTTTAGAACTATAACCATTTTGTCCCCTTTTCCAAAATATTAGAAAAATGCATCTGCCAGCAGCACCTTAAGTACCTTTTCCAAAACTCTCTTCGGACCTCAACATGAGTTCAGACCAGACCACAGCACTACACCAGTCCTAATTTCATTTACAGACACTGTAAATAATGCCAGAGCCTCAGGCAATTTTGTCTCCTCGTTGCTTTTAGGTATCTCAAAAGCTTTTGATACTGTTTTCCATGGCAAGCTACTTCATCAGCTCTCTAACCTTGATCTCTCCTCCTCTTTTTCTCAGTAGGCAACAATCTGTAATATGCCACGGTACCGTATCATCCTACCTTCCAAATACTTGAGGTGTCCCTGAAGGATCAATACTTGGGTCTTTCCTCTTCAACATATTCATCAATGACCTCCATACAGGTATCTGTCAAAGCTCTGTACTTCAATATGCAGATGATCCTACCATCATCTGCTCCTCACAGAGCCTGGCTGACTTACAACACATAACACAAGAAGTCTTCTCCTATCTGGAATCACAATTGCTATCTAGCTCCCAAAAAAATGAAACTCCTGTTCTTCACCCTTAAATCATGGCACAATAATAAATCTAATTCTAAAATACATTCCTAAAACAATACAGCTATCAAACTCATTTCATCTACAAAACTCCCCGGTATGATAATTGATGACAATGTAAAGTTTGATTTCTATATGCAGGACAATATTACAAAACATGTATAAAACATGCTTTATAGGCATAAATCATATCAAAATAAATATACTAGACTCACACTAGCCAGTACCGACCTTATACCTTCACTCCTCTGTGGAGCCCCAATTCTTACCAATTTCCAAATCTTTCTTAAGTCCAAACTTGAATCTTGCTTTAATAAAAAAGCCAAATTTGTAACTAGCTTCACACATCTTGCCCATCACGACATTCAATACAAACACTTAAATGGCTTGAGGTACCTGAGCACCTAACCTACTTACAGATTCAAACAGCTCATAACACCATTTATAAACCCACTACCTACACTGCCTTACTTCCTCTTCTCCAAATCTACAGTCCTACAATATCTTTATTATCAGAAGATAATTTCTCAAACCCTAGAAATTTAGCTGACAAAAGCTGATATTCATTTTCAGTAGCAAAAGCCTGGAACAACTTTCCTACGAATATTAGACTAAATCCTAAACATCATTCCTTCAAACATGCACTAAAATTTTCTAAATAAAGCAGCTCTAAATCAGGCTAAAACAATAATAATCCTTCACCCCCTAACTATATTCCTTTATTTCTAAATTATGCTAAAACTACAGCGGCTTCATATCTGTAACTTCTATTCATTCATTCTCGTTATCTACTTCCCAATAGCTAATCTTGTTTCTTTTTTTCTCTTTCCTCTTCTTTCTCTCTGGCCTCCCACATTTTCACCTCTCTTTTCATTACTCCCAATATGTCTAGTTTTACTTTGGTTTACTTTCTCCAAGTCTTTCGGGTTTCTAATATCATGACAGGAATGGACCTCATTCATAATTCATGGTATAATTAAAGTTCATGAAATTAGAATTGTCTGAATCTTTGATGTTAGCTAGAAGTGCTCTTCACAGCACCTACAATGTACTCAGTAATTAGCTCTGTATCTAACCCCTCTGTCCCTACAACACTTACTACATAACTCACTTTTTCTTGTTATTCCTTCTTACAATGTTTAGTCACCCATGCCTTAATAATCATAATGCTACTACAAACTTTCTCCCATTTTATATAATGACCCTACCTTGGTATTATATATTAATGTATGTTTAGATGTTGCATCTCCAGTTTAAGTTACTGTAATCTGTTGTATTTTTTACATGTCTTGTTGCATTTTGAATATATATATATATATATATATATATATATATATATATATATATATATATATATATTTCAAATTTATACTGACTTTTCTCATATATCTGGATTGACTATATATTTCTGGATTATTTCAGTTCTATGTAGCTGGACCTTTCCTCCCAGGGCCTCCACTGAAAATGGGTACACTAGATCCATTTGGACATTCCCGGTAAACAAATGTCAATAAATAAATATACACCAGTCCCCCTTTTTTTCACTCATATACAACACACATATTTTTACTGGGTTTATTCTTGAACCCCATATAAAATAAATAAATAAATAAAAAAGACACCGACTGCACAATATCATCTTCACATTTTACTGGGATCATATTAACATCATCATAATCAGCCACCTTTTTCCCATTTTCTAAATAGGGTTGGGATCACTTGACGCCATTTCTCCTTATTAAATAGTAACCTCTCATACCTACTTTGACACTTATGCCTGACTGTCACGGGTTTTCTCTCACACAATCTATGCACCTCTTTGTTGGATACCCTCATTTACTCTTGCCTTGTTCCTGTCTGTCCCAAATCCTCTTCAGCAGATTTCATTCTGCTTTTCTGCACGTGCCCAAACCATAGTAATCTGTTCTCTTTTACTTTTTCAGGAATTGGAATCACTTAGGCTTCTGCTCTTACGTCCTCATTTCTTCATCTTTCCCACAGTGTATATGCTACCACTGGTCACAGACACTTCATCTCCATCAACGTAGCCTTTACTGCACTGATTTCTGTAGCATACAGCAATAGTAGTAGTGAAACCACTGTTTTTTACACCTTACTTTTCAGCTTCTCTGGCATTCTTTTGTCATACGTCATGTATCTGTGGTGGTGAGGAATCATTTTATGTTGTTGAACTTTTAAATGAAGATATGGCATCTATGTCCAAAGAGGCCATTGTTTCATTGTATTTGGCCTTCATCAGACTTATCATCGAGTACATTGCCCCCTTTGGAATGTACCTAACCAGGCACATCCAACATGGAACATTCACAGTGGTACCTCAATAAAAGAATACATGGCATAAATAGCATGTCCTGTGCAGAACACATCAAAGCCCTATTTCTGAATTCTATTTCCTACAGGCTGTTGAAGGGACATCTATGCCTGAAAGTTTTATGATATTTTTACTCTTTTAATCTGATGATGTATTTTCGCTATATAGACATCACCAGCAAGGGGTTGCGAAGCGGAATCAGAAATTGTGTTTTCATTCCAATGTTATTTGTTCCTGTCTGAATTATAGGTTCATAGGTTGGTACTAGGCTATCGGCCCTAGGGCCTATACAAGCCTAGCCATAACAATTCCCTGACTATTTCTTCCCACACTATTTATTTTCCTGGACCCCTGTCTAGCAGGGCGACTAACGTGATCCCTGGGGTGAATTTCCTTTCTCCCATCCAATCGTAAAGGTTCCTTTTGAAGAGGGCCAAGGAGGCACTCTGCTTGACATGTATAGGCAGTCTATTCCAGAGTCTGGGGACTCTCTGGGTCAGGAACCTATCCCTCCAGCATGTTTTGTTTATTGTGATGACAAGGTTTAGATCCCTGGAGCATGTGGCTCTGAGGGATTGAGTTTTCTTTAAGTGTAGCATGTCCAACAGCTCTGGGTTTGACATGGCCTTGTATGTTAAGCAGAGATCACCTCTGAGTAGATGATATGTGACAAATTATAGCAGAGTTTTTTAAGGCAGTCAGCATAGGGCATTTGCTTTAGGCCTGTGAATCTTTTAGGGAGGTATTTCTGCGGCCTTTCCAGTTGTCGCAGATGTCTTGAGAGGTACATACCAAATGGGGTGTTATATTCTATAAAGGGTCTAATGAGGGATGAGTACAGTGGGACCTCCTTTTTTCTGGATGAAAAGACCTTAGTGATGAGGTGTGCCACATAGAAGGACTTCCTGACTGTTGTGGCAATGTGATTATTGAGGGTGAGACCACTGTCCACCTGTGTCCCTAAGTCTCTTATCACACTTTCATTGTTTAGTGTACTGTCACCTATGTAGTAATTCATGGGTGCATGTTTTTTCACAAAGGGGATAACTATACATTTCTTGGCAATGAGCTTGAGCCCATGGCTCTGGCACCAAGCATCTGTTTCTGTAAGGCCCTTTTGTAGAGTATCCACATCATTTGGGGATTCAATAATGGCTCCCAGTTTGCAGTCATCTGCGAACTTTGTTAGCCAGAATCACTTAGTGTTGGCCTGTGCTTCAGAGAAGTAGATGCCAAACAAGAGCGGTCCTAGGACTGAACCCTGAGGTACTCCACTTGTCACTTGTCTGGAGCTGGATTTGGAGTCAGCTACTTTTACAGTGTAGGTTCTGTCAGTAAGCCAGTTGGCAACCCATCGAGTAACGTAGGGATTCATTCCCAGCTTAGTAAGTTTATCTATGATTCCAGAGTGGGGGATGGTGCCAAAGGCCTTGGCGAGGTCCAGATAGGTTGTCTGGACTGCCTTACCCTCATCCTTGGCTCTGGAGACTGATTCGAAGAAGTCAATCAGGTTCAGGAGACAAGATTGGCCCTTCATGAACCCAAACTGGGTGGGGTCCAGTGTTTGAAGGTTGCCAATATCTTTGTTTATAAGTTCCATGATAATACGTTCCATGGCCTTGCAGATCAGGCTCGGCAGACTGATTGAGTGGTAGTTCCCAGGATCCAAGGTGGATCCCCCCTTGTGGAGTGGGATAATTGTAGCTGTGTGCCACTCAGTGGGCATTGGTGCAACTCTCTAGTTAGCCCCTACAAATTTCATTTATTTACTCTGTATTTGCTAACTCAGGTGGTGAGCTAGTCTGAAGACAATTGTACTCATGACTTGAGCCATAAATCAGTCATATATAACTAACAGACAGACAGTCAACATAGAAGCCATGCATAATCAACAAACAATACAGTGGCACATAAAGAAGCAGTACAAGGCAGTTGAACTACAAATAAAAAGATTAGTCAGTTAGAGCAGCAGTAAATGCACTGAGAGGTAAAACTTGACAATAATAGTAAATGAAAAACAAAACAGAGGATAGTCTGAAATTAGTTGAATCAATATAGAGTATACCATACCTCTCAACCTCTTAGCTCAAGAAATCTGGACAAAGCCTTATATAATGGGGAAAAAAGACCAAAAATAGGAACAAATTTTAAATATTGCTCTTATAAACGTAGAACATAGCTAGAGTAATAGGGTTTGTGTTAAATGCATTTTCTAAAGGATATGAAGTCTGAAACTCAAATGTATGTCATTATTTATTGATTTCATTCCTTAGATCATGCCAGAAAACCACAAATATTATGTGGAACAGACTGACATTTTGAGGCAAAAATGTGGACATTCTGCAAAAATCTGTACAGTTGAGAGGTATGGACTACATATAAAACAGCTCTTATATAGCTAATAATTGCAAATGATCTGCATAATACTCCATATTTATATTATTTTTTACTGGGGTAGAGCACTGATCACACTATGACAATCTACAGACTCATGACTCTGATTTTTTTTGAAGCAATGAAAAGTTATAAAAGGAAGTGATGCAGTGTAACGGATTGTCTGATGAAGTTTAAAACTTTTTAAACGAAAGTGTTTACATTTATCTGGTTATTTTTGTTTTATATTTGTGTGGTCGAAGTACGTTTTGTTAAAATAAATCTTTAATACATACCGGCTGGTGGCTTTTCGCTTATATTGTGTCATTAGTCTGTTCGTTTGTTAAGACAATCTACAAACTCAGCTCAGGTTGCATTCAAAAATACTAAAAACAAAAATGTAGAAATTGCAACCAAATGAAGAACACAAAAGCAATACAAAATAATCACAGACAAAAGAGACACTATGTATGAAGTTTACACTGCGTTGAGATATTCATGTTACAACACAGAAAAGTAGAATCAGAGGCTTTACAAGAAAAGAGTGAGCAGCAGGTTAGGCCTGGGAAATTGTAGGGGTAACACAAGGGATTTTAGAGGTGTACATTTTATATACAAGTAAAAGTGCCATGACAATGGCTTTGAATGCTATTAAAGAAGAGAAAATTATGCAACAGTAATTTTGGGTCTATATCGGTCAATGAAAATTCAGTTCAGCAAATGGCATTTTTGGTTCACTTACATCGAACATGCCATTGTCGACCTGTTCATATTGAGATTGCTGTACAGCAAAGATCGGGAAATTTGCCCTTTCCCCACTGTAGTGCGATCTCGGAGTTGGTATATATAATTAGTGGGGGTGTGGGGCCTGTAGCGGATTTCAGTGAATGGCATTTTTGATGAAATGCTGTTATCTGCATTGTCACTTCAAAGAAGTGATATAGACCCACACATTTGTAGTTTAGCTGTCACTAAATGGTATTTAGCTTCCATTACAAGATCTCAGACCATGTGTTCCAGGTTGGTAAAAGGCTAGTATTGAATAGAATTCTACCTTTCCTAGGATGATGCCACAATATGAACAGAAAGGAATTGACATCAGAAATTGTCTTAGCGTATGGTGTCACTTGAAGTGGGTACAATATTATCAGCATGGGAGGGTATGGTTAACAGACCATGTTGCTTTGCCAGGAATGGTCTGCACCTGTCTTCTCTGGAATTTTGGATATTGGCTAAAATCATGTCCACCCGTATACTGCCTATTTTAGGCATTACCAACCTGGTAAACCTACCAACATAGCTAACCAGTCAAGCAATATTTGTAGGTGTTGCTGCTCAGTGTTAGGAGTCTAAACAAATAAAACTCCACTCCTTGCAAGCTTTCCTCATCCTGGAGAATGTAGATATACGTGCAGTTACTGAGACATGGTTTAAAGCCATGTGCAGTTACTGAGACATGGTTTAAGGCCATAGAGAGCACCCTGTCAGTACATGGCTAGAATTTACTCCGTACTTTTAGGACCGACTGCTGTACAGAAATGGACAAAAGATGGAGGTGTCTCTATTTACATTAAAAGTGAACACAGAAAGCTGGTCTGTCAGGGTCATGCAGTTGAGTTTCTCCACATCTAAGTTACATTAGACAAACTCCCATGCCATATCCTTAAAGGCTATAGGTTCCCCTCTATGAAAACCATAAAACATACTTCAGTGTACTAGAAATGCTCCCCATTCAACCAAATACCATACTCAAGTGTGACTTTAATTACACCAATATAATCTGGGAATCATACACAACCACTAACATGCAGGTCCAAAGATTCCTGGACATTGTAAATGCAAACATCTTGGACCAGTTAGTGTTTATGCCAACTAGCGACACAATCATCCTTGACATGGTCAATAAATATGGCAGCATGTTGCACCCTCTCTAGCAATGTATTTGCTGATCAGGTGAGATGATAAAGCTGTGTCCTTTGAAGAAAAAGTTAAAAAAAGATACTAGCTAACCCTGGAACTTTCAGAAATTATTTTAGGACAAACTTCCTTCTGCTAAGGGACATCTCAGCAAAATTACAGGCACTTCTAAACCCTCAGAAGCCCTTGACCTATACAGTATATCTACAGACGTGCTGTAAAATCATATTAACAGCTGCATGAAGACAACTGTACCTACCTGTATTAAGCACAGGATCAATTCAAAAGCAAAAATAAGGTGCCCTGGTGGAATCCCAACATCAACAGGTTGTAAAACAAAAAGAGGAAATTCACTGCAAAAATTAGGAGATGCAATGCCCACCAAGGTAAAAATCCCTCATCAAACTAAACAAGCAACTCCAAGGGATAATTATGCCCTCCAAAGCCAAATATGAGGTAAAATTAGCCACACAGGACAAGGACAATCGCAAAGCTTTCATCAGCTATGTCCATAACCTCAAAAGCTAATCAAAGCAATGTACCAAATTAATTCTGCAAGACTCCACTCGGTAAATACCCACATCCATAACTCCCCAACTATGACTAGAGAGGAGGTGCTCAAGGTGCTGTCCAAGGCCAAGAGCAGACCATTGATGAGCTCAGATAATATCACAGGATGCATCTTTAATAGTATGAAACATGAACTGTTTGGGCCACTAGAAGTACTAGTTAACCACTGTTTCAAACAGGCTTTGTGCCAAATGAATGGAGGGCATTTATCCCACTACACAAGTGTGGGCCATCCATGGCCCAAGTGAATTATCTGACCCATAAGTCTGACTATTTTGCTATGCAAAGTTATGGAGAGAATAATCATGGATATCCTAAATGACAGTATTGGTAACCTAAAAACATTGGAACCAAATCCGTTCAAGTTTGTCAAGGGCAGGTTTTGCCTACTCAGCCTGGTGGACTTCTTCAAGAAGTTGTCCAAAGGAATGGACATGTGCAAAATGGTACATACTGCCTACCTTGCCCTGACCAAGGCATTTGACACAGCAACCCACTCAGGCATTGTTGACAAGCTCACTAAACAAGGCATAAACCCTTACTTCATCCTCTAGACAGCTTGTTGACAGGAGCCAAGCATATGCAACACCTCAAGTGTCTTTAGACATTCCACACAAAAAGAATTCATGGTGTGGTAAACAAGTCCTATGCAGACCACCTCAAAGCCTCCTACAGGCTGCTGAGAGAAGACCTATGCCTAGCCTACAAAGCAATGTCTGATCTGTCCCTAATAGACCTGCTGCAAATCTGCAAAACAAATATCATCAAGAAACTTTGATCCGGGGAACTAAACCTTACCTGCAATATAAATAGAACATGTGAGAGGGACAGGTATGTGTCCCTCTCACATGTGAGAGGAAAAGGTATGCATCTCAGAAGCTCTCCCTTCTCTGGAAATGGCTTCCCATCCATGTGATGCAGAGTTCATCCCTGTACTTATTCAAGTGATACTTGGATCAGTGGATGGAGGACTGTAAAAATACCCCTTATCTGGCACCGATGTCTCTATTAGAGAGATGAAGCTTGTAAATGCTTGGCCAGCCATGCCTGGGTATAGAAACATCCATAAAATCATTGGGAAGTACAGTTAGGCTTAAAAAGGACCCCTTGGGTCAATAGTCTAGTATTCTACTATAATACTATCAAGTGGATTTATCAGTTCCAGCTCACTGATCTTTGAGAAGAAAAGGGAGAAGGGATGTGACAGGGAGGGATAATTATTTTATTTAAAAAATCAATGTTTGCAGTGCATCAGTACTCATTTCCAGATCATCAGTATTCATTTACTGGCATTGCACGATGGAATCATTTGATTTGCTGTGTTCTCTCATGGATCCCTTGGAGAGCATGAGACATTAAACAAAGTATATTGAAATGGATATCTTTCATTTAGGTGGATAATTACTTAAAATTACTTTATGAAAGTGAAAGTAAAAAAGTACTAAACCGTGTTTACAATATTCTTAAAAGTATAAATTTAGTGTAAAGTTAGAATGGAATCATATTGATTACTCTTAACTGATCGCTGTACCAGTTCTGTGAAACACCAGAATTATGCAAATGAGGCTATGCAGCATTGAGAGGAATTTAGATTAGTAAATTATTTTCCATGCATTCAAAGAAACACATTATATATATGAGTTGTGTGAGAGGACATCAAAGCCTAGGAAAGGGTCTAGGAACTATTGCCCTGATAAAATGGAAGTTTATACAGAACCAGTTAAAAATAGATGGTTATAAATGCTACGGGTAAGTCAGTAATAAGTTACTTATAGCTGACTGAGTGAGAATCACAGAATTGAATAAGTTGGTGCCATTTATACCACTGAAGGAACACCATGTCTGATATATTACCTGAGACTGAAAACAGTCGAGATGAGGAAGAAAATGTACACAGTAGGAGAAATGCACTGCCAGTGACCCAACAGGTCGCACACTTGCCATTGATGGTGGAAGCTCAAGAAGGCTGTGAGTTCTATTCCCATTTCAGGTGACTGGGTTAAGTTTCAAATTACTGTCACTGCAGTGAATACTGTGGGGTCCTACATTCTTAAGGGTGAGGCCTTTTGGATGAGACATTAAATTGTGGTTCCAACTGCCTGAAGGGGTGGCAGCATGGCTGGCTGTAAACGATCCCACAGCACTTATCAAAATGGCCAAGGTGATTCCCCAATCCATTGGACAAATCTCCTTTAATAGCATAAATATCATTCCACATCATTACTGAAAAGAGGTCACTAGCCTAGTAGAACTAATCAGGTCAACAAAGAACAAATAAATAAAATGGTAAGGAATTTGAAAACAGATGAAAACTCCATAACAGAAAAAAATATATGTATAAAGGCTTTGCAAACGTGACTTTTAATGGGAGACACTGATGAAATGAACTGCGACTCATTTTGTCAAAGCATCCTTTATGATGTTGCACACACTCCTGGAAAACCTTTGAAAGTGAAAATCTCAAAGGAGGCTAAAGAAGTTATTGAGAATTTGTTGCACATTTGGCAATCATTCAAGGTTTTCACTACACATTCATTGTTTTTTTTTTTTTTTTAATAAAAAGTTGTATTTCTGTATTTCTGGAGATAACTGGTGTCAGTGCAATGGATATTGGCTAGAAAATTTTGAAATATAGTTTAATGGAATGCTTTAGATTTTTCTAGAAGGAACACAAGAAAAAAATTGAAAAAGGTGGGAAAGTATGTGTAATGAACTTGCATGCATCTGATTTCAGAGTCAGGTACAGAAGAAAGTACCTGAACATGTATGAGCTACTCAGATACATATCAAGAGGTAGAGGTAGAAAGGAACAATGCTTTCCTAAAACTTTGCTTTGTAATTGAAACTTTTGTTTTAATGCACTGTCGATATAGAGTGCATTTGCTGTTTTATTTAAAAAGCAGGTAAATAGCACATCTAAATATGTTTCCCGTATAGAAATACACAATATTTACATCTCAGTTTACATCTGCAGGGCAAAATCTATACCCATAGGAGTTACAAATCAGACAGTGAAACCATGCTTGAGCAGAAGTTCACAAGTAGATAGTCTTTTGACATCTCTAGTGACCTCGTGCATGAAATACTGTGATGAATATTTTATGAGTGTATATATTATTCATGTACAAAAAGAAGTAATGTATTCAGGCTGGGCTTCCACTATCTTTTTAGTATATGTACCCAGTTTTGAACTTGAAGTTTTCTGTGGCAGTAAAAGCACAGAGTGTGAGGCTATGTTTATCAGTTCATATAGTTAATATAGTTCCATCTATCTATTCAGAAGATGATGTTTTTAAAGTTAAATGTAATAAATAGATTTTTATCATGTAACATAAATATCATTTTATGTTAAATTTCATATGAAATCCTTGGCATTCAGTTACTAGGCAATGCATTTATGAGGTTTAGGTCTTATAATGATGGTTTACTCATCTGTACTACATGAAACATTCAATATATTAAATGCAGTCTTGCTGTACAGCTTTAATATAATAGAGTTTTATGGAATGATGATTATCATATATGGAAATCTTGTTTCAGTATTGTAGATTTGTACATTCAGTTTTGTTTCAGTATATTTCATGGCCATACACATAGTTATGACTATGAAAATATACAGCATCTAATTCTTACTTGTTTGACTAATTTCTATATTTGTTAAGGAGTTTACAAACTGCAAAATGTCCTGAGATGTAATAAGCTGGGACTCTGATTTATGATGCATTTGAATGGAATCTCATCCAGAGCATTTTCCTTCTCTTAAATATCCTGCAAAATGAAAACAGTTTGGAAAAGTAGGTGCTACTATTTTTAACACTTTTTTAGGGTTGCCACCTTTTCAAATGCCCAAAGTGGGACATTTTTGGACAAACGTCAGATTTTGCAAGGCAAAACATACCCAGGGCCAGTACAAAGGACAGAATTTCACTTTTTTGCCTAAATAAATGCTTATTCTTGTAGCATTTTAGTTGCTTATTCTGTTTCATATAACATTTAGGTGTTTCAGAAACAGAATAACTTTTTTATGCAACTATTACATAAAATATAGGAAATATGTTTGTCCTAAAATCTCAGGACATTTGCCATTTTTTCAGTTTTTTTGCAGGACACAACTGTCCAAAGAGGGACTTTCCCACGCAAAGTGTGACAAGTGGTAACCCCATATTTTTTCTGTTGTATATTTCAGTAAAAAGATTTGCATGTCCTATGTCTCTTTGAATATGTAGAATAATATTATGCCTTGCAAATGACATATTTCTCCTTTCTTAATGAAACAATAGCTTTCCCATGAGGACCCTTACAGACACTTAAGGCCCAGCTGCTTGAAACCCAGAATGTGAAGCCAGGGGCTTGAGTGTCTGTTATCTCATCCCCCCAAGTGTCTGAACAGCTACTCAGACTTGAATTTAAGTTAGTTATGCTGTTGACACAGTGGTCAGACACCATCAAGGTCTCATTGAGGAACTGGTAAGTGGGGAAGAGAAATGAGGAGGGGTCTTTGGTTTTTGGGAGAAGAGGAGGGGGATTTTAAATTTAGGGAGTGATTGGGAGTTGTCTGTGAGTTAGAGATAATGAGGGGTGGGAAGGGTTTCTTCTAGTTAAGGTCAGGGTTCAAGGAAGGATAGTTAGCTTAGTACAAGTGCAAAGGAATTGGGGTAGTGGGAGTTAGGGAACTTGTCAGTATGAGTGAGTGGCAGCAGGAAAGAGTATTGTGAGCTAATGGTAATGAAATGCTTGTAGTAGCCTCCTTCTTACAACTCATGCAGTTACAGTATAACTGCTCTTAAGTAATTCTGAGGAGATAGGAATTTCACAATGCTGAAAATATTGTACAGCAGAAAGGTAGGCTAAGAATGCAGCTAAACGAATAGCCAGTTTATTGACTAGTATTACTTGAATGGATTTTCTAATTATCTATAGGAGAAACATAGATGGTTTAACTGTCGAACAGACTTGTTAATCAGAGCTTAATAGGGGAGAGAAAAGAAAAGATTTGTAAAGGGACAATCAAGTCCTGCTAATGCTGCGCATGTAAACACTTAACATCAAAGTACTGATGTGGTTCAGTGAATTACGATTAATACTGATATTCGGTCCAGTCGATGACTTGATTTGTACATGGACCTGTTAAGGTCTTGTTCAGTTAGCTTGTTTAAGCTATGTTAGGTAAACTAAACACACCTCACAAAGGCTTCTTCTTGACTTAGCAGCTAAATACCATGGCAAATAAATGAAGATGTTAGGGCGTTTACCCAGAATATTATCTTTGAAGGCTACCACTTCTCTTGTAGAATCACAAGAAATGTTATCTTGTCTCCCATCACTTTAGTAGTTTTGTTATAAAAACAGTTTTTAAAAGTTTGCATAAGCATTATGGTTCTAATGCACATTTTTGTCAACTGAGATCATGCCCTAGGGGGAGTCATCCCTTCCACAGAAGTGAGAATTTGTCTTACATTTCAAGTGTTATTCAAATCATTTTTTTAATCATTATTTGAAATGGAATCCAGAATTTCTTTTTCTAGAAAGGTAATCTGTATCTGTATTGATCTGTTTCAGGGAACTACATGCTAGTCTGAAAATACTGTACATTTGAAATTGACTGTGCCGTAATGTTTTCTGTGACTTGTGGTTAAATAGTGAGGTATATCGTAGCACTAAACATGCATAAAATCATTTACAACAGAATAATATACTACGATAAAGCTTGCTTTCACAAGTATGTATATGGCTTTTTTTGGCTGTTGGCTGGATTGATCTGTTTCCAATGGGATGTCAAAACTACTTCTAAATATCACAGGCCTTGGAGGTTCAAGATCCTTTCTGTTGCTTTGGAAAATGTATTAGGCAGAATAAAAGAATGAATATACTGAGCAACTATATTCTCTAGTAACATGTAATGCAGAGCATGTATTTGAAAGCTCTAGAAATAGCAGTCCTCTGAAATTCCAGTTGTTATATTCATGCAGTGCATGAGTCAGATTGTGTGTGCACGCCCTACAATGGATTAACATTCTCACTCTTTCATAAGCCCAGAGTTTGCCAGGATAGACCATGGTTCTGCAGCAGCCCTGATAGGAGAATGTGAGTGTTAAATAATGAATTAAGGAGCTGTGAAATTACAAAAGCCATGTAGAAAATAATTACATAAGAAAGATATATCAAAAGCTATGAGACATATACAGATAAATGCACGATGCATATATGTTCATGCTAGGCTTTCAGTCTGCAGCTTGTTAACAGCTTATCCAGTAACCAGCAGTCAGAATCAAACACAGTACCTTGTATTGCTGATGAAAAAACCTTAGCCATTATGCCAAGCACACCCCTAGTGATTTTTCCTATTCCAGATGATGTACAGCCAAAGAATTAATTCATGTAAAGTCTTCAAAATTGTGGTCAAATAAATGTCTTTTATATATGCAGACTGCATCTGACCTTGCCTATATTAACTTTTAATTGTGTCTTTTTTTAGCTTAAGAGCTTGTTTATATGTCTTAAAAATTCCCTTCAAACTGTTGGGTTTTAGAAGTGGTGAGTTAAATAATGGAGGGTTTATACTGGAATGACTATGCAACATGGCTATGATGATGGATAAATCATGCACATTTCTTCATTCTGTAAAAAAACAAAGCTGTGATATTTCTTTCTGTTATTTAGGGTTACCACCTGTCCCACTTTGCGAGGGACAGTCCCTCTTTGGACAGTTGTATCCTGTAAAAAAATTGAAAAAAATGGCAAATGTCCTGAGATTTTAGGACAAACATATTTCCTATATTTTATGTAATAGTTGCATAAAAAAGTTATTCTCTTTCTGAAACACCTACATGTTATATGAAACAGAATAAGCAACTAAAATGCTACAAGAATAAGCATTTATTTAGGCAAAAAAGTGAGATTCTGTCCTTTGTACTGGCCGTGGGTATGTTTTGCCTTGCAAAATCTGACGTTTGTACAAAAAATGTCCCACTTTGGGCATTTGAAAAGGTGGCAACCCTACTGTTATTCATTTGGAATATAAGAAGTAGAAAAAGCATACATGGCTTTAGGAGACATGATGTGTTGCATGGTAAAGTTGGGACCAAGGCTTATTGTTCTATGATTTACACTTTGGCTTCAAAGTAGGGTGGACTGTTATCTTACAAAGAAACCACCAGACTAATAGCCTGATTTTTATGCAATAATATGCATATATCTAAATGCATAATAACATACAGCATACAATTGTCTTTCAGAATGCACTACAGAACATAAAACCTCCCTGATCAACTGCCATAAAGTGGCTGCATATAAGTAAACCAAAATGTACACATTTCTCCTGCCTCATAATCTTTTAGGACCATGTCAATCTCTACTTCATAGTCTACTTAATGTAGCTAACATTATGTACTGATTGTTTTATAAAACACAGGGATAAAAACATATCAGCGTGCACTTCAAGTTCTGTCTAACACTACTACAGTTTTACAAAAATCAGTTAATGTCACAGTAAGGAAGAAAAAATGAGCTACAGAATTAAGTCACAAACTTAGTGCATTTTAAATTAAATGTTCTATGTTATTGTGGGCCATAATAAGCTGGCATTAAGATTAGTGAAGTTACATTAATGTGCAGAGGTTTAGCACATATGCTGGACGCTCACAATTCTTGATCTATTGACATTTAACAAACAGACTGAGACTGCAAGCTGCGGTAGCATCAACAACTTAATGTATTCACTGCTTAAAAAAAACAGTGCATTGCATTAAAATAGCTCTGATACGTAAAGGAGGTCTACTCTCTGTATTTCATTCAGCAGTGCAGTAGCTAGGATTATCTTACCAAACTAAATGTCGGAATAGTTTTTGAACTCAGCATTGTGCTACTAACCTGCCATTATATATTTTTTAAATAAGTAAAGCATGTGTCTTTGGCTTTTAGCAAACAGAGGACACAAAGGGAAGGAACGTTAAGGGTGGTAGCATTGACAGCTGAGAGCAATCACAGATTGCTGGTAATTAATCTTGAGCGAGAGAGAGAGAGCTGCTTTTTCACAGCCTTGTAAAACTTTTCCCTCATGGCTGAACCCACGGTCAGGAGACGTTAGGCAACATTAACTGCCTGTATGTTTCTGCAAGACTCAGGAGAAAGTGACTGGGTACCAGCACTCCATTGCATAGAACCGTGGGATGCAAGGCATCAGCTTGTACCTTTCATCTGAGCTGAGATTTGGAGAGGGTTCAGACCACAGAGGCTCCTTAATTCTCACTAATTCATTTGTGTTCCTGATTCACTTGGCTTGGGATAACCTGTGAATGATAATGAACCTGTAAGGCGAGTGCTTAGTCCCTCGCCTCTGAATGTGCTCTGCATGGATTGAGGGCTTTCTGAAGATCTCGCATAAGAACAGGAATCTTATTAACTCTCATTGCCAGTCAGGAGGTTTCCTTTAATAACAGTGTCTGTACCTTAACTCTTCTGCACCCAGAAAGACGGCAAATCAAGGAAAACGTTAGCAATGTATAGTTTGTCAGACAACCATTTATTTCTTTTCTCTTTTTTATCAAATACCAGTCTCAGTAGATACTTTTCTGCAGGCTATTTCTATTTTACCATAACCAGTATTGAAGAACAAAAATACGCACGGTGTTCTAAAATTATGAATATGCATGCTGCTCAACTACAGGTTTAAATATTTTAGATGCAGATCCTAACAGAGTATCTGATCAGCATAATATATAGAAACAATGATAGTGCTTTTTGATTTATGTGGCATTTTACTATATACTGCAGTTTTTGAGTCTTTGAAATAATGAATTTACAGACTGTCTCTGTAAAAAAGCAAGGACATTAAGAAATGCATTTTAGTGGTGGTTTATTGTAAAGTCTTTGATTAACTTATTCAAAAACATTTCATTTCTTAACTGGTTGGGAGGGTGTCCTAATGGTAAAGGTGTTTGCCTTACAAACACAAGGTGCAGGGTTTGAGTCTCACAAGGGATAATTGGCTAGGCTTAAAATGGCTCGCAAGGGCAGTTAGCTTAGTACTAACCTATGAACTGGCTAAACTCTGATATCTTGAAAGAATAACTTTAAAATACTTTTTCTCTGTCCAGTATTCACTCTGACTCTCTTCTCATGCCCATCTATGAATCCTTTTCTTCTCATAATTATCCTGTTTCTATCTCTGTAAATGGCACTAACTTTCATTAGTGTTGGCATCAAATTTTGTGAGAATATTTTATAATATTTCTCTGGCAGTGATATAGGAACACTTTGAATGTGTCTTCCTCTTGCTGCATTGCAATGTCTTCACATCTCTTATGTATTGCCTTCTTCAAAATCATCACACATTTTTGTGATTGGGATAACACATTAATAGTGGCCTTGTGGCACAGAGGGATAAAGCCTTTACTGTAACCCAGGTGACTCGTGTTTGAATATGCACTTGAGCTGCAGGGGCCATGTTGTTAGGGGGAGGTCTGTTGGAGTGAATATATGATGCTGTCTCACTCATACTGCAGAGACATAGGGCCATGTTCATCTTTGTTTAAAGTATTAATCTCAATATTTATTTATTTTATTTATGTGTGTATGTTCGTATGTATATATTTATTTACTTTCTTTGTTAACCAGGGTTGAACACTGATTCAGATGAATCTTTCTTAAGTTCACCCAAGTATTACATCAGATCAAGTTGAAATCATGGCACTATTTACAAAGAAAGTGCACTTGGGACACAGAGTATGAAACAGTAGACATCACAGATGTAGTTAGATGACCAAGCACACTATGAGATAACACATTCACTGTTACTACTTACAATACATAGCAAGGGAATAGAATAGTAAATAATAAATAATTTAGAATCCCAGAAGAAGTAATGATTAAATGTAGCTGATATACTTCTAGAAAAACATGTAGTACACAGTAAAAGTATAATACAAAAAATTATAAAGATAGTAAATTGCTCAATACTTTTTTGTGAGAATATACCCTTTCAGAAGTTTGAGGCTCAGTAATACAAGTCTTGAAACCATGAAAGTAAAAGTGTGATGAAATGCAAATAACAGCAAACTGCAAACAATGCAGTTAGACATTTAACATATTTTTTGCAAGGGGTGCCCAAATATACACAGAATGTGGGGATGCACACCCTGACCCCTTGACTTTACTCTGAGATAGCTGTACCTGGGCGAACAGGGAATACTCTGAGGTAAACAAATTTCAGGATTACTATATATTTCCTTAAAGCTGCACTTGAATTTTCACAGTTCCAAGGATCACAGCTGCAGTTTTCAAAGGTTGAAAAAGAATACCTGTGGGAAAGACAATGAAAATAGAACAAACACTGCAAAACAATGTAAGTTACAAAGTTTTGTAAAAGTGCAGCGGTTCCTTAGCAACACTTTTCAGAACTCTATGTGACCACAGACTGCCCCACCTGCATCCTGCTGAACTATGGGACATGCCTGTTTTCTGTGAGGCAAACCAATTAGCCTGTTGTTGTTCTGCCTCTGTTCTTACATGTCAGCCAGAGTATGTCATCCCACAAACCAGGCACAATACATCAGCAGACACACCACAATGGGAAGGAATCATACAGTTTTATCCTTAGTCAAAACTACTAAAAGTGTTCTGGAACTACAGCAAGATCATCTTGGGGCATCTGAACTACATCATGCTGAATAATCCAGACGATAAATCTTAACTTTCAGTTTAGGAAATAATCCAGAAAGGCAAGAACGCTTCCAGTGTAGGAATCCTCAAGATTAAAAGTGAATGCTGAGATGTGTAGATGATTTAAAAGGCCAGTTACCCCCACCAGGTAGTGCAATTTATGAGGACACTGAAATATTAGTATGGGGGGATGACCATTCTTCTTTTTATGGAAACAAACATTCCAAAAGTGAACTAACAGCTGCGTTTGTTGACACAAACCAGGCTTTTCTTGAAAGTCCCTTTATCTAAATCATGAAATGTTAATGCCTTGCTGGAAGACTGTTTTTAAATAAGGAAGGTATAGCATGATTAGGGTATACCGAAACAAATGATGTGTGTGACTTAATATCACTGTCAGTCAACATACAGAAGTTATGTTCGCCCACCACAATGCCAGATCTCTGAGAAAATTTCCCTGGTCACAGCCTATCAGTGCATGTACCCCACCACTAGGTTTTGCTATGACAGTCACATTTTCTGAGGCTGCTTAACCTCCCGTGGACTTTCCCTAGTCATCCTCTAATAATGTCCTCCATGTGAAACTCTCCAGCTGTTCGTCATTATATTACTGTTGCCATAGTCTAAGTTATTTGGGACTTCCTGCCAAGGACTGGACCAGCCCTCAGCTTGCCAAGCTTTAGGGTACCTTCTGTGTGCCATAGCCTCTACACAGCTTGTGCAGAGCAGCACAAAATCAGTGGACAGGGTGCCAAAATGTAAGAGCTTTCTTGTTATCAAAGCGCACTCTTCCCTACACCATTACCTGTAGGTTTCAAGTGAATGATTGACTCATAGGTTGCTCATAGCTTCATAGGTTATTACTAGGTTGACAACATCTGTGGCCATTGCAAGCCTAGCCTTGCACCGCAAACCATTGAATCCCAGGTTTCATACAGGTGGGAATGTTAGTAGGCAGGTAGGTAAGGATTTGTGTGTGGGGGGATGTTAGTTGGGGTAATACTTTTCTGACTGACAGCCTGGTGTTTGGCTTGAACTTCACCAAGACTTGATAGATAAATATTCCATTGATGAATACCTTCTACTTAATCACTTTTTTTTTAAAGAAAAATTTTGAAGAAGAGTTGTGCTTTTCTATCAGAAATATTTACTAAGGACTTGAACTGGTGTTTTAATGGCTAGCAGTAAACATTTTACCTCATATCTGACATTTTTTGATCATGATTTCCTGTTAGAAATATTTTTCAAATAATTGATTTTTGTGGGAAGTTTGTGTCTAGGGCTAGGACTTGTGGTTTTGGGGTTTATCATTAAAAATTCCCACTCCACAGTTTGCCTCTAAAGAAAGCTGTTCAGATTCCCCTCCTGAACAGCTGTATTTGCTTGATAACTTATATAATGTTTCCAAGACCTACAAAATTCCTCTTTCTAATCCCAGGTCAGATCCTGCAATCATTTCTCTGTCAAAAATAGCATCTGCCAAACTCCTCGTGGCATCTGGCCTTATTCCTCCTGAGAAGCTAGGAAAAGCCTTGATAGGTTTAGAAAGAAAGGTTATATTCCTCTTTAGCCTTCAGAATAATTAATTGTCAAGCTCAAATGTTTAAGTTCTGCTGGTTTCCTTTGACAATATGAGAAAGTTAATTGCTACCCTCCCTTGTATAGAGACTAAGGCATCTCTAAATTTCATTAACATCCTCTTTGTCTGAGTTAACCAAATAGTTTCTAAAATGTGCTCATGACACTACTGATGATGTTTCTAAAACAGCTCCAGCTGGGTCAGTGACAAGAAATTTGCCTGTCTACTGTCTCCAAATTTAACAGAGGATGTGAAAGTTGAGATCCGGGATCTACTTTAGATAAAGAGGTGTTATTTGGTCCTTCCGCTGCTGAGATCCTTAAAAGGCTGGATTAAAGTGGAATAGTTATTTTAGGGGGTTACACAGATTTGTTCAACTCTTCTTGCCAAAATATAATAGAAATATTTTCTTCCAATTCAGGTTCCTTTTTCAGGGAACAAAATAAGAGTTCCCAGCAAGGCATAAACAAACAACATTTTATGAAGCAATGACATATAGGCTCAATGAAAAACACAGGGTCAACCCCCTCCCCAAAAAAGGACAATCGAAGAAAAACAGACTGACCCTTATGCCTCTTCATTTGCTTCCTTCTCTCCACCCAGGCAGTCCTGTAAAGCTTTCCTGAAGTCTAAGCCTTCACTTTCCGCTATAGGACCAGTTAACTACAGACACTTGGGTACTGAAAATCATTCAGAAATGCTAGAACTGGCAGTGGGGCTCCCTTTCTACTTTTCAAGGGACTCCTCTTCATCCATCCAATAAAAACTCCTTGTTCCATCCATTTCTAGATCAGATGCTAATGTATAGAGTTATGGTACCTGTTTCTCAGGAATACGAGTAGATTTTATTCAAGGATCTTTCAGGTACCAAAGGAAGAAAGAACCTGGAAACCTGTTCAAAAGCTTTCTTCCTAAACCTCCAAAAAACATATTTGGTTTTCTGCTTCACGTTTTGAATTGGTAACAGCTCTAATAATATTTACAAAGAACCTGGCTGAAAATCATTCACATTTTGACATATTTAGATGATTGGCTTAATTTTGCAGATTATTTCACAAGTTGGTAAGAATCACTGGTCTGAGTAAAAAAAAAAAAATAACTTTTTCTCAATCTGGGTTTTCAGAAAAACATAAATAAATCTTATCCCAACCCAGCCCGCAGGATAGTGTTTCATGGATGGACACGCTCCTAATGATGGCTTTTCGTCTTTAAGACAATGCAGAATGTTAAAAGGAGCATTTCCTGATATTTCGCAAGCAGACATTGGCATTTGCCAGGGCATAACTCAGCATTCTAGGTTTTGTGGTTTCTGCTATTCTCATGATTCTGGCCAGACTTCACATGACAGATAATCAATGGTTCTTCATATCAGTCTGGAGCCAACACTGTTATCTTCCTTTCATTTCAAATCCTAGTGTTGAGGGTTACCAAAAATTAGTTAATCAAATGGGTCAACAGCTATCCCTCAGCCCAAATATGTCTTTTTTCCCTTCCGGACTCTAGTCAGTCTATAACCACAGATGCATCAGCATTTGCTTGGGTAGCTGTGTTCAAGGGAGTGAAAGTCTTGTGTCTGTGGGACAAGAAAGTGAAAACATAAATGTAAAAGAAATGATGGCTGCCTCTCAAATCTGTGAGCCATTTTTGGACTCTAGGCACTCTGGTAGTAATCACAGTGATGTGGTACATAAACAAGAGGGAACCAGTTCCTAACCCTTTTTCAGAATAACTATAGTAGTCTGAGAAGTAGAAACTCAGTTCAGTCTTTTCCTCCAGGCGAACTACATTTAATCAGAGTAAAACCTACTGCAGACAAGCTGAGCTAGACCAGGACAGACCCTCTCAAAGGGAAGTTGCACCTAAGGTCTTCCAGGAAATGGTTCATCTGTGGAGAATTTCTCAAGTAGATCACAGGCCTAGAAGACAGATACCTTTCATTCACTTGGTTGGGAATATTCCAGTATGCCTTTATACCCTTTCCTCTTATAATGATGGTTCTTCTAAAGGTGCAAAAGGACTCTCCAAAGATAATTTTTGTGACACCTCTTTGCCAAGACATCAGTGGTTCTCTTATCTTTTTAAAATGGCCAAGAGCAATTACCACAAGCTCCCTCAATGAATGGGATTACTCACAGAAGCCAAGGCTTGTTAGATACACCCCATCCTTTAACTTTTTCAACTGACTGTCTGAATAATTAAATTTTAGTAATGTTAGACTACTTTTTTTCTGAGGCTGTGCAGTAGATATGAGAGAAGGTAAAAAATTGCCATTAGAAAAATCATATATGAGTAAGAAGAAGCACTTCTACTTTAGGCCATGACTAGAACCAGTACCTCTTCAAAATTTAGACTCCTTGGTCCTGCTATATTTGTGTCAGTTATCTTCTGGCCTTACTTATTCTTCTGTCAAGAGTCAACTTTGGACCATCTCTACTTGTCTGCCCTTAGATTCCCCCTTTCTACATTATCTCGAGTAGAAAAGTTTTGAAAAGGACTTTATATATCAGTCCACCTAGAAGGCAGATGGCTCCTTTGTGGGAATTTTGCTTTTGTACTGGAATTAACTTACACCATTGCCTTTGTAATCTGTTCACAAGCCTGTTTGTAGTTCTTCTTCGGAAAACAGTGTTATCTGTTGCCCTGAGTTCTGCAAGATGAGTATCTGAGGTACAAGCTATTATGGTGAGCTATCCCTATCTCATAATTCTCAGAGATAGATTAACATTAAGAGCAGGCAATTCATTCCCTTATTTCTTCCAAGAACTGAAAAAAATGACAGCGAAAGAATTTTACAAACTGGATATACACATGCAGCACAGACATGACACTGGCAGGACAAAGAAAAAGCAGTCAGGACTTCTGATCAGCTTGTTATGTCTTATGAAGGTAAGAAAAAGAGTCAGTCAGTGTCAAAACAGATAATTTCTTAATGGTTCTCACCTGATATTGCTTTTTGTAGTTCTCACCATAACAGAACAATTCCATGCAAAGTCAGGGCCTTCTCTACAAGGGTTCTGGCTAGTTCTGTGGCTTGTTGGAAAGGGGTAGATGCTAGAAACATACATGAGATAATAACCTGGTCATCTGTAAATACCTTTATCAAGCACTACAAACAAGATTACTTGTGTAGGTCCACAACAGGTTTTGGTAGGGCTATTCTCAGGTGAACCTGGACTCTGTTCTTTCTTCCTTCATTTCTTTCTAAGCTCTGATAATCATCTGATATAGCTTAGGGTACTGCAGCAGTGATCTAATACTGAACATACTACATGTGTAAGCAAGCTTACTACAACAGCACATGTTCAAATAAATCACTGCTGCAGTAGCTACTCCCCCCTTCATCCCATCTTTTTGCTATTTTTATGCCAGGGTGTTGGATTTTTATTAGTATGGATTATGTTTCTCAGGACAATTTCCACTTTCGTCTGAGGCAAGAAAGTTCTGCAGTTGGCCAGAGAATGGTCAAATGGGGCAATAGGCAGGGTATGGACATGGACCAGCCCCCCCCCCACACACACACACACACAAACGCAGAGATTTCAGTGTCACATTACTTTTCTCTGTCTACCCATTTACCGTAAACTGTATTACACTATTTTCTTCTTTACGTTTACAGCGATTATAAAGATTTGGATTTAATTTAAAACTTTTATTTCAAATTTCATAGTACAAACACCGATGGCCATTTGCTAAACAAAATAAAACAATCTTACACTGAAAATAGACTTAGTATGAGCTTCAGTAAAGTTCTCTTCCTCTGTAACTCATATTAATTGAAAATGCATTAAAACTCACACTCACTGAAAATGTATCTGGGCAGTGGTAGATGAAATGTACCTTGGGCTGTTTTCTAACCATTGCTCTCCCCTGCACACATTTTAAGACTTTGCATAAATGCATATGCTCTTTGATTCACCTTCCTCGTTGTTTTAAATTATATTTCTTGTTTAATACAGCATTTGTTAGAGTGTGTTTTAAATTTGTAGTTTTGAACATTTTTTTCTAGTAAGCAGTGAAACAAAACACATGAACCAATATTGGCAAAAAAATAAATATTTCAGGACATTTCAGTTATAAAAGGCCACTCAGACTGCTCACATTATAATTTACCTATATTTGTACTCAACAACTATGGTGAATTTATTGACTGTATACACTGCAAGTCTGATCGTGATAAAAATGGCCATTGCAAAGTGTTCCTATTTGCTTTACACAAATGCACACTAGTTCTGCAAAGGAAAACTAATGAGTTTGTAAGTTTATCAGCTCATCAGGGTTACTCATTTATATCCACAGACACCCCACAAATCCAGTAATTATAGTTACTTTGTTGACTGCATAATTTTCAGATGTCTTTGTTAAAAAGTTAATAACAGCAATAATGACCAGTAAGTCACATATTTCAGATTTTTTTCACAAGAACACACAATAGCCAAAATATTCCAACTTAATTCACATACACAGACACACACACACACACACACACACACACACACACACACACACACACACACACACACACACACACACTAGACCCGCAAAGTCAGATAAAGACTGTTTAAAAATGCCCATATGATAGGATCATAAGGTTCTTTCTTCCACAGACAACCTACCCCATCCTATCATCTCGATTCTGTCGTGAGACACACAGATGTCCCTCTCACCAGGCTGGATAAGTAAAAGGTCATGGTCAGCTGTCTGTCCGGTGCTAGGATCCACCATATCACACATGCACTCGGGTCTTCAACAACAGGTACTGTTATGACTCTGTTATAGTCCATGTTGGTGTGAACAACTTGAAACATACCTCTCTGGACTATATGAAGAGAGACAAGACAGATCTCTTAGATTATGTCTCAGGCAGGTATGTCCATAGCCTTAAGCAACATTTTACCTTCACCTAGGATGATTCCTCACTACAAACAGAACATGATTGACTTCAATAATTGACCTAGTTTCTGGTGTCATTCTAAGGGGATCCAGTATCTGTCAGCCTGGGATGACATGATCGACAGACCTCAATGCCTTGTCAGATTTGGTCTTCATCTGTCACTCCTGGGATTTCAGCTACTGGCTAAGGCCCTTGCCACTCCATAGTGCCTTTTTTAGGTAGTGTCTCAAGGGCAAAATTCCCAATGTAAAAACTCCATCTAAAAACAACCTTAGGGATATGCTGCTAAGTTCTAGGAGTCTTAACATGAAACTGCAATTACTGGAAGCAGTCCTCACCTTGGAAGATGTAGACATTTGTGCAGTCATGGAGACCTGGTTCAAGGCTGTGGAGAGCAACCCAGCCATACTGGGTTACACCTCTTTCCACACATTCAGACCACAAACTGAAGGTGTGAAAACTAAAGGAGGTGGTGTATCAATAGTCATTAAATATAAATACACCTCCAGATAGGTTAAACAGTATGATTCCCTGGAGATACTTCAGATGCAATTAACTGTTGGTAGGACACCTATTCAAGCCATTGCCAGCTACAGGACCCCCTCCATGAATCAGGATACCCATTCTGCGTATTTGGATTTACTTGAGTCTGTCAAGGTACATCAAAACACCATGGTTTTGGGTAACTTTAACTACCCATCCGTTGACTGGGTAAATCACACATGATCAAACTCACTTTCCTAAAGGTTCCTCAACTTCATTAACTCCAATGCCCTGTGCCAGCTGGTTGACACCCCAGAAGGGGTGCCAACATCCTGGTGCTTACCAATATAGAGGACCACTATAGCACCCCCACTGTGAGGTCTTTACTGGTGAGATCTGACCTCAAATCAGTTTCACTCAAAGTAACTATCACACCTGACCCTCCACCCCCAGCAGCAGCTAAACTAAAAAACTTCTCCAAATCAAATTATGACACCTTACAGGATGGTATAAATAGCTTCACTACACCTCTCCCCTCAAATGGAACTGGCAACTATGCCAAGTTATACACCAATGCTTTATATAAACACCTGTATAACTGCATTGACTCAGCTGTACTTGATACGACCAAAACAAGCTCCTCAAGGAAGAGTAAACCTACCTGATGGACAACTGCCATTAACAGGCTTTACAACAAGAGGAAGAAATTGCTGTTGAAGATGAAGATGAAGTGAGCCCTAGACCAGAAACACTCCCTCCTCTGCTTAAACAAGCAAATAAGACTTCTTGTGAAGTCCTCCAAAGCAAACTATGAATCCAAATTAGATTCTTCAACTAAGGACAACCATAAGGTGTTCTTTAGTTACATCCGTAGCTTAAAAAGAAAGGCCCAGATTTGTGCCAAACTGGTAGTTACTGATACCACATATACTGAGCCTGTAGACATAGCTAACCTTTTGGCCAACAGGCTCTGTGAAGACTTCATTCCCCTGTCCCAGCTAGACATACCCCATGACATCCCCACCACCTGTCCCCTACCTTGTATCTCTAAAGAGCAAGTAGCAAATTCCCTCTCTCAGGCCAAAAGCAAAGCATCTATGGGTCCTGATAACATCCCAGGCTGCATCCTACATGGGCTCCAACAAGAATTAGCAACACCATTTGGTATTCTTTTCAATCGTAGTCTAAGCACCGGTTTCATCCCAGCTGAATGGAAAATGACCACCATTATTCCCTTGCACAAAGGTGGTGCTTCCACTGACCCTGGGAACTATAGACCTATTAGCCTGACTAGCCTTATCTGCAAGGCCATGGCATGCATCATTATGGAACTTATCAACAAAGATATAGGTAATCTCCAACCATTTGACTCTACTCAGTTTGGATTTGTAAAATGGAGATCATGCCTGTTAAACCTGGTGGATGTCTTCAAGACATTCACCAATGCCCTGGATGAGGAGAATTATGTGCATACAGCCTACCTAGACTTAGCCTAAGCTTTTGACACTATCCCCCACACAGGCATTATTGACAAACTCACCCAGCTATGTATCAACCCTTATATCATTAGATGAGTCACTAACTGGCTCACTGATCAAACACATATAGCCAAAATAGGGGAATTCACCTCCAATAGCAGACCTGTAACCAGTGGTGTTCCACAGGGATCAGTCCTAGGACCTCTACTGTTTGGAATCTATTTCTCTGAAGTACAAGCAAAAACTAAAAGTCTGTGGCTGACAAAGTTTGCTGGTGACTGCCAAATGGGAGCAGACACAGAATCTCCAAATGATGTTAACATCCTACAAGAGGGTCTTACACAAACAAATGATTGGTGCCAAAGTCATGCCTTAAACTCAATGCAAAAAAAAAAAATGTTTTATCATCCCCTTCGGTAAGAATGATTTTCCTGCAAACTACCACATCCATAGCAACACCCTACGTACACACACAGTGGTGAGAGACCTGGGTACACAGGTTGACAGTAACCTTACCTTTGATCACCATGTCCCCACAGTGGTAAGAAGAGCATTGTATATCACTCATCTCATAATTAAGGACATTGCCCAAGAAAAAAAGAAGTTCTAACCTTCCCGTACTCTTCACTCATCAGGCCAATAATTGAGCACAACGTCCCTTTTGGTATGCATCTTTCCAAGCATCTGCAGCAATTGGAGAGGCCACAAAGGTTCCTCACAAGGGAAATTCAAGGTCTTTAGTATCTGTCCTGTGTGGATCATCTGAAATAACTGTCATTTTATTCTGTTTCATACAAACTACTCTGAAGTGATCTCTACCTCGCATATAAGGCAATCTCTGACCCTGCTTTATTGGAAATGTTGCATATATGCAAGTCAAGTGGTGCTCGGGTTACTCATTTTAAAGGCCTTAATCTGGTATGTGACATTAATAGAACCTGCTGGAGGGACAGATTTGTCTCCCAGAGGTTACCACACCTTTGGAACAGACTCACACTTCATGTCAAACACAGTACCTCATTCACCTCATTGGCCCACTTCAAACATAATCTGGATGATTGGATGGGTAACCGTAAATTCACCCCAGCGGTTCCACCTTTGTCCCACTTAGACAGGGGCAATAGTTGCTGATCATGTATATAAGGGTAGAACTTGGCTAGGCTTGTAAGTGCCCCAGGGCCATTAGCCTAGTAACTTCCTATGATCCTAGGATCAGTACTGTCCACTTGTGGACTGGGTATAAAATTACACATTTTTTTTGGTAGCCTTGGATGAACTATGTGAAACTGAATAAAAATCACTAGCATGACACCATGAAATCTAGCCATGTGTAGCAGATTTAAATGGAAGAGCATTTATGAGAGCATAAGAAATATTAACCATCTGATAACATATGCTAAGTCAATATGCACAATCTCTGCAGAAGGAAAAGATACCTGGATAATTCCACAAAAAACATAACTATTACTAATGCAAAGGTTGCTGCTGGAAAACATCTTTGCATTTCAGCGCTTCATCTACATATGCAGTGCCTCCTGCCTTTGAAGAATAAATCATCTAGGTTATATTAAATGAACTGGTGTGCTGGTGATATTGTCATAACATTTACTGAGTTAGATCATTTAGTGAATGGCTGCCAAACAATGACAAAAGGTTCTTAATTACTTAACATGCAGTCCTGGAGACCATTAAGAAGCCTATCCCAAATTCTTAATTGATTCAATGTACTTTCTGGTTATGTGACTTGCCCAGAGTCCCATAGTAGATAAATGAAGGTGGAAATATTCAAACTCTGCACCCTTGCCACACGTCGCAGCTCATTAGCAAGGTGGGGCTTTAGTCCTCTGTGGAAACTGTGACATTACTAGTTCTTAATACAGAAATCCTTTACAATCTGATATTGAAGAAAAATGACCCCATAATGGATGTTGAAGATCACATGGTACTTATTAACAGTCCAAATAATGTAGACTATATGACTTGACAAATGTCTACCCCTTTGCAGTTGTTAAGGGTTATCCAGGAAGGTATGCAAAAATGTATTACTAAAATGCAACATGTTTAAACCATACACAGCCCTGGTCTATTAATAAACTAATTCATTCTTTATTGCAATGAATAATCAAAATATTTAACAACAATACAGTATGGCAGTTGGTTTGGAGGATTAAGGTTCTTGCTTACAATAGCTAAGGTTCAGGATTTGGCTCCAAGTTAGTAACTTAACCTGACAGTGTTTTTACACACACACACACACACACACACACACACACACACACACACACACACACACACACACACACACACACACACACCATTTGCTGCAAGGACAGTCTTGCATATGTCCTGGTTTCAAAACCAACCCACATCCATGTCAGAGGAACATTTCGTCCTGATACATTTGCCGTTTTGCTGGAAAATCTCACCTGCATGTTGTTACATGAGCCTGCTGTCCTCCTGCTGCAAAAATCAAATCTGCTGTTGCATTGCTCCATATTCCTCCATAACCCAATTCAAGTGCAACTTGAACAATTGTATGGGAAACCGAATATTCATCCCTGGTTTGGCACCTATGTCTCTAATGGACAGAGGTAATCTGTAAATGGTTCATCTCCCAAACCCCTGCTTACACTTATCAAGGGTATCAGAACTTGTTAGAGATTTGGGGTGCATGACTAGACTTTAAAAGGCCCTTGTAGTTGTTAGCCTTGCAAACACCTGTGAACCTATGAACCTATTTAGTTTTAGTCCATGGCTCTGACACCATTTGTTTGTCTGTGTCATCCCCTCCTGGAGAACATTTGTGTCAGTGTGGGATTTAGTGACAGCTCCTAATTTACAATCATCTGCAAGTTAGTCAGCCAAAGACCATTGATATTGACCTTGACTTCTGAGAAGTAAATGCCAAAAATTCTGCCTGAACAGAGTACTTCAGCACTTATGTTTAGTTTTAAAAAAATAATTTTCTTTTTAAACTGTAGTAAACTACTTGCTACAAATGCACAAAAGTAGCAAACAATTACTACAGTTTACATCCTGCCTGCACTGGAACTATAGCACTCATGTTTTAGTTTAAAAAAATATTCCTTTTAAACTGTAGCAAACTGCTTACTGCAAATGTTGCAAACAGTTAATACAATTTATACCCCACCAGCACAGAGCACTGCAGCACTCATGTTTCAGATTTAAAAAATTCTTCTTTTTAAGCTGTAGTAAACTAATTGCTAAACATGTAGCAAACAGATGCTACAATTAATACCCTGTCTGCATTAAGCACTATAGTACTCATGTTTTAGTTAAAATAAATACATAAACATATATATATATATATATATATATATATATATATATATATATATATATATTTTAACTTTTAAACTGTAGCAAGCTACTAAACCTCTAAAACAGATTATACCACACATGCAGCACTACAGTACTCAGGTATGACTGCAAATGCAATACTGGCTTTTAAAAGCTGGTATTGCATTAAAAAGAGACCAGGATCAGCTGATCACACCCCTCATCAATTTGCACCCATAGCAGTTACCTCTTTCACCCCACTCTAACTATAGTACTGCAGTAATCTATTTGAACAAACACTGTTATAAGTTTACTTACATAAATGTACTTTGTTTCTTAGTTTGACTTAAAACTAGTTTACCCTTTGTCTTTATTAATGGACAATGTCATAGGCAAAGTGGAAGGCTTGAAGATGACTGGGAAAATGAATGTAGGAATATCTCCTGCAACTAGACATGATTAAGAAGATATCCAAACAATTGAACTTTCAACAGCTGTTAAAAGTTCATAACATGCAATCTGGCTAGTTTAGCATTCAGAATGGAAACTATCATCTTAAAAAACTTGGGATAATGATACCAATTTAAAAAACAAAATGAGAGAAATTAGCCACAAGAGTTTGTGAATTGTCTGTAGAGTTGATGATACCTGACAAATCTTGTAATATACTGTATACCTACAAACGATCAGAAGATAACTGGAAGAATCTTGGAATATACTGTATACCTGCAAATGGTCAGGAGATAACTGGAAGAATCTTGGAATATACTGTATGCCTACAAATGGTTAGAAGATAACTGGAAGAATCTTGGAATATAATGTATGCCTACTAATGGTCAGAAGATAACTGGAAGAATCTCGGAATATACTGTATGCCTACAAATGGTCAGAAGATAACTGGAAGAATCTTGGAATATACTGTATGCCTACAAATGGTCAGAAGATAACTGGAAGAATCTTGGAATATAATGTATGCCTACAAATGGTCAGAAGATAATTGGAAGAATCTCAGAATATACTGTATGCCTACAAATGGTCAGAAGATAACTGGAAGAATCTTGGAATATGCTGTATGCCTACAAATGGTCAGAAGATAACTGGAAGAATATTGGAATATACTGCATACCTACAAATAGTCAGAAGATAACTGGAAGAGGATTGAATATTCTTGTGACTCACTTTTATTCCCCAGAGACTTATCTCTGAGGCCAAGGCCCTTTCACAAACCTGACCCTAACATAAAAAAAGAATGGTAACATACTGTACACATTAAATGAAGGGGATACAAATATTAGCAGTAAATATGGGGAAAAATGAACAGGTCATTTTAATACTAATGCAGGGCAAGTACAGTCCACATCATCAGCAGTGAGAACAAGCAGAAGTCTTATAACTGTAGGACGGCCAGCCTAAGTAAAACAAACTTAACTGTATGAGCAATTAAAAGGCTCAGAATTTTAGGACTGCCAGCCTATCTTCCTTAAAGATAAAGAAATATGATAAAACAAAAAGCATGCAAAATGTTTTATCCACTCAACTATATGGTCTAAAATAGAATGGATTCAATAGTTACGCAATAAAAACTTCACCTTGCACACACTAAGGAAAAAAGAAAAACAAATGTTTGAAATCCTCTGGGACATATCAGATTAAACTAGACTGCGATGAAGTCTCTGGCTGATACATCTTCATAACTCTTGTATTTGTTTGTTTATCTAATTAATTAGTTAATTAATTAATTAATTAATTAATTAATCAATTACTTAAATTATTTACTTACATACTTGATTGCTTAATTGTGTTGGGTAGTTTTAAGCTGGCAATGCCTCATTTCCTATTTTCTTTAATCGTTTAGGCATTTCCTTCCTTTCTCACCATAAAAGCCATTATGCTTTCACCATCCATTTCTGCTGAACACGTTCCTCAGGGGAAAAGGAGCACCATTTGGTCTGGATTAGTCTTCAGGCAGACAATGACTGTTTCTTGTATAAGCTAAGATCAAGAGACTTTTTTCCCTGATATGATGGTTATAACCCCGCCCCTCCCCCTAAATGCTGTGATATTTGTTTAATCTCCAATTTTAATTTTCTCCAGCATCCTCCAACACCATTATACCAGTCTCATTTAGTGTGACAACACAGTTTGGGGAATTCAATAAAGCCTACACAGAGTGATTTTCCATGTAGGCAGAGTGGCACAGTGCTAACATGGAATTAAGCAGCCATGCAATCCAGTAAACAGAGCACAGGGGCATACACCAACGTGCAGACACAGAAGTATCCATGGCATGCAAATCGGGTCTATATTACATAGTGGAATGTTGAAAAGAGTGAACTCTCTTACATCAACTCCTAATAACCGAAACCACACAATGTCAAACATACGGAACAGCGATTTTTTTTCCCCAGGGAAAAAAATCGCTGCCCAAAAAAAAAAAAAAAAAACAAATCCACAGACAAAATACAAAATAAAGTGGGGGTCTTCACCCCCCACCCCCTACTTAAATATATCAACTCCAAGACTGCACCACACTGGAGGAAATGGCAAAGTCCCGGCAATTACTCAGCAATTTATTACCCTGGGAAAAAAATTGCTGTTTTGGCCATTCGACATTCTATGGTTTGGGATATCAGGGTGCAATGTAAGAGCGTTCACTCTTTTCAGCTTTCGACGTCCTGATATAGACTCTGCAAATCACCTTATAAGCAGGTGAATTGCATGCAAATGAGGTAGTTTTCCAATCCAGGAAGCAGCTAGGTATTCGTGCAGAACCCGTGTTGAGGTTAGAAGTGTACACGGAAAATCTCCATGTACAGAAATGTAAAATTGAACAGGGGCTGTAAAAGCCCAATTAGAAGGACAGAAATGTCATAGTAGGCACAGATATGTGCAAAAGTATGCCCTGTGAGTCCAAAAACAAATGAAAAATATTATAAAATAATGTTTTTTAAATACTCATATTAGGTTTGCATGGCACACAACAGTGTGCAAACATGCCGTTATGCAAAATAAAAATATTAGAAATCTTAAGAAGTAATAAGATGACATAAGTGATAAAAATGCATTATAGGGCCTTCCATGCATTATGTACAATGGTAGATATCTGTGATTGCTAAGGAGGCAGGCCCTGGAATAATGAACTGAGGTTACTGAATAGCAAACATGGGCCACTGTGTCTGCAGATAAAACCCGTGTAGCCCCAGAACTGTGTTGGTGTCCACAGTTTAGCTAGCTGTCATGAAAAGGGGGAGTGTCACTATATGTTTAAGTGGATTGGAGCAGAACAGTGCCCGTTCGTGCGATACTTAGCTCAGCTAAGCAAAGAGGTGTGTCTAGTACTGCTAAGCTTTGTTTAGTTGCAGAGCATGTGTTTTACCTGGTTTAAGTTATGCTAAGCATGCCCATGCATGGGGGTATGTCTATACTGCTGAGCAGTGTTTATACTAGTGCTGCAGGATTCAGCACCACTCTGCAGTGCTTAGCATGGAAGGTAGTTAAAAAAAAAAAAGGAAATAACCTGGGAAAGCCAATCAAGTATAAATTACTGATTACTGATAACCCCTGTTCCACTGACACTGGGGCATTCAAAACTCTCGATGATATACCTGTCAGGTGGAATGCATCATAGTGAGCCAATCACACAGGCTGCATCTGCAGCAGACCACTATAAAGCATGCATATACCCTACAATCTGATTTTTTTTCTCCATACTCTGCACCATTGGAGTGCAGACTTGGGCATTTTAACTGACAAAATGCTAGGGGCTGCTGCTGCTTTGCTACATCTGTATGTGCTAGATGCTGAGGTCAGTGCAGATGCTTATGCTGACAACCGGCCTAGACTGAGGAGGAGAAGAGTGTTCAGGCCCAGTGTAACCTTCCAGGAGCTACATGAGCTGGAAATTTTCCTTGTCCACCCTGTAGCGCTCTACATACTACAAGAACTCACTGAGCTCTGTTGCCACAACTCATACCCACAGCCAACAGAGAGGAACCCATCCCAGTGGAAGCAAAGGTATGTATAGCCCTTAGAGTACTAGCTACAGGTACTTTTCAAAGACCAACTGGGGAAATGATGGGGAGCTCACAGGCATCTGCATCCAGGGTACTCCACCAGTTCCTGGCTGCCATGCAAACACATGCCAGTGAGCACATTTATTTACCCCTCACCCCTGAGGAAAGGGCCAATAGTATGCATTTCTTCCACCATGTTGCACACTACCCTGACATACTAGGTGCCACAGACTGCACTCATGTACACATCAAAGCACTACCTAGTGAGGAGGGTAGAGTCTATGTCAACCACAAGGGGTATCACTCCATCAACTGCTAGGTCATGTGCAATGCCCAGGGCATTATCATGAGTGTGTGTGCCAGCAGCCCTGGCAGTAATCATGACTCCCATATCTGGCATGCATCACAGCTGTACCAGATGCTTGCCAGAGGGGACATCCCATATGGCCATCTACTGGGGGATGCTGGCTACACACTGGAACAATGGATGATGACACCCATCAGAAATGCACACACCTACCAAAAAACACCATAATGAGGCACACATGCAAACTACAAACATCATAGAGCATGTGTATGGGCTGCTCAAGTCACAGTTCCACTGCCTCAATATGTCTGGTGGAGCTCTGCAGTACTATCCAGCCACATGTGCACAGATGTTCACAGTATGTGCCATGTTACACAATATGACGTTGTGGAAACAGCTGCAGCAGGATCATCATATGGAAGGGACACACAGTCCCCCAGCAGTGCCAAGGTCTCCACAGCCACAACCACAGGGGGACTCAGAAGAGGACACCCCTGAGCTTATCCCTGTAGGAAGATGTAGGCATGCCCAGTATGTCCTGTCCTTTGCAAAGAGGCAACACATAGCACATGCACTGACAGCCTAGGATCCTAGGGACTGACACCTCACTCCAACTCACATGCATAATAAAAAGGATGCCAGTCACACAACACAACCTGTTCCTTACCACATATTGTCTGTGTACTGCATGCATCAGACAGTCAGCCCTGAAGCACTGTTATCTCAACTGCTGCATTCATAAGGTAAGCCACTCTTCTATATAACAAATGTATAGGGTACTAGACAGCTACCACAGTCTAGTACCATATGTATACAGGAGCGGCCTTACGTCAGCTGGTGCCCTAGGCAAAAGGGCTCCACAGTGCCCCCACCACACCACCTGTTGATCCCATCCTAGCCTACATAAACCAAACAAATACTGGAAAAGCACCCCTGCTAGAGTGGCACCTTAGGTGGCCACCTAGTTGGCCTATGCCTAAGGCCAGCTATGTGTATAGACCTGCTGCATGTATGCTAGGGAATAGAGTGAGCAGGCTGCTTGGCTATCTGTAGAGAACTAACACCTATGTGGTAAAACAGGAACTCTCTGTCCAATACGGCTGCCCCATAATATGCAGTAGGCCACAAGGCAATAAAACCCACTACAGTATGCGTGAGAAATGCCAAACAGCGGGATCATAGGTCAGATGCATGGCTGTCAATGCTAGAATCCCCTACCCCCAATATAGCCATGTTCCCATACAACTGCAGTAACAGTATGTTTGCAAGGTTATAGCAACAGACCACATAATCCCACTGCTGTCCCAAACAACCTGGTGACACGTTCTATTTCTTCAATATGCAGTGGTCAATGTGTGTGTCTGTCTGCTATTTATAGTGTCAGGAAATTAACCTCACTTTCTGGTGGCTGGTGTGGCTCGGTGGGCTAACTACATTAGCATGGATAATGGTTTTCATGGTTCGCAGCTGGCTGCACCTACAATTTTGCATGTCAGGTACTCCTATGGTAGGAGTCCCACAGACTGACAATATGTCAGTATTTGTTACTGTAAGAATGCTGGACAATACCAGAAACAATGGAGGGACAGGAGGCAACAGCTATGGACATTACACATGCTCTGAGTAACCTAGAAGGTGGCTAGTATAACAGTAGGTTGTAACAAGCCAGAGTAGCAGCAGAATGTAAAGGCCATCATGTAATAGTGTCAGTACCTACGACAAGTAACTGGGCACCATGTAGTAGTATATTATCAAAATAAATCTGAGGAGCTGAGCAGACATATGGGGCAGAATGCTAGGTAACCTGCAAAACATGTACAGTCAGAGGTGTGAAGTCTGTAACCTTGTGTGTGGTGTTACATCATGTACCCCTGTCACAGCATACCTACAACTACTTAGAGCAGAAAATATGGACAAAGCCATGAAGAGGAGTGGGAGAAAGGCCCACATATAAGCAGAAGGGTTAACTAGTGGCCAGCCAAATGTAGAAAGTGAAAACAATAATAGGTCATCCAATAGCATGGGCTCCTTGCTGTGTATAAGGTCAGTAACACAACTGTCATCAGTTCCTAACAACAGTCTATAATGATTTGCCACTGATGTATCAGAAAATCACAATACTAAGTCAAATGTGCCAGACATATAATGCAAAACCCTGTACAGTCTATTACATCTTTACACACTCAAGGTATGACTCAAGTATGTGCAGCACACAGCCAGAAAATCCCTTGGACATAATATCAGGGAGTTGCTGAACTGTTGATTCAGGTGCAGCAGCCAACTGGCTGTAGCACACAAAATCCTAGACTGGAGTACAGGTAGGTCTGGCCTGGAGTCACCCTCCAAGTACTGACAGTCACACTTGGCATGTTCCTACACTTAGCTAATTTCAGCCCATGTCTGATGCTTCATCTAACTAAAGTACTGAGATGTGAATATATCTCTGTGCATACAGACAGGTATGTATATGTATCTGTATCTCCTTATCCCCCTCAGACAAAATTACCCTTATCTATCAGTATGTGGTGCATGCACACGCTCACACACACACACACACACACACATATATATATATATATATATATATATATATATATATATATATATATATATATATATATATATATATATATATATATATATATATATATATATATATATATATATATATGTAGAGAGAGAGAGAGAGAGACACATAAAGGTGTAGAGTGATGTAATGCTACTGATACATCAGCTGTAACCAGTGGTTTGTGCAACAAGTACTGTGAGCTGTAGTATATAATAGTCAATAAGTAGGGGCTCTAATTTCACTTCAGCCACCGTGTGTGTGTGTGTGTGTGTGTGTGTGTGTGTGTGTGTGTGTGTGTGTGTGTGTGTGTGTGTGTGTGTGTGTGTGTGTGTGTGTGTGTGTGTGTGTGTGTGTAAGTATACCCCCTTGCGTGTATGAAATGGTTATGCATTTTAAGGTCCTGTGAGTAGCTGCTGGCCCTAAATAGCCCACATCTACCTAAGCATAAATGTTATCTGCCATCACCTACATTTGTAGGTACAGAACTCCCAGGTGAGACGTATCAAGAGTAGCATGCCTTGTCATGGGGTATGCATGTAGGATTATGTTTTATGCCCCCATTACCACTGTTCTACACATACACACCAGTAACCATGCACATATACAGCCGTAATTTGATGATGTCATATTTCTGCTTTGCTACCATGCCATCCTGAGCCACTGTATTGCCACCAAGTCTCCACAGCATAGCCACTAAGACCCATGCAACAGAAACATACAAAGTTCTGTGAGACACCTGTCAGTCTGCAATACCACTGCCAATCTAACAACATGCAACAAAGGTACAAACCCTTTGATGTCAACTCATGACACACCAGCATACAGCACCTGTCATGACATAATTACTGCACTACAAAATGTCATGTAATGTACTATAGTCACCCTATGCATCAGACACATATTTGCATGTCCCTGCATCGATGGTATGGATGGCATGGATGTGGCACAGGTATCATCACATGCACAGGGTGTGGTGTGGGGTGCCAGAGGCCTAGGCTGTGCCAAACAGTTGACATTGTGTGTGGGAGTCAGGAAGGGGTGCTGGTAAGCTGGGCCATGAAGAGGTGCAGTGTGTGTCTGTTGGTGACCTGCATGTGACAGTGATATATGAATGTGTGTACAGTCAAGCCATGCGCTAGCCCTACATGTGGGTATGTTGGACAGCTGTGGACCATACATGGCAGACTGGACAGTTCACCGTCTCTGGCCATGAACGTGTGAACTGTTTTTGCCAAGAGTGGCATTGGCATCACCATGCCCAAGGACAGATGTGGTATAGTCACTGATGGAGACTGGGGTCTGCTGGGCCTGTGTCCCTCATGGGACCACCCAGGACCACATGCCCATGGCCTGCCACATCATGGTGTGGACAGCACCCTCCCTTCTGTAGTTCTGGAGGTACTGCTACTAAGGGAGCTTGAATGTGCACAGCCACATGGACTCTCAGCGGATGCTGTTGCTGACCTACGGCCACATGTCTGACGTCCTACTCCCACCACATGTTCTAGCACAGACAATGTGCGGTCAAGGACTGACAATGTCTCACCCCACCATCTGTCCATTATATCCATGAAAAATGCATGGCATCACAAATGTGGTGGAGGGAGTTACAAATGTCAGACAGTGAAGCATCCATGATCCTGAGCATCTGTCTGGTGTTGTGTTCGGAATGTGCCTGTGACAGGTGGTGGACAGGCAGCAGTCCTCCTTTGAGCACCCCATCCAATCTGCCTATGTGGGACCTCACCAGCTCTCTGGCTATGGCTAGTGTCTACACACCCTGATGCCATTGTTGCCACACTTTCCTGTTTAAAGATGCCACACTCTGACTGTCCAATATCTGTGGCTGCAGGGGACTGGGTATGTGTGGGCACACTGACTGTGTGTGGGGACAATGGGGGAGGAATTGGAATGTAAATCCATGGGACAGATTCAGCCCCCAACAACCCCACCTGTGCTTCACTATGGCCACTATCATCATCAGATTCTGATGAGACACTGACATCAGGTTGTGATGGGGACAGTCTCCAACCTCCATGGTCACCTGTGAGAAGGAAGAGAAAATAAGTACATTACTACCTGCACTATTATGTATGGTGATTCACACACACACACACACACACACACACACACACACACACACACACACACACACACACACACACACACACACACACACACACACACACACACACACACACACACAGGTGAGGAGCCACAACTGCATTACACATACCACATCTTTATTTCTGACCCCATGCACAACACACAAACAGACTAAAACATGCACAGACAACACAGGCCAATTAAACCACATGCACTGCAGTTGCAGTCAGTTAATGTTGCCTATATTATACAACTCTAAGATAAGCAATATGTCAGTGTATGTGATAGACCTACACCTAAAACACAGTGCACCCATCTTGTGCATACTATTGCACCCTGTATAGCACACTGCATAGACCTTCACAAAAATAAGTGCAAATATGTTACAGCTCCTGCACATATACTACTGTGATTACCGAGTCAATGCACTTCAATTAACCCCTCTGAAAATGAAAATGCAAGTAGTGTATTCTGGCTAAGCATATCAGTTGTGTGTACAGCAAAATGTTAGCCCTTAATATTCTTAGGGTATATATGATTCATACAAAAACAGTATCACACTCACTGGGTACAGGACATTGGACACCTGCCACACCTGATGTAACTATAGAAATGTGAGAAAGATGTATTGTCAGCAATACCAAATGTGGCATTGTTACAGGACAGTATGTGTGTATATCAACATGTACTGTAGGCACTGTGATACTGCCTACATTGCTGACATTCTGAGTATGTGTGCACAAGTGTGTGTTACAAACATACACCCCCTCCCCAATGCAGATTGACCTGACATCCATGTGCTGGTATGCAGAGGCTGCCACAATGACTGATACAGTATTACAGTGATGAACATAGGATGCTTACCTGGACGTTCCTCTGCTGTGGATGCTGTGGCACCCACCTCCATGATGTAAGGGGTGATGGATGCTTTGGGAGCTGGTGGTTTATCCCAGATTCACCAGGAACTCCTCTATGGCTGAGAGTGGTTCTACTGCTGCAGGTCCTCCACCAGTGGCAGCACGGTCCCTGGCCACAGCAGCGTGCCTTTACCGTGCAGCATTTACCATGTCTGTTGCCCTGTGTTTGGACCTTGTCATAACTTCTGTCCTGGTTGACAGCTGTGATGAGGTCATCCCACAGTGCTGCATGTTGTTCACAATTCTGGTAAGTCCTGGCAGCAGAATGTTGTGATGCAGTCTAAGGCCATCCAGGATATCATTTTCTACAGCTGAAAATGGCAGGTGCCTCCATATATACATCCTTTCTGAAAGACAAGAATAGGGGAACACATCACAGGACCACATACATTGCTGTCCACTATGTACAGACCCTGCACATCCAAATTGGCCTGCACTATCCAATGCTACCTCCCACATCATACCCCACCATCTATCAACACAGTCTGTATGTGGCTATCAACAAAATAGTAGCAATACTGGTTATGTCCCTGTGTGCCGTGATGGAGCAGGCTGTATGTTTCCACTCCCATCAATGTTGTCTACTGTGGTGTGTCCCCTATGGGCAATGTCCCAGTACCATATCAGACAGTCACTGTTTGACAAATAGGTTGTGTTTTTACAAGTATATGGGGACAGTCCAGCAACATCCATGTGCCACAATGACAGACAGCAATGTAAACGTGCTGTAGGGTATCTTCCCTGTAGGCATCCTACTTCTCCAGTACACAGATATTTGCAGAATTTGTACATGTGCCTGATATATGTGGTCTCTTTGCCAGAAACATGTGGATGTCTGGCAAACAGTTGGACAATAATTGATGGTTATTCTTAGAATGTGGAGAATCTGACTGTCACACACCAGAACGTTCAGAAAACAGTTATGCTACAGTAATATTTGTTAATGCATTCATACCATTACTTTGTAGGATCATCATGTACACTTTGTCACTGAGGTTGGGCCTGTGTCCTGTCACTACTAATGGCTATGACCTGCAGTTTTGCTGTACAGGGTTGCTAGGTATGCCAGCCATAGCTGTCAAGCAATGATATATGTGTGCAGACAAAACAGTGACCTAGCCAGAGTACATCAGGGACAGCCAGGAACACCTGTACAATGTCTGAACTATTCCTGTGTGACATTCACAGACTGAGAGGAGCTAAATGACAGTACATCATGTGATATGCCAGCTGTGTCCATCATTAGTTACTGTCACTATGATTAACACACAATCCAGTGGCATTCATACAGGATCCAGCTGTTGTAAGAGGGAGTGAGAGGGCCAGAGCTATGATCTACATCACAGCAGACAGAGTTGAAAGGCATGCCTATAGCTGCTGAACAGCTGACTATCACCAGCATGTCATTTCCGGAGATGTACTACAGGCCTACTATTGTAATCCCTATTCCCCATAATTGCATCCTCCCATCTGCATCCCATTGGAGCTACTTTCTTTCCTTGAATCTCTTTTCACTAAATTTCCTTTCACCCCGACCACATCACTGAAAACACAAATTACTGAAAACTCATGTCACTGAATCTCATTTCACTGAACTGAACTTAGTATATATAGTACTGTGTAGAGTACTGTAAGGCAAGTAAAAGATATATGCCCCTTTCCCTACTGTAGTGCGATCCTGGAGTTAGTATATATAGTTGGGAGTTGTGGGGAGCACAGCTCCCACAGAAGGGGGTGTGGAGGGTTTAGACCCCCAACTTGTTTGTTTTATATTGTATTTTACCAAAAATATCAAAACAATACATTTTAAACAATAGACATGCATAGTTCCAACACCAATGACTAACTCTCTCCAGAAGACAATATGTACTCAAACTAAGTGGGGGGCTTCAACCCCCACACACCTCAATGTGGGGGGCACCCTCCTAACTATATATAATAACTACAGGATCACACTACAGTGGGGAAAAGGTCATATACTTTTTACTTGCCTTACAGTACTCTACACAGTGCCATATATACTAACTGCAGTTCAGTGAAATGAGATTCAATGAAATGAGTTTTCAGTAATTTGAGTTTTCAGTGAAGTCGTCAGGGTGAAATGAAATTCAGTGAAATGAGATTCAACTAAACAAAGTAGACCCATCGCATTATGTGGGACTTGTATTACATTCCTGGCAGAGTGCTATAATCCTTTTGTGCAGAAATCCTAAAGACAAATGCTTCCAAAATCGCAGTCTGTCTTGGTAAAGCAAGTTACAAACCTGTTTACCATGGACAGCTGCTTGCCTTTTGTATGTAATTCTGAATAACACGTGATTGCCTGTGCACTAATCCATGGCTCAGACTTGCTAATTGCATCCAGAACAGCTGGGTTGCACTTTCATTAGCCAATGGCATGGCACAACCCTACAATATTTAAAGCCTTCATGTAGGCCTGGCCCCTTTCCTACTCTTTGAGATGAACATTACTGAGGTGTGGAGACTACAGCATCTCAGAGGGTAGGTACAAATACTGTCCACTGTTGGGATTTATGTGGTATGTCCACAGTTCTGCATGCTATGTTTGGCCATTGTCAAATGACTTTCTGATAATGTGGCAGTTCAGTGTTAAACAATATGGGTTGAGGTCAATAAGGGAGAAAACACATGTGAGTGTCATACATCATACGCATCAGAATATGCATGCTGGTCTACCAGCTGTGTATGTTTGTAGGGGCAGACAGTGACACATGTCCCTGCCGCTTGACCTTTGCCCCCCACCCCTTCATGTATGGGATGTTGAGTGGATCTCTTGTTCTAAGGGGTTGTGAGGTATGGTAGATCTGTAGCAGGACAGCACACTGTATGTGTCAGTGAGGGAGCAGTGTCAGTTCTGTCATTACAGCAGATCCAGGGTGAGGGTCCATTTGTGGCATGTGCTTAAGGAAATTTGTTATGTAACAGTGCCAGTTGGAGAGTGGTAGGTGACATATAGGTGGCCTATACATATCTGTGCAGTGTGTCCCTACCTACAGGCCTTTGACATGCTAATATGGGTAGCAGTGAATGCAGTAGCAGCAACCTGTTTTGGTTAAAACTGCAGGACTCAGTCATTATTTGTTGTATTCACAAGAGTGTAAGTGAAGTGCAGCACACTAGATTCAAACCCAGTACTGTGGGTGGCAAAATGTACAGCATGCTAGGAGTTTAACAGGCTGAGCTACTGAGTCAATACTACTGCAGGTGTATTTGCAAGATATATGTGCATGCATACAGTCTGTTACACATGATTTCCATTAGTATGTGTCTTCGGATGGGTATGACGTGTAACACTGAACTGTCTGTCATAATTTTCTAACCTCAATCTGTGCTGACTTGCCAGCACTTTAGCTCACAGAAAAGGTTTTGTGAAAACCATGCCAAAAGTAGGTGGCACAACTGTGGACATTCTGCAACAGTCTGTGCAGTTGACAGCTATACCTGCTATCCCAGGCCTCACGTACATCCATCATTATTTATTTGGCTGTGTAGCGCTTTGGTGTCTGCATCACAGTCCCAAGTACACTGCCAATTTTCCCATTAAAATTACATGCAGTATGTCATTGGCAATCAGGATATGTTTATGGAAACACATGTTTTACTTCAGTGCTGAATGGCCTAGTGGGTAAATACACTTTACTGCAGTTGACCTGAGGCTCAGGTTTTAGACTTGGCAGGGATAATTATTTTGCAGATGTGCCTAACAGTGTCAGGAGCACAGAAGGTGATTAAGGCACTTTTACGCAGTTTTAAGTGGGTTTGCGCAGGTTTGCATGGAGCACAGCTTAGGTCTGCTTAAACCCATGCTAAATATATTAAAAAAAAAAAGAAAAAAGAGGTTCATAGGTTCATAGGGTGTTACTAGGCTATCGACCCTAGGGCCTATACAAGCCTAGCCATAACAATTCCCTGGCTATTTCTTCCCACAGTATTTACTTCCCTGGACCCTGTCTAGCAGGGCGACTGACGTGATCCCTGGGGTGAATTTCCTATCTCCCATCCAATCATCAAGGTTCCTTTTGAAGAGGGCCAAAGAGGCATTCTGCTTGACATGTATGGTCAGTCTATTCCAGAGTCTGGGGATTCTCTGGGTCAGGAACCTATCCCTCCAGCATGTTTTGTTCATTGTGATGACAAGGTTTAGATGCCTGGAGCATGTGTCTCTGAGGGACTGGGATTTCTTTAACTGTAGCATGTCCAACAGCTCTGGGTTTGACATGGCCTTGTATGTTAAGCACAGATCATCTCTGAGTAGGCGATATGCGACAGAGTATAAGTGGAGTTTTTTTAGACAGGCAGCATAGGGCATCTGCTTTAGACCTGTGATTCCTTTAGTGAGGTATTTCTGCGGCCTTTCCAGTTGTTTCTGATGTCTTGAGAGTTACATACAAAATGGTGCGTTGTATTCTATAATGGTTCTAATGAGGGATGAGTACAGTGGGACAATTCCCTCCTTTTTTTCTGGATGAAAAGCCCTTAGTGATGACATAGAAGTATTTCCTGACTGTTGTGGTGATGTGGTTATCAAAGTTAAGACCACTGTTCACCTGTGTCCCTAAGTCTCTTATCACACTTTCAGTGTTTAGTGTACTGCCACCTATGTGGTAATTTAAGGGGACATGTTTTTCCCAAAGGGGATAATTATACATTTCTTGGCATTGAGCTTGAGCCCATGGCTCTGCCACAAAGCATCTGTTTCTTTAAGGTACTTTTGTAGAATATCCACATCATTTGGGGATTCAATAATGGCTCCCAGTTTGCAGTCATCTGAGAACTTTGTTAGCCAGAGTCCCTTAGTGTTGGCCTGTACTTCAGAGAAGTACATGCCAAACAAGAGTGGTCCCAGGACTGAACCCTGAGGTACTCCACTTGTCACTTGTCTGGAGATGGATTTGGAGTCAGCTACTTTTACAGTGTAGGTTCTGTCAGTAAGCCAGTTGGCAACCCATTGAGTGATGTAGGGATCACTTCCCAGTTTAGTAAGTTTATCTTTGATTACAGAGTTGAGGATGGTGTTGAAGGCCTTGGCAAGGTCCAGATAGGCTGTGTGGACCACCTTACCCTTGTCCACAGCTCTGGAGACTGATTTGAAGAAGTCAATCAGGTTCAGGAGACAAGATCGGCCCTTTACAAACCCAGACTTCATGGGTTCCAGTGTTTGAAGGTCGTCAATGTCTTTGTTTATAAGTTCCCTGACAATACGTTCCATGGCCTTGCAGATCAGGCTCATCAGACTGATGGGGTGATAGTTCCTGGGATCCAAGGTGGATCCTCCTTTGTGGAGTGAGACAACTGTAGCTGTGCGCCAGTCAGTGGGCATGAAGCCTGAGGTGAAGCTATGATTAAACATGACACTTAGGTGAGGTGCTAGTTCATTTTGTAGTTCATTTAGTACACAGCCTGTGATGTCGTCTGGTCCCATAGATGCTGTATTCTTAGCTTTGGAGAGTGCATTTCTTACCTGTGTGCCCATTATTACCAGAATTTGGCAATCTTTTAGTATTGAGATGGGCCCTTTAGGGGGTGAGAGGGGGTGACGTTTGCACTAAATCGATCTGCCAGAATGGTGGCAAAATGCTTGGGATCAGTATATTTAATGCCATTCTGTTGTAGCTCAGAGCAGATCTGTGCATTGCCATTTAGATTCTTGACATAGCTATAGAATGCCTTGTGGTTGTCTTTGGAATCTTTGGCAATTTTATTTTTGCAACTAGCTTTGGAGGATTTTATGAGGGATCTCAGCTTCTTACTGAGGCTAGTAAGGCAGTTTTTGCATCCAGGGATTTTTCTCTTTTCTGCAACAGTTTCTTCCTTTTGTTGTAGAGTTTGCTTATGGCAAGGGACCACCAGATTGGCTTCCTTTGTCTTGGTTCTATTGGGGATGGCACGATTCATGCATGAGTGGATGTGCTCATACAGTGCCTTAATGTAGGATTCAGCAGTTGAACTTTCAGTTCCCGTCTGCATGGGTGTCATGACGTTTGTCACTTCTGACTTGTGTAGCATGAAGTTGGCTTTGGAGAAGTTTTTTATGGAGGTTTCCTTACTGGGGGGGGGGGTGGGGGTGGGATGTGGATGTCAAGGGTGATTAGCTGATTAGCTTGTGGTCAGACCTGACCAACGAGGGAGTGACCATAGTTGTGGAGGGTCTATGTTAAAACAATGAGCGGAAGAAATTGTGAACTCTCCGTTGAGCGAAAACTCATATACTCAAAATCGTTATTGTGAGATTGCGGTACAGTGAAGATCAGAAAATTTGCCCTTTCCTCACTGCAGTGCAATCTTGGAGTTGGAATATATATTTTTAGGGTGTGTGTGGAGGGCGCTGCCCCCCACAATAGCAATTTTGAGTATATGAGTTTTCGCTCACTGGAGAGTTCACTATTTCTTCAGTTCATTATTTTAACATTGACCCATTGTGGAGCATCGATTTCCCATGTTGGTAATGACCAGGTCTAGGATATTGGAGCCCCCTGGTGGGGCTAAGGACTAGTTGATCCAGGGCATTGGAATTTATGAATTTCAAGAACCGTTGGGCAAAGGTGTTGGTACATGAGTAGTTTTCCCAGTTAATGGCTGGGTAGTTCAAATCACCCAGTATTAGGGTGTGTGGTTGTATCTTAATATTTCCCAGTATGTTTAGAAAGGTGTAGTGAGAATCTTGGGGCATGGTGGGGTCTCTGTAGCAAGCTACAATTTGGATTGCAGTCTTACCTAGAGTTAGTTGCACCTGGAGAATTTCAGATGCATTGTGTTGGGCAACTAGCCTGGTGTTGTGAATATCCTTGGTGAATATGGACCCTCCTCCACCTTTAGTGTTTTGGTCCTGGTTTGGTGGCTGAAAAGTGTGGTAAGAGTTGTAGCCTAGTATTGCAGGGGTGCTCTCTGGAGCCTTGAACCAGGTCTCAGTTACTGTGCACATATCAATGTTCTCCATTTTTAGGAGTGCCTCGAGAGAGTGCATTTTGAGGTTTAGACTTCTAGCATTGAATAGCATTGCCTTCAGATTTTGCATGGTTGTACCTGTTATGGTGGTGGTTTTGTCCTTTGAACTTTGCCTAAAAAAGGCACTATAGGGGTGGCAAGACCCTTAGCCAGTAACTTGAATCCCAGCGGCGACACGTGCAGAACATCTCTTTCAAAGCATCATGGTCTGTCGATCATGTTGTCCCAGGCAGACAGATACTGGATCCCCTTTGAATGACACCAGAAGCTTAGCCAATTGTTGAAGTCAATCATTTTGATCTTATACTGTGGTATCATTCTGGGTGAAGGCAGGATGCTACTCAGGGCTAGGATCGTACCTGCCTGGGCCACATGATCTGAGAGCTCTTCAATGTCTCTTTTCATGTAGACCAGGGAGGTATGTCTCAAGTCATTCACTCCAACATGGACAATGACAGAGTCATATTTGTACTTGTTGTGGAGTGACTTGAGTGCATGCATTATGTGGCAGATTCTGGCACCTGACAGGCAGCTGACTGTAATTTTCTCCTTGTTCAGCCTGGTGAGTGGGACATCAGTGTGCCTGACTATAGAGTCACCTATGACTAAAATGTTGGGTATGTTGTCTTGCCTTAGGGGCTGTTGTTGGGTGGCACACTGGTGTTGTGAGCTATGTGACACTTTGGTTGTGATTGGTGTTTGTTTGCATTTCAGCTTCGGAGGTCCTTGCTGCTTGGGCAGGTTAATGTTAAGGGCATCCACATATGTGGGTTTAGTGTTGCTATGTGTGGGTGTTGGTGGTGTGAGTTTAGAAGGGCTATGTGTTGCTTGAGGTGTAGCATGGGTGTTAATCTTTTCCTTTTGACTGTCTAGCACAAGGTGATAGGAAAGTGGTGAAATGGGGACAAGCAAGGGGAAAACATACTGAAAGGCAGGTAGGGATGTGCAGGACAGGTGTAGGAAAGGACCATAGTCTCCATTTCTTGTACAGCAACAGCTGTGCAGGCTGTAGAGAATTAGGAATTTGGAGCCTCACACCCCAGAGAGAGGGCTGAGGGCAACATAAATGTGTTGATTAATTAACGTAATGATTAGTTATGTCCAGTGGACACATGTGAGAAATGGAGAGCTATGTATGGGGTGATGTATTTCTTGTGGGACAGGTGCCCTTTTTTATGGTGAGAGTGGAATGTTGGGGAAGGGATATAGGTACGTGTGGGGAGGTAAGTTGGGTAGAAGAGGTCACATTTGCAGACAGACAAGACAAACAAGATAGCGTACAGGGGTGGTGTGTGACACATGAGGGGGGTAGACACCTTGGACAGAGAGGGACTTGTGAAATCAGAGATCCATGTGCATCCAGACCACAGCCGAGGAGCTAGAGTATGTGAAAAGAGAATAAACTTTTTTTGCTTGAAGACTGTACCTTTTTTTTTGTGGTTCTATTACATTTCGTTTGGACTTGCGGTGGCTGTTTGGCTTTTCTTTAGAATGGCTACAGATCCTTCAACTAATGTGCCCAGGATTTTTAGGAAGTAACTGCAGATTCTTCACAACTGTCTATGGAGCAATATAGGTTCATAGGTTAGTACTAGGCTAACTGCCCTTGTGGACAATTTTAAGCGTAGTCAGTTACACCATGTGAGAATCAAACCTGCACTTTGTAAATGTAAGGTAAATACTTTAACCATTATGCCAACATCCCACACAACCATATGTATTTCATATAGATAAAAGAACACCTGCAGTGGAAAAGCTTTGGGACAAACATATGGATGAGAGAAATCATGGAATGGAAAATCCTTTCCTATCTGTTAGTGCTAACATAGCAGGTAATTTGACTAATGAGGTACAAGTAATGTGTAAAAAATTGGAACATTTGATTTTTGTTGAGACTAATACTCACTTTAACATCCTGAGTCTCAACAGGTACTTAGAACTGAATATTATGCCAAGGCGGCTGCATGGCTTCAAAAGCCCTTGTACCCCTTTTTGATATGGAAGTGAAAGATGATCAGGTATTTAGGGAGATATGGGTTGCTGCAGCCCATAAATGTGCCTCAGAATGGGTCCGTATAATAATGGAGTGAGATACCTGCAAACAAAAGAAACTAAAAAATGACATTCACTCTGTTCTGATTTATCTAGTAGGCTGGCTACAGCAAAGAAAATCAATGATAAACTTAAGTCATATGAAAAAGACTTGGTGGACAAAAAGAAGGAAAAGCTCTGGAGGGACATGAGAGATTACAGCAATGGTAAGGCATTCCACTGGAAATTTAAAGCACATGAGTGGTCCAATAGTAACAACGGAACCAGGAAGAAACCATTAATGGTTTTGTTTGCTTCTTCAGAAGATCTGGGATCTGCAGAAGTGGAAAGCGAATAGCTCCCTTTGCCTCCAGCACAAGACCCCATGGTTCATTAGGAGAGATTTTTTAATTTCAACAACAGGACTGGGGTATTTTGGAATGAAAGAAAAAGAAGCAGAACCAGTTATGGACAGCAACAGAATACTGAAGGACATAATAAAGAGTAATACAAAAACGGCAGATGGTAATAATGGTTTTTATGTTACCGATTCTAATGTTGTAAATCTGTCTGGGGAAGTTATAACAGATGTGGTAGAATCCATTTTAAATCTTGGATTATAATATGGACCAATGGTCCTGCCATGCTTGCATAACTTAAAAAAGTGAAGTGTTTCAGTTAATTAGAAAATTGCATTTAATATGTTTTTTGGTAAAAATGAGCCAGCAGAGCTTTTGTGTGCTTAAAGATCTGATGATAGTTTTTATTCTTGTAATTCTGAAATGTTTGGTGGTGGGGAGGTTTGAGTGAATTCCTGTTCATTGAATACTTTCAGTATTTTAAACAAAAGCCAATTTGTATTCTCTTTTCATAACCAGACTATTCAACAATTTTTTGCAGTGTGTAATTTTTGTATTGAAAGTTTATATAATTGCTGGAAAGGCAATATGAATGTTAACTTTAACCTGTCTATAGAACAATGGCAGGCTTTAAAATGTTTGGGTAGCAATACTCAACTAGTAGTAAAGCTGGCAGATAAAGGCAATGATCTTTTGAATGATACCTCATACTGGTAAGTGTGTGTTTGTGTGTGTGTTATCAGTGTCCTGTTGGGGTGATTGTGTAATGACAGGGTCCATTGAAGTGTGGGTTTTGCCACATCTTTATATTGCGGAGCTATATGTCCCACTGTCAACATTACAAGGCCAACATTTTCCAAACATTGTAGAGATTGTTGTCCATAGTCCTCAGCCATAAATGTGTACAGCCATGTGCAATTACCATGTGACCATATGGATTAGTACACAATCTAGGCAACCATCATAATGCCCAGATACCAGTCTCCACCCATGGATCATACAGAAACATGTTTATCTCTTACTCTCCTACTCCTTTCCTTTCTTACTTTGTCTCTGTCTGTCTCTCTCACTCCCTCTCTGGTGGATGTGGAAAGTACACCTGCTTTGCTTAGGCAGCAGTTTGAGTTTTGTAAGTGATGCTCATGATTACCTGATGGCCTGTGCATGGATTGCAGTCCTCCACTTGCTAATTGCATGTAGGACAGCTGTGGTATCAGTCCTATAGCCAATTGCATGGAAACATACTCCTATAACTAAGCACTTCATCTGGGTGTTGGCCCCTTTCCTTCACTGTGAGGAGGACTTCATGTGGGTGTTTGACAAACAGCATCAAAGAGGGTAGTTGGATATACCTCTTACAACATACAGTGTGGAGACATGCCAACAAACAGGAGGGGGATGTTCCAGACATGAGGACAAAATTTTAAGTATTGCTCTTCTACATTTGAAGTAATGGTTTAACAGGGTTTGTGTGGATATGGCTGTTCTACATGATTTAATATCTGTCATGACAGTGTTATGTACCTGAGGAAACCCTCACCTGTAGGGCTATCTGCAGACTGGCCAGTGTTGGGAGTCTTACATGTGTTGTGTTACTCACACATTTCCTATCTTTAGAAATGCAGTAGCATACTCTGAGCATTGCAGTCAGTACATGGTGACAGCCATGTGAGTTACTGACTTCATATTCCTCAGACAACATATGTCACAGCAAACCCTGTTGCACCAGTAAATGTATGGCTTTACCACAGCAACATGTCAATACTGGCCCTGCGTTTGTGCCTCCAGCCACAACTCTGTCAACATTTGTACATATGTCATGCAATAAGAGGTGCATATCTTCAGTACATCATTATTTACTGACATCATACCTGATAACAAGCCAGTGAGATATCAGACTACTAGACATGTTATGTATAGTAAGCCTTATATTTGAGGACAAAACCTGGACATTCTATTGTAGTGTGTACAGTAGTGAGGTTTGTGTGCTTATGGTGATTGTTGACAAAGTGTGTATTGTGAATATGTACCTTGCGGTAGATGTCATTGTTCTTGGTCCTTATTATCTGATGTTGCATGCTGCTCCAGTGTATGGTACCCTATCGGGTTTATATTATATTCTTGAAAGCCGACAATATTGAAGCTGATATTGTTGACACGAGAATAGCGAAAGCATACATTGAACGTGTAAACGGAAATCTCAGTAAGGGGAGATTTCCATTTACTGCAATGTAGTGTGGTCTCGGAGTTGGTATATTTAAGTAGCGGGGGTGTGGGTTTGTGCAGGGGGGGCTTGCCCCTCTGCTTAAACCTGTTAGGGTACTTTTTTCTTTATTTTTTTTGTTGTTTTTATAAGTTTGATGTCTGAAGACATTGCCCACATTGTGTGTATATGGTGTTCGATCTTTTCAACCATTGATCTTATAATATAGACCCTCCCTATCGGCATACATGTTTGTAGGGCCAGACCAACACATGTCCCATACCACAGTCAGGCATTGGAATACACTGTTTATTGGCCCAGTATATGTAGGGTTAGTGTGTGAGTGGCACATATGACGATGGAGTTGCTCACACAGTTCATATACTGTAATATTAAGTATGGTTACCATATCTGACTGTGGCTGTGTTCAGAATGGTTGTGGTTATGAACTTTCACACAGTTGTCTGTTACTCCATGCTGTTACATGCCTGTAGAGCCTGCTATATTTGCAGGTACATATGTATGTATTCCCCCATAAGAAATGTTAACCAGTGTTGTGGCAGTCTGCTTGTAGTTTGCACAGTGCTTTGTGACATGCCTAGCAACTCAGTGTATTTACCCAGTGTGATTTTATGTCCGGATATTTGTCAGATGTGCTGTTGCCAGGCCACCATAACTGTTGTTTATGTCTGACAAAGCAGTGGGATGCTGTACAGATGTATGTCACTAACTATTGGGTAGTATGTAGGCTAGTGCCCTCTGCTCCTCCGGTTATTATGTATCAGGACAGACAGGAGTGTGTGAATGCATAAACTGTGTGAGCTTATCTATTCCAGTATTTTCATGATATCCCCATTTACATGGCTGTAAACATCTACTTTGTCAGGCTTGGTCCACACTTCTTGCATTAAGGGGTTCTGTGTATGCCTCTGGACGGACCACATTTATTGGTCATATCTCTGCTGTATTCCACAGGATCATTACTGTGATTTGTGTGGTACTACACTATGATGATCTTATGATGTCTATCAGTAACTGATGGTGTACATGTCAATATCAGATGTGACTTCCCACACAACATTTCTGTTAAGACAACCCCTGTTACAGTAGCAACAGTCTACATTTATACTTGCAATACTTACATGACATCCCATTGCACTAAGAGGTTGTGACTATTGGTGCTGAGGTATGACTCCACTACATGTTATGGACATATGTTATACATAGATGTGTGTGTGTGTGTGTGTGTGTGTGTGTGTGTGTGTGTGTGTATATATATATATATATATATATATATATATATATATATATAGTTATAAAATCTCAGCTTTCTCTGCATCAAGACCCACAAATAGCAGCGGTGTTGTTGTATATTCTGCTTCCCTGTAGATCATCATGTATTAATGTGGTGAAATGTCTGCCTCCTCTCCACAAAACCACCATAACTCTCAACTCTCCATTTCCAAATTGAGGAACACTAACCCTCATAGTGTGGAACAAATGGGCAAATGTGGAACACATACTAACATATTACTAACAACTTCAAGTAGAAAGGTCCAAGGGTGGTTAAATATGATTGTTTTACTTATAAAAAAGATCATGGAATGAATTAATATGAGTCATTTCTACCTTACATGGATAGCTATTAAAAAATTCCTACCACTAAATGTGTGATAGATCCTTTCGATGTGGAACTTCAAGGAACATGAACTTTTTAAGACTCCCAAAAAAGAAGTACATTTCTTGTAATGAGGTACTCTCGAGAGGCATGAAAACCACATTTGTCCATATCTATCAATTTTGGCATCGCCTTTGCCATCCTTGTAGCCATTATCAACATAATAATCATGGTTTAAAATTGAAATTGGCCTATATGAAGCTGGATCAAATGGGGCTTTACAATTATTAGGTACTACAGCTACCACAACTTTGTTTGTTCCAGGATATCAGTGGTTTCCCTACTTTTAAAATACGGTTAAACAAAGCCTTCCACATCTTTAGCACTTTCTTATCTCCTAACTTCCAAACTTCCCTATTTAATAAAAAGTAATGATAGTTATTATCATTATCATCATTAGCTTTATTACTATTATTAATATTATTGGTAATGCCATCGTGTATACAATTGTTTATTACTTGAATTTATTTCTCCTTCAAGTATTAATATCCATTAATCATGCTAATTATTTAATATATAATTTACTAGTAAAATGAGGGCTTCTTGGCTATTTCTACAGGTATCTGCTTACTACTCAACTCACAAAATAAAATAAAACAAACAAAAAATGCAGACCAGATGGTACCATACAAAGTAAATGCACTTTATAGCTCTACATATGAAATGGACATTCCCTGGGATTCATTAGCAATCATGTAGGCCTCACTCTAAGCTTACATGATTTAAGCATGTTACCATGATGAGCAACAACATTAATTGAATATGCATGCTGTTCATCACGCGTATGTGTTTGCAAGCACCTTTTCATGGCCTGCGACAGTTTGTGGACATGTAAAGGTGCTTGGATGCAGGGGCACAGAAGGTAAAGAAAACACCTTGCCTATAGGCAAACCTAAAATATGAGCACATGCTGTATCCCTGAAATATTAAGGGTGAGTACAGTTTAAGAATTCTGAAGAAGGGGAAGTGAAACGAGGGAATTGTACAGAAATAATAATGGTTTGTACTGCATGATTAATTAACAGGGAAGGGGAAATGGGTAAAGTGTACTCACATAACTACAGGCAAATGTGCTGAAGTATCAACAAAACATGAACATGCAAATGAAAAATGTGATAGGGATATAAAGCTGCAGTGTACCAAAGGGGAATTAAAATGCTAAATTCAGATAATAGTTAGCAAGATATAGTGTGGGATGAATGCATAGATTGCAGCTATTGCATATGAGATGTATATACAAGGAATTTATGTATGCAAGCTGACACCACTGCTTTATGCCCCCACCTCAGCTTGTATACACATGAACAAATTGACTTTACAGTTGTAATGTCTTGCACATCAGGAATGGACATGTTTTTGCAAATAAATGTCAGTGGCACCCATAGGAAAGAGGTTTATCAACTATAAATATGTAATAGACATGCAAGTGTTGTATTGTCATGTAAATGCTAAATGGTAATATAATAACATGCAATATACATAAGTGACAAATGATAACACAGATCAGATGACATTTTTTAATTTCAAGTTTTCTACTGGCAATTTGCAAACATCTCAGACATCATTATACTGGGCATGCTCAAATGGAGTTACAGGGAAAAGTAACATAACAGCAATTCAACAGCATCAACAAGCCCTTACCCTCCATTAAGCTGTACAGTCTGATGAAAAAAAATGCAGTAATAAAGAAATGTGTAGATGAAAACATGTAAACAGAGATAATTATTTTGAAAAATGTATTGTCTGTGAGGAACAAATGAGATAATAAACATTTGCATTATGTCATTTTCAAACACATGTCAGGAAAGATTTTGAGGAGATGCATATCAATCCAAGATGCCACTGAAACATGCATATCGATTACATCATGAAGAACACCCTTAATTGGCTTACAGCACATTCCTATCATAAGGGCTATAGATGCTCCACCTTATAGGACAGTAACATGAAAAAGGTGACCCTCTGCCAACACCATCACTAATGTCTGTGTGTACACCACTCCTGTCTGACACAGTTGTCTGACAGACAGATTCAATCCCCTGTCTATGAAACTAGGTTCTCTACAGTCCTTTTTATTGACTGCATGTGCCACAGGAGATAGCAATGGAGGCTGTCAGAAATAACTGCAATGTTAAAAAGGTTAAGCTTCCTTGTTATGGTCTATTCTAGCAGTGGCTATGGGAAAAAATAACTAGAAATTTTTTTATAGATACACCTCCTTCGTGAAATTTATGTTAAAATGTTGATAATATAGTGTGCCCATATGGAAATACACACAGGGACTAGAAGAGAAAAAAAAAAATTATTTTATTTTATTGGATAATTTGAAAAAAGAAATAACTGCAATTGAAATGTGCAGTAAGTAAGAAGTTATCAATATAATATGTGCAATCTGATTTAATCAGAATGCTGAAAAGGAGCTACACAGAACCAAGCCTTACACACACACACACACACACACACACACACACACACACACACACACACATTTCTCATGTTGAGCATTGAACCTCCTACCTATCTAGTAACACAACCAGGACAGCACACTATTAATTGCAATGTGCCATAGGCAAAGTCTGACTGTTAAGGGGAGAGAATACACTTTTGACCGGATGACCTCATCATGTTACCATCCACACAACAGTGAGCAGTATAATATCAATGCTTCTATGCCAAAGAAGCTGTGTCTATTGTGTAGCACACACACTTTCTCAGAAGTGATCCACAGTCTAACTGTGTAGGTGTGCTATGCAAGCCATTACTAAATGCATGTGCCACAGGAGCACTCACAGTGTGACATGTCATAGATAACCATTTTACTGCCATGCAGTCACAACTTGCGATAAATTATCATTCTTCATCATAAAAATGGATACAAATAACTAGATACAATGGTGTTTATATAATGTCAGTACATTCATATAATGTTTTCTTTTCAGGAATTCAACAGCAAACTATGTGACTGTACAAAATGCAAATACACCACAACTGCCACAGCGGCAGTCTTAAGACAAGTGTTACACTCCAGCTATGTTAACTCATTACATCAGATGTATGTGTTGTAAACAATCTCACTGAGATGAAAAGAATGGTAGAGGCCTCTCGCACTGTAAATGGACACATTATAACTGTGTTGGATGCCATTCATGAATTTACATTATAAGGCCACACCATGTTAACAGTCACTGAAGGTGACTGTTGAGCACCTGAGCATTTGACTGCAGAAAACACATGCCCCAGCAAACTTCTGTGCAAGAATAGCTTATTCTTGCATGGAAGGGACTGTTCCCATGCAGTATGGCAGTGCACCATGCATATTCATGAAGGTGCATTGCCGTGCTCTAATACGGACATGGTGTTGTGTATGAGTGCAGGTAGCGTGTCTGAGAGCAGTGCTCTCACAATAGACATGCCCCCTGCACTCCATAATTGCCATATGGCAATGTAAATGTAGTGAGAGTGTCTGCTGACACCATTACCTTCAACATCACAAGAAACCTGGACAAAGCCATAAAAATAAAGGGACAAATAGAGACAAATGTGAGATATTGCTCTCACAGACTTATAAAGTCGATAGAATGACAGGCTTTGCACTAGCATAAACTTCCCAAAGAGTATGAAGTGTAAATCTCAAATGTCTGTCATTATTTACTAACTGCAGTCTTTAATGCCTTGCCACTAATCTGGCAGAAAGCCACAATTGTATGGAAAATGGACCAAAATTATAAGGCAGAAATCTGGACATTCTTTGAAGATTTGTACAGTTGAGAGGTATGGCAGACACTGTTAGTGTCCATGGAGCATACCTCTCAAATGCAAAGTCTGTTATGTCATCACCGTTTGAAAAGCATAGCCCCCCACAGATAATGTTGCAGAAAGTAATCCGCATGCCCCTACATTACAAACATAAAACACAACAGTTTTTTTTTTCAGTGTGGAATAATATTTAGGCGTAGCTGAGTGGGTGTATGCATCTTATACTTCAAAAAGTAGCAATGCAGAAATAATGAAGTGGTTAGAGTGTTTGCTTTCCAAGTAGTTATTCCCTGTTTGATCCTCCTGAAGCCAATTTGCATTTTACATGTGAAAGCAGTACATTTTTTTTAATAATTAGGTAGTAAATAACATACATTTGTTAATCAGAGTAGTGCAGTAGGTCCAGATGTGAGGTGTCAGCGTAATAAAGTTGTGAAATCCCCATATAAACACAAGTGCCCCATACAGTATATTCACACAAGAATAAGTGTAATGAAAGCACATAGGGGGATGTCAGGGAAGGTAAACAAAATTATAATATGTCAGAAAATAAATAAATAAAATGAATGATGAATCAATCCCATAAAGCTGATAGTCTTTAAAATAAAACTTAAGCAATGCTACGCATTGCACAGCTATGCTTACCGGGTGTGAATCTTAATGCCAAGTAATGAGTAGTTCAGCTAAGTGGATATGCCCATCAGTAAGCAGCTCTGATCCTGCCCCTTTAAGCACTGCCAACCTTAGCTTAGCAGGTTTGCCCATAACTTAGCTTAGCTCAGCATATTCAAAACTATCCAATCATGTCAAACTGTGGGAAATCGGCCATATTTAAACCTCACAGGTGGGAATACAGCTCATAACCGGTTGTAGCTCCCCACTGTAGGCAGTATGGCAGGTGTTGGAGAGGGCATGCACTTTTGGGTGCAGCGCTGGGACAAACAGGAGTCCAAGGTCATGCTAGGACTCCTTGTTAAAAACCATGATGTGAGACTGCTGCAGGACCAGTACCAGGGCTCCCAATACAAAGCAGAGGCCTGGAAAAGTCTCGCCCATGATTTCACCAGTGCCACTGACATCCCTTGGACTGGTGAGCAGGTCCAGCACCACTATGCCAACTTGAAGTGGAGGAAGAGGGAGCTCTTGGACCAGTGGGTCCAAGAAGCATGGCAGAGGGGTGATGTCCCAGGCATGTGTAAGTATTCATATCAATAACTCTTTACCAAAGTCCAGCCTGTGTATGTGATGGAAGGGTATCCATAAATGTCTCTCTATCTTCTTTACAGCTCCAGCTGAGTGGGTTGTGAACCAGGAAGCCCATGCAAGCAGGCTGCTAAGGCTGCATTGTGAGGCTGGTGAGTAACAATCTAGCTTGTAGTATTCATACCAAATAAATATAAAGGAGTAGAATTTCACCTGGCAGTATTCAAAATGGGTATGGTTTGTACAGAATAAACCAAACAATATTACAGTAATAGTCTCATATAGGTTATATATAAATAAAACTGTAACTGCCTGTCAATAAAATTCAAAACCCTGGACTGGTTGTGTTTACTCTGGCATTGTATTATTTGAAATGTGTACAGGTTATGCATAGCAACCATAGCTCTAAAAAGCATTAAACAATCAAGTCTCATCTGACAAAGTTAGTGCCTCTGTAAGACATAAGATTAACTGATATGAAATCTTTCATGCACAAAGATCTGATATCTGAATAGTAATGTTGTGTTAACCACTGTTCTCCACACTGTGCTATGTCAAAAAGTATGCATAGGAATGTATGTATAAGAATGTTGCAATTACAAGGTAGGATTGTACAACCAAGAGAGAATGAGACAAAATATTAAAGGAAGAGACAGTAGGTTTTCAACAGATTGTTCTGATGAAACACAGACTTGTTGCATTTTTACCAGAAACAGACACGGTTTGAATCCCAGGAGTGGTAGTAAGCTGTATCCATAATTTCAACTAGGATTTTGTGAATATGTGTAGAAACAGTCAGGCAGTGTTAACATAAATTTCCTCCACAGGTCTTCCAGGTAAGAGAAGGTATAAAGTAGCTATAAGAAGGCTGTAGTCATGTTGTGTCCAAAACCCATGGTCCAACTCCAAGGCTGCAAATGACAGCAAGATAAGTACATACACCAAGTGGACTCCCCCAAGAAATGTTCAAAAGTGTCATGCTGTCACAGCTACTGGTCTCTGCTGCCAACAGCCAGGGTGACCAATAGAAATCAAGGTTGAGTATGGTCATAGCCCGCACACACACACACACACACACACACACACACACACACACACACACACACACACACACACACACACACACACACAAAGTATGAGTGCACATATGTAACCCTGACTATTTGAATATGGGTTGAAACAGCCAGGTAGAGTTATCAAAAATTTCCTCCACAGTTCTTCCAGATAAGAGGAGGTATAAAGTAGCTATAAGAAGGTTGTAATTATACATTGTATGCAAACATGCTACTGCCCAACCCAAGGCCATAGGTTGTTGTAATAATGCCTGTAGAGTAATTATTAGAACAATGATCATTAAAGCTGTGACCCCTGCAAGAATCTACATTTGTTATTTGACATCTCTCTCTCTCTCCCACCTAATCTTCACCAATAATCTAAATACACAAATGAATAGGTAAGTTTTCCATCAAACCTATCATTGGGACATGCATTCTATTATTCTACAAGTGTTGAAATGTATTCCAATTAATGTTCCCTGTTCAAATACTATCATTGGTGGCCTGTTGCTATCACTGTAACCTGCATGCTGATGTAATGCCCACAGTGGTTCCATATATGCATGTATTCTGTTTGCTATGCAAATGTTCCAAATCTGGTATTTTGGGTTAATGGAAATACTCATGCATGCTGTTATAACTAATCCTGGAATGTGTTTACCATTACTAACCAACATATGTTCTAAAACTGCAACATGATAGCACATCTGGGAAGGCCAATCCCAGCGGATCCGTGAATCCCGCCTCATCTGGCAGTGGCACCAGGCCCCAGCACATCTGGGACTCACCCCGGGACCTCCTTGTCTGCTGGTCCTGCACCACCTTCGGGTGGAACCACCTCAGGGGATGGGGCTCATCCCCCCGGATGTGGGAGCAGACAGGATCCTGTCACCTGAAGCCAGGTCTGGGGTCTGGTGCATAGCGAGCTCTGCAGAGAATTGGAAGATTGGCTACACCAGCTTGAGGACTGCCCCTCCTGCTCAGTTCCAGCACAGCCACCTTAGGGGCTGTGAAGGTACAGTGGTGACTGCCCATGGGTGGGGACCTCAGTCTCACTGTATCCATTTGTTCTCCAAAAAAAAATGTTGCCCCATATATAGCTGTTGGTATAATCTGGTCTAACTGGCCTCACAACAAATTATTGTTGTGCTCACCCCTCTTTCAGGTGATTGAGTGTCCAAATATACCTCCAAATTCAGTATATAAGCACAGCTGTTGCTGTAGAAGAAATTGACAGCTATGGACTATCCCTACACCCATCCTGCACATCCCTAGCTATCTTTCATATTGTTTTTCCCTCTTTGTGCCCCGTTTTTCACCACTGTTCTATCATCACTTTTTTCTTTTCATTTAAAAAAATTAGTATGGGGTAAGTGGGAGTAAGCAGTAGTAAGTGGGACTAAGCCTGTTTGCGCAGTGCTAAGTAATGCCTACACAGATTAAGCAGTTTTAAAGCTATCTGTCAGCACAGTTAACCGGATGTTAGCATTGCTTACCACCGTGCAAACCTGCTTACAACTTCTTAAAAGTGCCTTAATCACTCTGTATCCAACAGCCCTTGATCTACCCAGCAAGAAAATAATCCACCCTTGCAAGGCTTGAACCCAAGATGCTGTACACCATAGCCATTGCTATTTACCACTAAGTCATTTAAACTGAATACATGTCTAATATTTTTTTCAAACATATCATTCAGTAGAGTCATTCAACAGTAGGGAAAAGTTTTGTTGACATTAGTCAAGTTTTGCCATTATAGAATGTTTGTCAATGAAATGAATGAAATCAATGAAATGAGGCAGTGAAATGGGCTGTCAATGGTTTCAGTAGTAGACCATATATATATATATATATATATATATATATATATATATATATATATATATATATATATATATATAAATGTATACATGCATGGTGATGCATATATATATATATATATATAGATATATACATATATATATATATATATATATATATAAATATATGTATAGATATATACATATATATGGAAACATTGTTGTTGTCTTTCGGCTTTTCCCGGTTAGGGGACTCCACAGTGGAACTCTGGTCCGCTAATGATTGGCAGTAGATTTTCACTAATGCCGAGGTGCCAGCTCGATGTTCAGCCTTCAACAAAGGTACGCCCATTTATGCATGTCTTTCAAATGCCCACCCAACCGCGGGGAGGACATGCAGACTCCACACAGAAGGCACTCCCTGCACTCCAGCTGAGAATCAAATGGGAGAACCTCTTGCTGTGAGGCAACAACGCTACCACTGCACCACCACGGATGTACATATATATGGAAACATTAATACCTAATATATGTAGAGATATACATATAAAATATACACATATATGGTACATATATATATATATATATATATATATATATATATATATATATATAAGTAAATAAATACATATGTATGTATAAATATCTCTGTGTGAACTTAAAACAAATTTCACCAGAATGATGCTGCAGTACTATCAACAGATAATTGACTGCAACATTGGCCTACATGTTACATGTCATTCTCAGGGGATGCAGAACCTCTCTGCTTGGGATGACATGATTGGCAGAACCCAATGACTTGCCAAAGATGTCCTACATCTATCACCACTGCATTGTCAGGTGTCTGAGTGTCTTGCCACCCCTATGATGCCTTATTAGGCAGTATTCCTATTGTTATTACCACCATAACAGCTGCACATGTATGCAATCTGAGGGTCATGCTGCTCAACAGTGGACATCTAACTGTCAGGATGCAGTCACTTGAAGCACTCGTTGAAGTGGAGGACACATGTCTGCTGTAATGGAGAGGTGGTTCATAGCAGCAAACAGCAGCCCTGCAGTATCAGGCTATAATAAATTCCACAGATGTCAGCCCCCAAACATGGACCACACCACACCTCCACAGGTGGTGTTGTCTCCATATTCATTGTGGATAGGAACACCGCCAGACTAGTATTCCAGCATAATGCATTGGAGATACATCCAGTACAACTGCCTTGGGGTAATGCTGCAATCCAGACTATGGCCTGCTATGGGTCCACATCTATGTCCCTTGAATGTCAATGCACATTCTTCAACACCCTGCCATCTATGATGGTCCAACACAACAGTGACATAGTATGGGACTTCAACTACCCCTACATCACCTGGAGAAAGTAGCCAAGTGCTAGTACAGTGGTCCAACACTTCCTGGGATTCATCATTTCCAATGCCCTGGATCAGCTCATACTGACCCCTGATATAGGGTGCAACAACCTTGACCTATATTGACTAATTAAATATGGAACTGTTGCTCATCCACAGTTGTCAATCCCTGCATGGTGAGATCCACACAGGCTGTAATCAACATGAAACTCAACATGCCAGCCACACCCCCCACAAAGGTAATAACCTTACAAAACCTCTCCAATGCTGACTTTGCAGCCATGAAAACAGGGGTGGGTGACTACACTGCACCCATGGTAATGGGACATAGCTGCATGACTGTAGAATAATACACATATGCACTGTACAAACAGCTACATGAATGCATGGTACTAGCCAGTGCCAACAGAACCCAGACACTGTCCTCCAAACACTGTGAGACAATGTGATGGTCCCCTGCCATTACTAAAGTGCACAACAGAAGGAGAATACTGTTGCAGAGAATGATGGTGTCCCATAACTATTGAACTCCCTTAGCCTCCAACACAACTTGGGATCCCTCATGGAATCCCCTACAGATATCTATGACGGCAGACATGCAGCAGACACTGATAACAATCACAAAAACCTTTGATATTTACAACAACAACCTCCACAGCATTAAACACAAGTGCTGTGAGTTACTACACAATGATAATACCTATCCTGAGACAACAGATATTGGCCACAGTCTTGGCAAAACATTCAGTGCCAACTTTACCCCTCTCTCCCCCACAAGTAAAGTGCTGAGTGTATGTATTCTCACATGCTGTATCCGTTTCTGTTATAGGTGTCTGTGTGTCACCAGGATGTGGCCCTGCAATAAGACCAAAGGGTATGGCAGTGTGGTAAAACATCCGTTATGTCTTAGGCAGGGAACAGCTGTATCTGCATGGATTGTCCCGGTCTGTAACACAGTGATTGCATATGCCTCACAGGTTATAGGGCCAAGGGTTGTACATAGGTGTATGTTGATTTACAACATCTGTTGTAGAGTGGAGAATGGTACATTTTGTGGTTTGGCCACACCTCTGATTGCTAATAACCACAGCCACTGGGGATATTCATCAACCCAACACAGTGAGATTACTATTTACACACACACACACACACACACACACACACACACACACACACACACACACACACACACACACACACACACACACACACACACACACAAACACACACACTTGCCAGTACTGAGATCCATAAATTCATTGCTTCATAGGTGTGTAGTAGGTGAATGGGCTGAAGGCTCTACAAGGCTAGCCCAAAGGAATATCCTGGCATCAGGCCACATGACAATAGTCCCCAGTGTGGCTCAGGAGTATAGTCACTGGAGTGGTCCCCATTGGTGGGTATTGTACTCCCCATCCACTCATCCAGATTTATATTTTGGGTGGCCAGTGATGTGCACTGCTTCACATGTCTGTGATTTATATTCCATAACATGGACAGTGTCTGGGTTGTGCACCTGTCCCACATGCATGTTCTTTGCAGTGTGGAAGTGTGCTTGAGGTCTCTGGGGCATGTTTTGTGAACAGATTGCTATCTTCAGAAGTAGCATTCCTGACCTAGTTTGGTTAGACATGGCTGTGTAACTGAGGTAGTGATTGCACCTACATAGACTATATGAAATGGTTTAAAAGCCTGCATTTGCACTTGTTTCCTGCCTTTCCTGTAACTAGTCTAGTCCAGATACAGATTTGCTGCATCCAGGACTGTTTGTAAGCTTCTGAGCAGTGCCAAAATCTGCTCTTCAACTTTTCCTTTGATCTGCTAGTTCTCTCTTCTACTGCACTTTTACTAGCTTATTAGTCTAGCACTTTACCAGACTTCTTGCAGCAATTATTGTAGCACACAATAGTGCTACCAGCACTAAATGTTCTACAAGGAAACAGTTTCAATACTTATTATTAATGCTCATCCCTCCAGGCATGTCTAAAAGTCAGTTCCCTGTGCTTTCTCCTATTAACCTGGTGAACTTGGGCATTCTGAGGCAATGTAGCAACTGCCTCATGTACACAGACAACCCAATTCTCTTACCTCCCAACACTCAGACTTGCGAGAAATGCACTTATATATCCAAATTGGAAGCCACGCACTCTCCAACCAAGACCGGAATAGCTGGTCAAGAGGAGAAGGTCAACACTTGCACCACACCACATGGAACACATAGCCCTCCAGAACACAACAGCACTGCCTTCACATAAAAACACAAACTACACACCCACCATCATGGAGGCTCTCAATAAAAATCTATCAAAACAGCAGAGACCTCCAAGGCAGAAAAGCACTCAACCACCACAGCACAACACTAGTCATGAGACACATAACTTTCCTAAACAGTGTGCCATTCAACCAAAGCCCCTAAGGCAAAACAGCATGACCAACACGCTAGTCATAGGTGACTCGATAGTGAGGCAAACTGATGTCCCACTCACTAGGTTGAACAAGGAGAAAGTAACAGTCAGCTGCCTGTCAGGGGCCAGTATCCACCACATAACACATGCACTCAGGTCCCTCAACAACAGGTACAAATATGACTCTGTCATTGTACATGTGGCTGTAAATTACCTGAGACATACATTCCTGGACTACATGAAAAGATACATTGAGGAGCTCTTGGATTATGTAGCACAGGATGGTATGACCCTAGCCCTGAGCAGCATCATACCATCACCCAGAATAATACCACCGTACAAGAAGAAAATGACTGATTTCAACAATTGGCTAAGTTTCTGGTGTCATTCTAAGGGGATCCATTATCTGTCTACCTGGGATGACATGACTGACAGACCTCAATGCTTTGTCAGAGATGGCCTACATCTGTCATCCCTGGGCTTCCAGATACTGGACAAGGCTCTTGCCACCCCTATAGTACCTTTTTAGGCAGTGTTCAAAAGACCAAATTACCACTGTAACAACTACAAACAAATGCAATCTGAGGGTTATGCTGCTCAATGCTAGAAGTCTAAATTTAAAAATACACTCACTTGACGCACTCTTTAAAATGGAAATCATTGACATTTGTGCTGTAACAGAGACCTGGTTCAAGGCAGCAGAAAGCACGCCTGTACTACTAGACTATAACTCATTCCACACCTTTCGGTCCCAGAACTTGGACCAAAGCTCCAAAGGCAGTGGTGTTTCCATATTCATAAAAGATGCACACACCTCCAGACTGGTAGCCCAACATAATGCATCAGAGATACTTCAGGTGCAGCTAACATTGTGTAAGACAGCGATTCAGGTCATAGCCCACTATAGGCCCCGAACCATGTCCCAAGACTCACTCTGCATGTTCCTAAGCACCCTGGAGAATATTAGGGTCCAACCTAACACTCTCATACTGGGTGACTTCAACTACTCCTCCATTAACTGGAAAATCTAGTCATATACCAATACAATTGGCCAAAGTTTCCTGGAATTCATTAATTCCAATGCTCTGGATCAACTCGTTCTTACCCCCACTAGAGGTAGCAACATCCTTGACCTGGTCATTACTAACATGGGCGGCCATTGTCTACACCAATAGTCAACTCCTGCCTGGTTAGATCCAACCACAAACTAATCACCTTGGAAATCCACATCCCTCCCACCCCACCTCCCGCAAAGGTAACCACCATGAAAAACTTCTCTAAAACTAACTTTGAGCTCCTAAACACAAAGGTGGCTAACTTCACGGCACCCATGCAAATGGAGAATAGTTGCATGACTGCTGAATCATACACCAATGCACTGTACAAACATGTACACAAATACATGGATATCACCATACCCAATAGAACCAAGACACACTTCTCCAAAAATAGGAAGCTAGTCTGGTGGCCCCTGCCATAAACAAACTCTACAACAGAAGGAGGAAACTGATGCGGAATAAGGTGAAGTCCCAAGACTCAAAAAACTCCCTTATCATCCTTAACAAAAAGTTGAGATCCCTCATCAAATCCTCTAAAGCTAGCTATAAAAACAGAATTGCAGCAGATAGTAAAGACAACCACAAGGCCTTCTATAGTTCTGTAAAGAATCTCCATGTCAATACCCAGATTTGCTCTGAGCTACTACACAATGGTACCTCCTATAATGAGCCAACAGTTATTGCCAATATACTGGCCAACAGATTCAGTGTCAACTTTACCCCTCTATCCCCTCCCACATGACCTATCACATTAACAGTAGATTGCCAGGCACCCAGTTTTACTGCTGGACAGGTTAAAACAACACTGTCCAAGGCCAAAAATACAGCTTCTATGGGACCTGACAATATCCATGGCTGTGTTCTACATGAACTACAGAGTGAACTGGCACCTCAGCTGTGTGCTCTGTTCAATCACAGCCTCACCTCAGGTTTTGTCCCTACCAAATGGTACTCTGCTACAGTCAACCCTCTCCACAAAGGAGGAGTGACTACAGACCCTGGAAACTACCACCCCATTAGCCTAATGAGTCTGATATGCAAAGCTATGGAATGCACCATCATGGACCTAATAAACAAGGATATAGAGAATCTCCAAACACTGAATCCCACACAGTTTGGTTTTGTGAAGGGTAGATCATTCCTGTTCAACTTGGTCGACTTCTTTGAGTCAGTTGCCAGAGCTGTGGATGAAAGCAAGATGGTTCACACAGCCTACCTTGATCTGGCCAAGGCCTTTGATACCATTCCTCACTCAGGAATCATAGAAAAAGTCAGTAAGCTAGGCATCAACCCGTATATCACTAGGTGATTTGCAAACTGACTCACACAGAGAGCTCACAGTGTGAAAGTAGCTGACTCCAAGTTAGACTGCTGAGCAGTCAGGAGTGGAGTCCCACAGGGTTCAGTCCTGGGTCCTATCCTGTTTGGTATCTACTTCTCTGAAGTCCAGGCCAACACAAAGGGACTATGGCTGACAAAGTTCACAGAGGATTGCAAGCTGTGAGCTATTATTAACTCCCCAAGTGAAGTTGACATCCTACAGAAAGGCGTCACTGAGACCAATGACTGGTGTCAGAACCATGGCCTTAAGCTCAATGCCAAACAATGTGTCATCATCCCCTTTGGGAAAAACCCGATTCCCATGAATTACCACATCAATGGTAGTCCACTGAACACAGATGGCATTATAAGAGATCTGGGAACACAGGTTGACAGTAACCTCTCTTTCGACCACCACATTGCCACTGTGGTCAGAAAGTCCTTCTATGTGGCACATCTCATTACTAAGAGTTTTGCATCCAGGAAGAAAGAGGTCATTGTCTCCCTCTACTCTTCCCTCATTAGGCCAATCATTGAGTGCAATGCCCCATTTGGCATGTATCTCACTAGAGACCTGCAGCAACTGGAGATGCCGCAAAAGTATATCACAAAGAGGAGTATAGGCCTTAAACACTTGTCCTATATGGACAGACTCAAAAACTCCAACTATTCTCTGTCTCATATCCCCTACTTAGAGGCAATCTCTGCTTGACTTACAAAGCCATGTCTGACCCAGCTCTATTAGAAATGCTACATCTAAAGAAATCCCAATCACTCTGCCCCACATGCTCCAGAGACCTCAACCTCATTACCACAATCAACAAAATGTGCTGGAGGGACAGGCTCAAAACCGAGAGACTGTCCATGCTATGGAATATACTTCCTATATATGTTGAGCACCTCACTGGCCCTGTTCAAGATAAATCTTAATGAGTGGATGGGAAATAGAAAATTCACCCCAGGGATCACTCCAGTAGTTCTACTTAACAGAGGCACCGGGAACTAAGGTCTGGTGGCACGATACCAGGATAATCCTATGGTCTAGGCCTGTAAAGGCTCCAAAGCCATTAGCCTAGTACACACCTATGAACCTATGGACCTATTGGAGTCTGTCCATACAGGGCATGTGTGTAAGGCATGGTATTACCTTTGTGGAGTACGTTTGCAGACTCTACAGTTGTTGCAGGTATCCATTGGGGAACATGGCAAAATGGCCACTGTAGACATTAATTGGGCTACTGAAGGGATGGAACAGGGTGACCATGTCCTTTTACTTGCTGGATAACACACACTTAGTCAGGAGATGAACTTTCTGTTGTCAGTGGTACTGTGTTGGTCAACAGGCAGCTTACTGTCAACCTGTGTTCCCCATTCTATTTTAATAACGTCACTGTTCAGTGGACTACAACCAATGTATTATTTCCTGTGAACCATGGTGATCCCAAAGGTAAGGGAGGCACATCTCTGGGCATTGAGTTAATGTCCAGGGTTCTGACAACAGTCATTGGTGTCAAGGGACCTTTGGGCGTGATATCAGCATCACATGGATTGGGAATGCTACCACCCACCTTACTGCTGTATGCAAACATTATCAGCCAGGGTGCCTTTGTGTTCTCCTGCACCTCAGAAGGGTAGATCCCAAACATGAGAGGACATGGGTTCACACCGTGTGTGACACCAGTCATGTCTGGTCATCGGTTTGACATGACGTCCACTATAATCACACCGTGGATACTATCTGTTAGGCAGTTTGCAGGAGAACTACTGATATAGTGGTTGATGCCTAGCCAAGTGTGTTTGTGCATGATTCCTGGGTGGAGAGTGGTCTCTGAGTATTAGAAGGGTTGCCTATATTGTTATCTAATCCATACTGTCACATAGTCATTGCACATGGAACTACACATTTATGGCAGTGGAGTGTCTACACCAACCTCTATGGTGTTTGACAACTGTTGGCCATGTAATGTTGACATTGGGACATATACTAGGTCCTCAAAATAATAATTTAGCAAACCCCCCCCCAATGAATCCTGTTATTACACACTCACACCCCACAGGATAGTAATGACAGACAGAGACCCACAAACACTTGCCAGAGCCGAGTTTCAAACTCCTATCTATCTATCTATCTATGTATTACTATTGCAGTGTTACGCATTTATTGCATGTGCCATGCAGCTTATATGATGGATGCTGTCCCAACATACTTCTAAGGTTAGGAACATCACCAGCCTTTGCAAATGCAGGCATTGTATGATGTAGTGGATGAGAGATTTCATAAAATATTTTACCCTACACACACATTTACATTTGCCAGGAGCGAGGTTTGAACCTCTATCTAATATTTCTGTTACACATGTACCACCCACACCACTGACCTTACATGATTTAACATTGCCAACAGGTATTTCTAAGGTGAATGATATCTGCAGGACTGCTAAAGTCGGGCACTGAGAAGTGTACTGGGTGAACATGGGGCCAAAATCTTTAAGGTACGAACACATTCCTATAGATATATACATACAAACACTTGCCAGGAATGAGATTCAATCCCCTACCTATGTAGTTATTGCTACTACATTGTTATGCATTTAGCACATGTGCCACAGAGCTTACAGGTAGAGCAGTGTCCAAACATACCTCTAAGGTGAATGACATCAGCAGCCGTTGTAATGTATTACACTTCGAAATGTACTGGCTGTGTATGGACACAAAATACCTACAGATACACACACACACACACACACACACACACACACACACACACACACACACACACACACACACACACACACACAGTCTCACGGGCACACTTTTACAATTGCCAGTACTGAGATTAGAACTCCTACCTAAGCAGTGTTTTGCATTACAGTATCACACAGTTATTGCAAGCGCCATGGAGCTTATATGTTGGAAAGCTGTCCAAAGGTATCTTTGAAGGTGAGTGACAGCAGCAGCAGTGCTAAAGGAGGGGTAAGGGAAGTGTAGCGAGTGTGAATGGTCTCAAAATCAGGTCACTGTGAAGACATGCACACTCTCTCACACAAACACACACATTTTCACAGTTGCCAAAACCATGATTAGAACTCCTAACTAACTAGTTTTCTACACTATAGTATTATGGAGTTATCACAAGTACCACTGAACTTACATGTTGAAGAGCTGTCCGAAGTATCTTTGTAGGTGAGTGATATCAGCCGCAGTGCAGAAGAAGGGGTAAGGTAAGTGTTGTGAGTGTGACTGGCCTCAAAATCATGTCTCTATAAAGACACATGCACTCCCTCTCTTACACAAACACACACATTTTCATAGTTACCAAGATAATGATTAGAACTTCTATCTAATTAGTGTGCTACACTATAGTATTACACAGTTATCACAAGTAGCACGGAGCTTACAGGGCTGCAAGCTGCCCAAAGGGTTATTTCAGGGTGACTGACACCAGCAAGAGTGCTAAAATAGGATAATGGGAAGTGCAATGAGTGTGAATGGCCTCAAACACGTTCATCTAGAAACACACACACACACACACACACACACACACACACACACACACACACACACACACACTCACACACAACTTTTCATTTGACAGGACTGAGGTTACAACTGCTACATGGATATTTATTTGTACTATAGTGTTACACAGTTATTACAAGCACCACTGAGACTATAGGGCTGAGGGCAAACCAAAGGAATTTCTACAGTGAATGGCATCAGCACATCATGTGATATAGGCCAATGGGATGTGTACTGAGTGGGAAAGGCCTCATAATGGGATTCTCTCTGTTGCTCTCTGTCTCTCTCTTCCCCACATCTCTTTGTGTATGTTTGACATATTATAGTATGTTGGCCTTAGATATGTGTGAAAATTCCTATCCAATATGTGGGTGTGTGAAGTATCAATGGTGTACACTTTGGTGTCTGTGCACAGACATCTGTGAATAACAGATATCTATAGTCCACTGTGTTGTCAGACATGGGCTTCATTTCTTTAAGTGTAGGACATGCCCAGTATGACCTTCTATATTGAAAGTGTGCATACATTCCAGGGAGAGTTGGACTCCAGTTCAAGGTTTTGTGTGCCACAGCTACACCTATCAACCTGTTTCTGCAGGATATCTGTAGATCGGTTACCAATATGGAGACACAATAGGCTTAACATATGAGGGGTACTGTAATTATTGCTGACTGTGCTGCTTGTGTAACATGGTTGGTTGTAGTATAGATTTTCTGACATATGTACTGTTTTACACTTTGATGCATCATGTCATCAACTGCTGACAGTTATCATTCTTAGCTCACAGTTTTTTTACCAGGGTAATACAAGATGAATGAAACTGAGACCAATATTCTGAGGCATATAGACTACACATTCTGGCACACTCCTGCAATTGTGGAGTGGTAGCTATAGACAATAGACTGCTAGTTCTTTGTAATTGATCCAGCACCTTGGTAGTATGTTGGCTGGGGATCCCCATATTTTGCTTTTCTCAACTTAACAAAATAGCCATATCCTGCTGGGGCCATAGCTCTCAGCTGTACAGATACACCCAGGTTATCCAGATGCAGGACTCATATATCTGGTCAGTTTACCTTCACATTGTGGTTTAAAAGCAGTTTTTTGGCTATTCATTCATGGGTTTGCAGTCAGGGGGTAGTATGGGCAGACATTAGAGTTTCAGACTTCACACACTCCATGACATCCATGCTTCTGCACCCCCCTCTATCATTCTGACCTCTTCCTAACATTATGAAAGCAATATCTCCAAGGTATCCCTATAGCTTGGCCTTTATCCCAGTGGTATTTATGGCCTGGTCTACAGTTCTTCCAGTAGGACATGGGGAGGCATGCTACTGGCATTTGTCAGCATGGGCTTGCATTTGTTTTCTGTTTACTGTGTTAGGTTGTTAGTTAGGACCCCCCTGACATTCCATACATTGGCACTATGGGTGAGGCATGATTCTTTGTCAGAGGACTGTAGGCCATTTGAAAGTGCTGCAGGCCATCTGTGGCAGGCCAGTGCATTCTGTCACTCATACATTTCCAGGCCGCAAGCCAGTGGATTACCTGGGGGTGACACTGGTAAGTGGTTGAGATGTTCCTGTCAATCCTTCCTGTTCATACTGATCCACAAGTCTGGATGTGGTCAGGTTGCTGATTACAGCTAGGACACACCTGCATGGGACACCTATTCAGCATGTAGCATCATGTATGTATTCCCATACAGAGAAGGGGTTCATGCTGTACTCATTCTCTACAGCAAGGCTATGACCTGTGATAAACCTGTGGCTGATGGTGGGTGAGCTGGGTGCATGTGAGATATGGAAGCTACTGGCCTCTGACTCACAGATGTACCTGGGACATTCCCCTTATGCTGGCTTGTGTGTGGATATGGGCAGCCTGTCATTACTTTATAACTGTGCCTTTTGTGGTCTGACAGTGATTGGCCAGACTACCAGTATTCCATAATAGAGGGACAAATAATGTGATGCTAACCTCTATGTATAATTCCAAAGTTGTGTGTAGTTGACAGTTATTTTATATGCACTCTGTGTAGGTTACTTCCACTTGTCTACTGTTTCTATGTATGGGCCCCCATTCATGACATGTCCAGCTTTCCAACGGTGACAGATATTGACATCTGGACAGTGAGTATGTACAACTGCTGACATGGGTGTAGCTGAGAAGCAGTGTGGTTGGCACTGCAGTTGTTGAAACATGGCCCTGTCGACCACTGTACTGTACCTAGGCCACTGAGACACAACCATCCAGGCCCACATGCTGACCACTTCCAGACAATATTAAACACACAACAAACTTACCACACTGACCCCTGCATATTGTACACATTCAACAATGTAGATTGGGACATGTCTGGCAATCTGTGCTCCAGTGCTATTACTCCTCAAAGTTACATGTTACTGCATTTCTACATGGGATTGTGGGGGGGGGAGGGGGTGCACACCTGAAGACTTTAAACATTTGCAGTGACTGCACTAGTATTTTGGTTACTCTGATGGCTTCCATTTAATGTTGTATTGTGACCTATCATGCAGAAAGGAGTCATATCAGTAGAGTGCACATGTTAGATCTTAATGGCATAAATTTCAGTTCAGACTTCTTACCCTTCAGAACTAAAATGCAACTGCTAGACCTGTTGTAGTATGTCTGTGTAGGTCTGGAGGGGGGCTATTCACTATTGCCATCTTTTAGGGTCTTAGCCTAGCCTTTCTTTATGGTCATCTTCACCTGTCCTGCTGGGTGAGGCTGGTGGTGGGTATGTAACCCTCATTGACATCCAGGTGTGTGACCTATTGACACCCACAGTTATTTGGGCCATCACATGTACTGCAGTGGTGGTTGTCACCTTGTGTAGTACAGCCTAGTATGTTGACACCAGTATTTGTTATGGATTTCCTGTGGACCCATATAGCTGTCAGCTGTCTGCTGCTATCCCATTCACCCACCCAATTCTCTTGCATGCTTTCATCCATATCATGCATACAACTATCAGAACATACTACTCCATTCAGTAATTGATAGGAAGGGTGACATACCTTCTTGCTGAGCCAGTATTGAAGATGGTGCCAGTGGGCTGACTATGTCGAATGCATATAGTACACTCCCTATACATGGTAAGGCACAGGTAGTGTCATGTTTGGCATCCCTTTTACTGTATGTGCAAGTTGGAAAGAGGTATCAGTCCCTGAGTCCCTACAGCATCAGTGTGTGTGCTATGCATTTTCTCTTTGCCAAGGCTTGGGCATACTGGGCATGCCTCCTTTTGCCTACAGGGGCAGGCTCAGGAAGTTTTTCCTCTGTGTCCCTCTTTGCCTGTACTGGCCTTGGCAATGGTGGGAGTCTGTGTGGCCTGCCCAGTGCTGTTCCTGCTGCAGCTGTTTCTACAGGATCATATTGTGTAGCATGGCACATACTATGAATATGTGTGTACATGTAGATGGAGAGAAATGCAAGGCTTCACCGGATATGTCAAGGCAGCGGAACCGTGATTTGAGCATCCCACAAACATGCTCTACAATGATCTTGGTTTGTGTGCGTGCCTCATTGTGGTGTTCTTGTTCAGGTGTGAGAGTACATTTCTGATGGGTGTCATCAGCCAAGGCTCCAGTGCATAGCTATCATCCCCCACTAGATGGTCATATGGGATATCCCCCCTGGCAAACCCCTGATACAGCTGTATGCAGTGCCACATGTGGGAGTCATGATAGTTTCCAGGGCTGCCAGCACATACGTTCATGATAATGCTCTGGGTATCACAACATGACTTGGCAGTTGATGGAGGGGAAGCCCTTGCAGTTTATATAGACCCTACCCCACTCACCAGGTGGTGCTTTGATGTGGATGTGCATGCAGTCTATAGCACCAACTACCTCAGGGTATTCTGCTATATGGTGGAAGAGACGCATACTTCTGGTCAATGCCTCATGGGTGTTGGGGAAATATATGTACTCATTGGCATGTGGTGACATGGCATCCAGGAACTGGTGGAGTACCCTGGATGCTGATGCCTGTGAAAGCCCCATGATATCCCCAGTTGGTCTTTGAAAGGTACCTGTGGCTAGTATTCTCAAGCCTATACATATCTTGGTAAACACTGGGATGGGTTCCTCTCTATTAGTTCTGTGTGTGAGGTGTGGCCGGCTCAGCTGAATTATTTGCTGTACAATGTCCCTGTCCACCCTATAGTGCTCCACTATCTCCAGCTCATCTAGGTTCTGGTAGGTTACCCTGGGTCTGTACACTCTTCTCCTCCTCACTGTGGGTCGGTTGTCAGCATTATCCTCCTCACCACCCTCAGTTTCTAGCACATATTGATGTAGTAAAGCAGCAGCCTCTAACATTTTTCATTGGTTTTACCAGTTAAAAATCCCCAGTCTGTGTACATTGGTAGTGTAGAGTTTATTGGAAAAAACAGTCTGAAAGGTGTTTGCATAGTTCAAAGTAGTGTGCTGGACTGCTGCATGGGTAATTGGCTGATTCTAATGCATTCCACCTATCAGCTATGCTAGTTCTCCTTGCCTTCCTGGTGCTGTTTCCCCTTCCCAATTCCTCCCTGTTTAAGCCCCGAGGTGCACCACACATATCCAGTGCTGAAATTAAACAGTGCTGCCATTTCCTGTTTTTTTTTTTTTTTTTATGTTTAAAACCCGGTGTGCTCACCCATTTAGGCTATGTACACAGTGCTCAGGCACATCTGACACACCTCCTTCCTTAGCTGTGCTTAGCTAAGGGAAAACATTGGCCACAGAGCTCCAATGAGCTTACAGCAAACATGACACTCCCCCCCTTATGAAGTCATTCAGCTCTTAGACTTGCATTGTTGTATTGCTGCACCTACACGATTAGGTACAAGTTGACACTTGGAAGAAATATGTAATTCAGTATAACTCCTCTCATTTGCATACCCCATTGTATAGCTCATTAGTTACTGCACTAAAATGGATCCTTGCCCCTTGACAACCAGTGATACCTGGCATTGTTTACATTCTGTATGCCATTGATTATAATGGCAACATGCAGATTTAACTTAAAATTGAGTTATCCCATTTTTAAAAAAAATTTTTTATTTTCAGACCTATCCTGTTTGCACGCTGCTGCCCTATGCTTAAACAGATGAGATCAGCCAAAAAAAAGGTTAAATTTGCATAATAATTAATTTTTTAATGCCAATGGCCTTATATTTGGCCATTAGCATGTCTAATGTACATAATACATTTTTCATGCCTCCATTTTGTCAGTTGCAGAAATGTACTCAGATATTTTTTGAATACATTCCTGTGCTGACACTGTTCTAGCATGGAGACCTGGCAGCTTGGTGAATCACTAAATCACCTAATTTGCATGTTTTTTACCAGCAAATGAGGTGATTTGCATACTGCACAGTTTTCCGTGCTAGAACAGTGTAGGGCCGCTCATGCACATGAAAACGGCACTATCCTGAATCGCTCAGCAGCCATTTTCCATGCAGGAGCTGCTGCACTGTTCCTGCACAGAAAACACGGCTTCCTGAATCCCAGGCATGAAGTCATACAGAATGAATGCACTACGGTAGAAGTGTCACTCCAGTTGTAAGATGTGTCAGCACATCAAGGCATTACATCATGCCATTGCTGCAAGTGATATGTGTGTGCCAATAACTGTTGAAGTAAGGCAACAACGTACAGTGTGTTATCTCATTCCCTCATGCCAGAGGACAAAGCTTACAACATATATTTTGTAAGGAAAAATGTTATCACACGTCATTATTGCTCTCAATAAAAACATTGCTGTATGAAAAATTATCATAGTTTTTGTAAGAAGAATTAACATGTATACATGTACAAACCAGATTTGTTTGCAATAATGTTAGTGACATGTACAGGTACAATAAGACCAACACACTGTAGTTTGAACTGTAATGCTTGGATCTGAACTATTTACTAAAAATCCCGAGCTGTAGATTAGTGATTGAACTGTAAGTGCCACATGACATGTTGAGGTACATCTGTGAATTGAATCAATAACACCAGTGTTTATTAACTGGATTTTTATGCTAAAAAGTGGTCAAAATGCACAAAAATACTGTACTCGTATACATCACATGCACATTTGAAGAGTATTGTACACAATATGAGAGTAAAAGGCATGTAGCTGCATTAAACATCATACATACAGTTACACAATGTACAAAGCACAGTATCAAAGTGATATGAACCACAGAAGAATTTGCATTATGATTGCGAGCTACTGCAGTTATGGCAGTATTATGTCATCTTTGTGTGGATAAAAAGTGATTTTTTACTGGGGATGCTAGGATTTGCCAGTGTAACACTGTGCCACTGTAAATCTATTTTATATGTGGAAGTGTAGCTAAAGATGGTTGTTAGATGGCCAATCACAATCACACTATTTAAGAAAGGATGGACTTGAACCACCTACCTATGCATTTACACCATCTATACATCACATTGTCAGCAGACAACATCACAGGAAATATTTAGTACAAGTGAGGCATACAGCATCTATGAAGAGATGACATCAGCACAGTATTGCCAAGGAGATGTGTTGGGATAAATGACATATACAGACATCTGGGGTTGTAAAATTTTCCATTGTAATTGTATGTAAACCAATCTTGTACTGATTTTGAGTCACATAGTTTTAGAAGTTAATCACTGCTGTATTCGAACCTCCTATCTATCTATTTAATCAATACAGAGAATAGTGTAAGAAATGCAAGCACCACGGAAGAAGTCTAATTTTTAAAGTGTGAGAGTGCATTTTAGAAAGAATGACCTCATCAGTGTGTTACAAAGAAGATGTGGTTCTGAAAGGTGTATTTAGAGTTTGGTGGAGTCATCTAGCAGTTTAAAATGTTTCTTCAGAGTAGAAGTTGACTGAGCACAGCTGTGTTGGAAAACCTGCTCACTGGACTCTATACCCCCCAACATACACATACACAAACACACATACACACATACACAGTGATTCTTACATTAAGCACCAAATGTCCTATCTATCTAGTTAAACAATTGAGAGTACACAGTATTAGTCACAAGTGCCAAAGGAAAAAAAAACTGACTTTTAAGGAGAGTGAGTACACTTTTAGACCAGATGAGCTTATCAGTGTTTTGCAGACACAATGCTTCTGTAAAAAGTTGGGATAAGGGACCTATGTGTAAAGTGAAATTAATTCCCATCAGGGGAAGCAAACATATCACAAAGGTTTACAGCCACACCCACAAGTTCAGCACATTGAGTATTTAGCCTCATACCTCTCTATTTACACAGTCTAGAAAGCCTAGTATTAGTTGCAGGTGCCATATGAGAAGTCTGACCCTGGGATTCATTAAGTTTGATGCAAGAATAGTGTTATTCTTGCACATTGCATCCATGGCAATCTAGGGCAGCAGCGTGCCCTGCATATTCATGAGGGCTCACTGCAGTCTATACTAGACGGCCTCAAAACAAGAACGAGTGCAGGGGGGCATGTCCAAGCACTGTTTGCACAGCACACGGCAATTCCACAGCAGCTAACAGTTCTGCAGACACTGTTATCATAAGATAACAGTGTCCATGGATAAAGTACACATAAGCACAGCCCCCCACAAGATAGCACTTAAATGTCCAGATTTTTGCAGAGTGTCACAGTTATCCCCTAATATTTCTGGCCCTTCACTAATAAAATGCTCCCTAACATAAAGTGATACATACTAGCAGTTTTCCCAGTTTATAAAAGTAATGTTACACATTTTTTTTTTTTAAATCTGCAATAAAGTTTAAGCGTAGCTGAGTGGGCTTGCATGTCACACAGCTATGCTCAGCCTAGCTTACACATCCCAATGAGTTAAATACAAATATATAGCCAAATCACTGTAAAGTGAAATAGTGTAGTGGTTAGAGCTTTTGGTTAGCATGCTGGTATTAGTGGTTCATGTCCCCATTTTTAATTGTGGAAAAAGCATGAAACGTATATTTTGTTATCAGTAGGTAGTGAATAATATATATATTTGTTAACCATGGTGGTGTAGCAGGTCTAAATGTGAGGTGTCAGTGTAGTACAGATGTGAAACCCCCATATAAACGCAAGTGTCGTATACATCACAGCCACAAAAGAATGTTGTATTATAATGAAAGCACAAAGGAGGATGTTATGGAAGGTAAACATAAATATCATAATATGTTACTTATGAGGAATCAACCCCACAATGCTGATGGTCTTTAAAAGGAAAGCTAAACAATGCTAACTTGTGCTCAGCTATTCTTAGCCAGTATAAGCATTGCTTAAATGTAAATTCTAAGCAAAAACTAGCATAGCTAAGTGGATTTGCTCACTGGTAAGCACTGCTTAGCATCTACCCCTGTAAGCAATGCTTATACCAGCTAAGCAGGTTTGCCCAGTGCTTAGCTTAGCTTAGCATATTCAAAACTGTCCAATCACGGCAAAGGGTGGGAAATTGGACGTATTTAAACCTTGCAGGTGGAAATACAGCTCATAACCAGTTGTAGCTCCCCACTGTAGGCACTATGGCTGGTGTTGGAGAGGGTGTGCACAGTGCTGGGGCATACAGGAGTCCAGGGTCATGGTCATACTCCTCATAAAATAACATGATGTGGGACTGCTGCAGGACCAGTATCAGGGATCCCAATACAAAGCAGAGGCCTAGGAAAGTCTCACCCACAATCTCACCAGTGCCACTGACATTCCTTGGACTGGTGGTCAGGCCCGGTACCACTTTGCTTACTTGAAATGGATGAAGAGGGAGCTCTTGGACCAGTGGATTCAAGATGCATGGCAGAGGGATGTCCCAGCTGTGTGTAAGTATTAATATCAATAACTGTTTACCAAAGTTCAGCCTGTGTATGTGATGGATAGGTATGCATAAATGTTTCTCTATCTTTTTTACTGCTCCAGCTGAGAGGGCTGTGAACCAGGAAGCCCATGCAAGCAGGCTGCTAAGGCTGCATCGCAAGGCTGGTGAGTAACAATCTAGCTTGTAGTATTCATACCAAATAAATATAAAGCAGTAGAATGTCACCTTGCACAATTAAAAATGGGTATGATTTGTTCTGAATAAACCAGACAATATTACAGTAATAATCTCATATAGGTTATATATAAATAAAGCTGTAACTGCCTGTCAATAAAATTCAAAACCCTGGACTGGCTGTGTTTACTTTGGTATTGTATGAATTAAAATGTTTACAGGTTATGCACAGCAACTATAGCTCTGAAATCATTAAACAATCAAGTCTCATCTGACAAAGTTTTTGGCTTTATAATACACAATATTAACTGATATGAAATGTTTCATGCACCAAGATCTGATATCTGAATAGTAATGTTGTGTTAATCACTGTTTTCCACACTGTGCTATGTCAAAAGGTATGTATAGGAAGAATGTACATATAAGAATGTCATAATTACAAGGTCAGAGTGTGCAACCAAGAGAGAATGAGACAGAAAACAGTCAAAGAAGAAACAGTAGTTTCTCAATAGCTCATTATGATGCAACACAAACTTGTATTTTTTGCACAAACAGGCACAGTTTGAATCCCGGGAGTTGTAGTAAGCTGAATGTATAATTTCACCTAGGATTTTGTGAACATGTGTAGAAACAGTCAGGTAGTGTTAACAGAAATTTCTTCCACAGGTCTGCCAGGAAAGAAACGGTATAAAGTAGCCATGAGAAGACTGTAGTTTTACTGTGTCCAAGACCCACAGTCCAAACCCAAGGCTGCAAATGACTGCAAGATAAGTACATACAACAAGTAGTCTCCCCCAAGCAATGTTCATGTGTCATACTGTCACAGCTACTGGTCCCTGCTGCCAACTACTGTGGCCGATAGAAATCAAGGAAGAGTATGGCAGTAGCATGCACACACACACACACACACACACACACACACACACACACACACACACACACACACACACACACACACACACACACACACACACACACTATGAGTGCCCATATGTAACCCTGACTATGGGAATATGGGTAGAAACAGTCAGGTAGTGTTAACAGAAATCTCATCCACTGGCCTGCCAAGTAAGAAAATGTATAAAGTAGTTATAAGAAGGCTGTAATTGTACACTGTGTACAAAGTTACCACTGCCCAACCCAAGGCTATAGGTTGTTGTAATAATACCTGTAGAGTAATGATCATAAAAGCTATGATCACTTCAATAATCTACATTTGTTAATTGACATCTCTCTCTCCCCCACCTTATCTTCACCAATAATCTAAACATATAAATGAATGGGTATGTTTTTCACCAATCCTACAATTGGGACATGTGTCCTATAGTTCTACAAATATTGAAATGTTTTTCAATTAATCTTCCCTGTTCAAATACTATCTTTGTTGGCCTGTTGCTATCAACTTAACCTGCATGCCAGTGTAATGCCCACTGTGGTTCCATATATGCATGTGTTCTGTTTGCTATGCAAATGTTTCAAATATGTTGTTTTGGGTTAATGGCAATACTCATGCATGCTGTTATAACTAATCCTGGAATGTGTTTTTCATGACTAACCAACATATGGTCTAAAACTGCAACACATAGCACATCTGGTAAGGCTGATTCCAGTGGATCTGCCTCTCCCACCTCATCTGGCCATGCCACCGGGCCACATCATGTCTGGGACCCACCCTAGGACCTCCTCGTCTTATGGTCCTGCACCACCTTTGGGTGGATATGCCCCAGGGTATGGGGCTCATCCCCCTCTTGGTGCAGGCATGTACAGGATCCTGTCACCTGAAGCCAGGTCCAGGGTCTGGTGCATAGCGAGCTCCACAAAGAATTGGGAGATCTGCTATGCCAGCTTGAGGGCTGCATGGTGCATTTAGATGGTCAGCCTGCCCCTCCTGCTCAGCCTCCAGCATAGCCACCTTCGAGGCCATGAAGGTGCAGTGGTGACTGACCATGGGTGGGGACCTCAGTCTCACTGTATCCATTTAGGGGCTCCTGGGCTTCCAATTACCAAACACCCCTACCCATACAAGGTGTTTACCCCTCCACATGTGTCATATACCACCCCTGTATGCTGTCTTGTCTGTCTTCCTACCCAACGTATACCTCCCCAAATATACCTACTATCCTTCCCCAACATCCCACTCTCACCTTACAAAAAACATGGGCAACCTGTTCCCCCCAAAAAATGTCATCCCATACATAGCTGTCCATTTCACACACATGTCCATTGGACACATGTAATCTGGTCTAATTGGCTTCACAACACATTATTGTTGTCCTCACCCTTTTCACAGGGGTTTGAGAGTCCAAATCTTCCTTCAAATTCAGTATATATGCACAGCTGTTGCTGTAGAAGAAATGGACAGCTATAGACCTTCCTTACACCCATCCTGCATATCCCTAGCTATCTTTCATGTTGTTTGTCCCTCTCTGTGCCCTTTTTTTCACCACTATCCTATCACCCCTTTTTTCTTCTCTTTTAAAGAAATTAGCACAGGGGTAAGTGGGAGTAAGCAGTCGTAAGCAGGAGTAAGCCTGTTTGCATGGTGCTAAGCGACGCCTACACAGATTAAGCACTTTTAAGGCTAACTGTCTGTAAACATACTTATCCAGAATTTAGCATTGCTTACCATCTCGAAACCCATGCAAACACTCTTAAAGCTGCTCAAAACTGCCTTAACCACTCTGCATCCAACAGTCCTTGCTCTGCCTAGCAGCAAAATGAAGATCCATGGCAGGTCTTGAACCCAGGACCCTGCAAACCATAGTCACAGCAATGTATCACTAAGCCATCTGAGATGTATAGTTTTAGAATATCTCCTCAAATGTGCCATGCATTACAGCCAGTTTACAATACGGAAGAGACACTGTGCAATCAGGAAGGATTGGTATCTACAAATATATACATCTGAAAAGAAATATATATGTGTGTGTGTGTGTATATATATATATATATATATATATATATATATATATATATATATATATATATATATATATATGCATACATGTCTCAAAATGCCCGTACAAACATATGCTGCAGATAGACCACCCATAACTGGGGCGGCATGCACAGTTGGATAGAAAAGGATCCATGAAACTCACATCTGCCCCCTGACAGTCCTAATAAATATGTGAACAGTACACTGCTACAAAATCACGATAAGCCATACAAAATTGCCAGACATACAACAACCTCTTATCAAAACAACTAAAATGACTGAAGATAACAAAGAGAAATACAACCAGCCAGTAATTCACACAAGTGTATTATACTCTGATGTCTTGGCCAAAGCCTTCAAAGAGTAAAACATTACAAGAAATACTTGTCTTAAATAAAAGAAGCAATTAACACTTAATTACATAATTAAATGCTCCACCTCCAATTACACTCATCATTTAACCCCCTACTGGATAAACTATCACATTTAATAATACATTGATTCTGTACATAATTGTTCTTTTATGAATGTTTCATCAAACTGAGAAACAGACTTTTTCCAAAACAGCACCTTGTAACCCACTACTGTCCCCATGGTGAGATTTATTTAAATGTACAGCTATACAACTGTCTTCTTTCTTATCAGTAATATGTCTCACATGTTCTAACAACCTAGTTTTAAAACAGTTGTTACTCACTCCCACATAAAATATGTTACAAGGGCATCTAAGAGCACTAACTATACACCAACCTCTTGAATGTACAGACTTCCACATGTTTTCCAGCCTTTCCCCTCAGCAGGAATGACAGCACTAAATAATGATAGAGCATACCTATCAACCTCCTAGTGCATGACATCTGGACAAAGCTTGACATAATTGGTGGACAGAGGCCCAAAAACATGGCCATACTTGAAATATTGCTCTTATAAACTGAAAAAGTTAGTGGGCTTACAGGGTTTGTTGTAACATGTCTTTTCTGAGGAATATAAAGTCAGAAAAAGCAAATGTTTTTTAGCTTTTACTGATTGCAATCAGCAGTGTATACTACTGATTTGCCAAGGACAATACCTGTCTGGGGTCAGACTAAATATAACAGGCTAACCTCTGGCCATTATGTGGATAGCCCTACAGTTGAGAGCTATGCAGAGACAGAACTTTATCAGACTGAAACCCATGCAGAAGTAACATGTTCAGACAAACCCTGTTAAACTAGCAGTATTCAAAACATATAACAGCAATACTCACATTCAGCCCCTAAGTCTTGAACCTTCTCCACCATTTACTTGGCTTCTCTCCACAAGTCTTGTTATAAGAGGTATTAGCTCACACATCTCCAGGATGTCTTCCTCGCAGGTATGGGAAAGGGCCTACGTTCACATGGAGTACTCAATTATAGGAGTGTGTTGCCATTACATTGGCTATTGGAAGAACTACACAGCTGCTCTGCATGCAATTATCAACTGGGGAACACCAATTGGTGCTAAAGCCATCACATGGTCATGAGCATTACCTACAAAAGACAAGCTGCCATCTATTCAAACCACTTCTGTCATACTTTGAGAGAGAGAAAAAAAAAGAAAACAACAAAAAGGAGATATATCTTTGACAATTCCAGAAAAAAAAGTTATGTGAAACAAATAAGTATGTAATTGAATGCAGTAGGTGGTCTGTAATAATGGAAAATAGGGTTTGAAAGCATATGTTTCAACTAGACTTGCTGTACTGGTGTAATGCTTAACAGCAGTGATGGCCCTAGCATGTGGCTCTGTCTGTAGTGACATAGATCACAGCTGAGGCCCCTGACTCACCCCAGGAAAGAGCAGCTGATATTTGGCAACTACTGGAGTGTCTGTCAAACATCACTGACTGTGCCACTGCTATGCCAGCTACTGGGATGTTGTACATATCCATATGTTACCTGTGCATATAACTATGATGCACATTTTCTCTTGTAAATATAAGAGAACTATACAGAGCATGTGCAGATTAAACTACTCTTGCAGAAATATATGTCGAAATGCTTGTGATATACTGAGTTCATACCACTCAACTGTACAGTCTTATAAGAACATATGTGCCTGATATCTGTAGTCACTTACACATAAGACTTGTGTTATGTTAGGCAAACCATTGTCTGGTCTGTTAACAATGACACCGTAACATAATAGCTTAGATATGAATGTGGGACATCCTCCAGTTTAGCACTGTGATAGCAAAGCCTACTGTGCAATCAGCTTACTTATCTATGTATGTAAATCAGTTGTGCATGTTCTACATTTATGTAATATCAGTTGCAGTGCATGCAACAGACATAAATGTTTACAGATGCTGGTTGTTGCATTGTCGTGACAATAATATGGATAGTAGAATAGGCATGATTATCAGGTTGTAATTGGAGAGGTATGCAACTGTGTTATGACCCTCTGTCCATGGCTACCACAAATAGCTATTTGAACACCTGCATACAGTGGATATCAAAAGTGTACACTCCCCTGTTGAAATGCCAGGTTTGTGTAATATACAAAAGTCACAGGAAATCTTGTTAAAACGTTTCCCACCTTGATTGTGACCCATAACCTGTACAATTCTATTGACAAACAAACAAATCTGTTAGTGGAGAAAATATACAACATTAGAAACATACTATAAACTGATTGCATACATGTGCACACACATAAACCACTACTTGGTTGATGCATCTCTTGCAATAGTCACAGCATTCTCTTTTTGGTTACACACATGCCATCAATTAACAAGATTCTGATTAATTCCAAATAATGTTCAACTTTCCTAGTTGGATGTATTTGACATTCACCCACTTGCCTGCTACAGCAAAAGACATGTTTGGCAGAGAGCTTACAAAGCATTGAAGGGAATTCAGTGTGGAAAGGTGTAATTCAGGAGAAGAGTAGAAAGTGCCCCCAACATTGGAGATACCATGGAATACAGTGCAGAAAGTTATCAGACAGTGGAGAAGATATGAGACAACAGTGACACTGCAAACGCCTGGACATTCATTCAAATTGGATGACATGACAAGATGACAACTGGCCATGGAGGCTGACAGGGGACTGACAGCAACACTGAGCTTGAGGAATGCCTGCTAAGTACTGGGGGTGCACCACGTGACAACAATCTTCTGTATTCCCCATATGTCTTTCCTATGGGGTAGAATTGCTAGATGGAAGCCTTTTCTTACACAGAAAAATGTCCAGGGCTAGACACACATTGCCAAACAGTACATAAAGTCTCCAAAACTCATGTTGGACAATGTGTCATGGTCTGATGACAGCAAGGTTCATCCTTTAGCCAACAATTCCAAGAAGTATGCTTGGCCCAACACAACACTTTGCATCGCCAAAAGTACACCATCCCCCTGGTGAAGCATGGTGATCATGCTGTGGGGTTGCTTTTCAAAAGCTGGAACTTGGCGTCCACTCCAGATGGAAGGAATTATAAACAGTTGCAAATAACAACTGACTCTGTCACCAAACATTCAGTCATCTGCTAGAAAGGTGAAGATGAAGAGGGAGTTTGGCTGCCAACATGAGTATGACCCCAAGCATACATCCGAATCTACCAAATAATGGACTCACCAGATGGGAAATACAGTTTGGGAATGTGCCAGCCAGACCTACACCCAACAGACAATCTGTGGGTTGCCCTGAATAGGGCTGTGCACAAGATTTGCCCTCAGTAATTGTCATACTTGTAGCACTGTTGGACGGAAGACTAGGTGACTATTAGAAAGTTAAGATATGCCATAATGAAAGACTCTGCCCTAAGATGACTGAATGCTGTTATTATTTTATTTTTTATTTTTATTTTATTTTTATTTTACATTTGTTGACCGGGCTAGTCCAACTGGATATATGTCCATTTTCAGCAGAGGCCCATGGAGAAAAGCTCCACATGCAAGCATTTGTAAGAACAGGGTACAAATTAAGCATGTATATTATCTCAACAGGTGCTTCCAAATATTATCTGTTTAACAGTGCGTACACTCATGCAACCAGCTTATTGTAATGATTTTAATTTGCATATGTTTTCCCACAACAGATTGTTATGTTTTCAATGGAATTGTACAAGCTATAGGTCACATTAAAGTTGGGAATTGTTTTGAAATGAGTTATTGTGGCGTCAAGTTATAATAGCACAAAGACCAGGTATTGTAACAGGGGTGTGTGCATTTATACATCCATGTTAACTGTATCGACCCAGGAATACCTGACCTGTAAAAGCTGCCTCCACCAAAGTAGAGTAATCACCTTTGGTTGACAGCTGCAATACACAAACCAAATAATAGGTTCCTGTGTTGCTGTACAGTGCCACATAGGTGCAGACAACAACTTGGAAGCATGTCCACCTCTATCTGAACAAGAATGTAAGATCACAGATGACTCCATGTAAGGCTGACTATGAGTACAAATCACATATATCCACACTGCCAAAACCAGTCACAAGGATGTCACCACATATGTTGTCAATATCAGAAGCAACACAATTCACCATGTATTGGTGTTAAATCACATCTCATGCACACATGCCACGGCTATAGGAAACCTGCATCAGACAGATTAGGTGTGAACATCACCCCCTGCCCCCCATCCTTATAGGCAGATACGCACAGCAACCACATACCTCCCCACATCAATGGTAAGCAGGTACATATTGCCTACTGAAAGGCAACAACAAGAAGTCTCCATGTGGCCTGATAACATCCCTGTCTGCATCCTATAAAAACTCAGGCAAGTGCTCACAGTGGCATCACATACCATATGCAAACACAGCCACAGCAACATCCACACACCATCCACATGGAAGATGGCCACTGTCATCCCTCTACATAGGAAGGAATGAGAATAGAGGTTTGAGGTTTATGCAATTAACTATCCATCACTGGGGGAAATATGACACATCAGAGCCAGGAGTTCAATGCAAGCTGATATTGTGCTGATAGATTACAGAGGTATGGTGTAGCTGAGTGCTTGAGTATGGAAAGATATATCCACTGTTGATGTGCAATTTCTTTCCAGACTGTTGACAACTGTATAAGGTGTTATGGTGTGTGTTTCACTGTTTATGTCTTACAGACAGGATATATCATGTCCACAATCCAGCATACAGTACTGCAGAAACAGTGGAAATAGTTGAATTCATAATCCAGCACTATGATGTAATGTTTGGCCACACCCAGGAACATCTGTGGGAATGGACCACCCTGTGGAATGACCTAGTCCACAGGGTAAATGATGGCCTGCACAGAAGAACATATGAGCAGGTCCAGCATCATGCAACCGACCTACGTAATACCCAGTGAAAGGCTGCTGCCATAGCCAGGGAAGCAACAGCCACAGGTTGGGGCCCACTCATGCAGCCCCCACTTACAGCACAGGAGCAGCTCTTCACCAACCATGGGGCAGCCATCCCAATAAGAGAACAGCTCCATGAAAGCAGCATTGTGGATGTGGGTGCCCCCGGCACAATGGACGAGGAGCATGAAGGTGAGGCCTAATGCACATTACTAGAGTACCTTAGCATACATAACCTGCATCTGTAGAGTATCTACATGCATATGTCAGATAAAATAGTAGTTGTGGACGGGGTTTGGTAATGCACATAAGTGCACATCTATGTTGATGAGCAGCATATTTTGTACTACTGGGGGTTGTATTGTTAATGTGGAGAAATGCTGCTTCCCCCCTGTAACAAAGCCAAATGTCGACAGTACCTCTCTTCCACACCTATTTAGCTTCCTCTGGTCTACTGGGACAGCAGCCTGTAGCTGGTGAGTATGTAATATTTTTTTTTTGCACTTTGCCAATACACACCTAGGCATATTGCTTGATGTCCATGTTCACTTGTGGTGGTGTTAACTGCAGTGGATCACAGTGGTCACCAGGGGGGGGGCTATCTGAAGGGTTAAGGTAACATTTCTGCAGCATACCTCACAACCTGTCAGTTCAAGACATATGGACACAGACCAACAAACTGGGGGGGGGGGGGGCAAATGGACTACAGTAGGGACATGTCTGAAATATCAATCCTATACAGTGGATAGCACAGTGTACACACCCCTGTCAAGATGCCAAGTGTTTGTGATATACACAATGAGAGACCACAATATTATATTACACACCTTTTCTAACCTGTAATATGACCATAGCATAAGTTCATAGGTAGGTAATAGGCTATTAGCCCCAGGGCCTGTATAAGCCTAGCCAAAAAAGATACCCTGGCTTTCACCACCCAAGAAAATTATTCTCCTGTGCCTCTGTTGAGCAGAGCCACAGAAGTGATTCCCATTGTGAATTTCCTATTTCCCATCCAATCATCAAGATTTTTCTTATAGAGTGCTAATGAGGGGCTTTGTTTGATATAGATAGGTAGTTTGTTCCAGAGTATGGGAAGTCTCTGGGACAGGAATCTATCTCTCCAAAACATACACCCCTGCCAAGTACTGAACCCAGGACCCTCTGAACTACAGTAGAGCACATTAGAACACTAGGTCAATTCAGCTGTGTCATGAAGATTTAACTTGTAAATGCAAACAATATGTTCACGATTGGATTGCACAGGTCATATGTCACATTTAAGGTGGGTAATGTTTTTGAATGCAGTATTGTGGTCTCATTTTATACGATACAACAGCCTGCCATGTTAACAGGGATGTGTACACATCATATTCATGTTAAGCTTAGGAGGTTGTTAATGTAACAGGATTTGTTTGAACATAGATTCACATACATTAGTGACATAAATCTGCATATGATCCCAGTTATGTGTCAGACAAACACATAGGGGTTGTGAGGGAAAGAGCAAACATATGTGCCAGACATCTATATAGGTTCATTGGTTCATAGGTAGATACTAGGCTATTGGCCTTAGGGCCTATATAAGCCTAGCCAAGAGGTACCCTGGCTTTTGCCACCGAGAACATTATTTTTTGTGCCCCTGTCGAGCAGAGCCACAGAAGTGATCCCCGGGGTGAATTTCCTATCTCCCATCCAATCATCAAGATTTTTCTTGAAGAGTGCTAATGAGGAGCTCTATTTGATAGAGATAGGTAGTTTGTTCCAGAGTATGGGAAGTCTCTGGGACAGGCATCTATCCCTCCAGCATGTTATATTTATTGTGGTGACAAGGTTTAGGTCCCTACAGCATGTAGCTCAGAGGGATTGGGATTTCTTTAAGTGGAGCATGTCCAACAGCTCTGGGTGTGACATAGCTTTGTATGTTAGGCAGAGATCACCTCTGAGTAGGCGATATGCGACGGAGTAAAGCTGGAGTCTGTATTGGGCATCTGTTTGAGGCCTGTAATTCTCTTTGTGAGGTATTTCTGTGGTCTTTCTAGTTGTTATAGATGTCTTGTGAGGTACATACCAAAAGGGGCGTTGTACTCTTTAATGGGTCTAATGAGTGAAAGAGTAGAGGGGTACAATTTTCCTGGATGAGAAACATTTTGTGATGAGGTGTGCCACATAGAAGGATTTCCTGACTATTGTGGTGATGTAAATCAACCAAAAGACAAAAATACCAAATAAACAAAAAGTCCAGGTGAGGCAAATGAGAGGCAAGTGAGAGGCGACAAAGCAACACAACAATAGCGTATACTTATTTATTATCCGCTTTCGTTCAAAACTTCATCAGAATAAAATACAAGTGCCAAACCCATCATTTAAATACCAAAAAGTCACATGTTTAATTAAACAATTATAAAAACTTTCATTTAGCTTAACATGATAAAAAGAATAATAATAGCCAACTAACCCATTTAATAGACTTGTAAACATTAATAATTTGTTTAGTTAAAATGAGAATAAATAAAATTACCAGTTTTGTTAATGTCCAACCTACGCTGTTTTAAGAAACATTTGATGTTAATTGTTTCGTTGAGGCCAGGAGCAATATCTGATTTCAGTTTTATTTGCCAATGAACCTCCCTCTGCAACAAATAATTTTTAAAATCACCGTCCCTCATATCTTTATGACCCACTTCAAGAACAGAAAATAAAAATTTTTTGAAAGATGGGCAGATCAGTGAGTGCTTGAACAAGGCGTTCTTCCCGTCCTTAGATTTAATAGAATAAAGATGTTCTCTAATTCTAATTTTTAGCTCCCTGGTGGTCATTCCTATATAAAATGAAGTACACGTTAAACATTGTGCAATGTAAATCACCCCACTTGTATTGCAATTTACATAGCCAGGCACCTCCAGGGTCCTACCAAAACTGCTCACTGAAATGTGGGGACCAGTTGAAATAAACCGACAAACATTACATTGGTTGCACATATGCATGCCACGTTTATGGGACTCAAAATAGGGAGCCTCATTCCGTTGGAATTCCAAAATCCGTTTCAAGTTAAACCCATTTTTCTGAACAAAGATGGGTTTTTCCCCTAAAGCGTTAAAAATATCCTTATTACCCTTAATAATGCCCCAGTTTTTCTTAATAATATTTTGAATACCCCAACAATCCGAGCTCATTTCCAGGGAACAAATAAGATTAGCATTCAATTTATTTTTCTTATTATTTTTAGGGAAAAATACCCTTTATCTTTTTCAAGGTTTAACAAAGGAAAATATTTGTTACTTCTCTGGGACAAAACATTATCCTTAGCATTATCCAAAATAGCTGGATCATAGCCCCTTTTAATAAATAATGAACAAATAAAATTGAATTCCTTGGACAGGTCCGCTTCCTTAGAGGTCATGCGGCTTGCCCGAATAAATTGTCCCCTAGGGATATTATTAATTATATGCTTAGGGTGCCCACTTTTGTAGTGTAAATATCCATTGTTAAAAGTTTTCTTACGGAAAATACTACTGTGAAGCCTATTTTCATCAAAATCCCATTTTAATGAGATATCTAAAAAATTAATATTAAACCCCTTGGTACCCATGGTAAATTTTAAATAATCAGAAAACATATTAGTGTCCTTTAAAAATTCATCAACGGTACTAATATCACCCTCAATTATAAAAAACAAATCGTCCATAAATCTACAAAAAAAGGAAACATTATATTTTTCAGTTAAGGTGGGAAGAAATTGTTTCTCCCACCAGGCCATAACCAAATTGGCAAAAGCTGGGGCAGCTGAGGAACCCATAGCCACCCCTCTCTTTTGCCGATAGTAGGTCTTTCCAAAAAGAAAAAAATTGTTTTCTAAGATGACTTCCATCAACCTACACAACAGTGAAACCATGCCATTAGTAAAATTTGAACAACTTGAGTTTAAAAAACTCCTTATGGCTTCAACACCCTCTGAATGGGGAATACAAGTAAAAAGCGAAACAACGTCAAGGGTAAACATAACTTGCTTACTAGGATGAAAACCATAGGTGTTAACAAAATGGTTAATTTTCTTCAAAAAATGCCAAGAGTCCCATATGAAAGAAAGTTGCATAGAAACAACAGGACCAAGGGTTGCGTCTAAAAACAAAGAAATCCCCTCGGTAACTGAGTGGGGTGCAGAGACTATGGGTCTGAATGGTGGATTTAGCAAAGATTTATGAGCCTTTGGGATGCCAAAAAGTACCCCTATCCTAGGCTGTTCAATGGTACAAAACTCATATAGTTCAGGGCTAATTTCATGGTTCATAAGAGCATCATATAAATGTGTTTTAACCAAACAAAAACAACGTTTAATATCAAATAGTGAAATAGTCTCATATTCATCCCTGTTTTCTAAAAGTTCTAACATACCTTTATTATAAGACTCCTTAGTCATAATAACTATATTATTTCCCTTGTCGCTTTTCATAAAGCGAAATTCGTTAGTTAATTGTTGTAACCTTTTTAAAGCATGCCTTTCTTCCTGTGTTAAATTATTAGTTAGGTTAGAATAATTACCTAACAACCCTTCAACTTCTTGAGTACAAGTTTCTTCAAAACCTTTAAGGTATGATGTAATTTTGGACAAAAAAATGAGGGTTTAATAAAAGTACAATCAGTTGAAGGTAATTCATGCAACAAATAATGTAAATTCAGTTTTCTTGAATATTTCTTAATGTCTACAATGGTCCGCACGTAATTAGCTCTAACATGAGGAACAAAGTTTAGCCCTAGTTTTAAAACATCAAGTTCCACCTGGTCAAAAACATAATTTGTTAGGTTAACAATAGAAAAATAGTCATTAGTTCCTTCTAAGTTTCCTCCCCCGAGGACTGGGAACTTAAGAAAGTCCGACTCCTTGTGGAAATAGTTTTTGTTGTTGTTGTTGGGTTGCGTCGATTTTGAAAAGGACCAGATAATGGTGGAGGATTGGAATTACCCAGTCCGGCCCCCACAACAACATTCCCATTGTTCCTGGTGTTGTTGTCACCAGACGCCAAGGGAGGAAAGTTCTCAGCATCTGTTAAGAAATTATTTTCGACATGCCCGACCTGGTCGGAAAAATTTCTGTCCAAAGCTGGTTTAGTAGCTGTTTTTTCAAAAGTTTTTGGCCTGTGCTGTTCACGAAACTCAACCCCCCTTGATGCATTGTTAGAAAAATGCTTATCGCCAACATCGGCTACAGGTTTAACAACAGGAACCCAATGCCCACTTTTGGTAGCTTGATTGTTGCTACCAACAGATTTGTAGGATTTGTTAGGAACCCCAAAGTTGGCATAGGCCAAATTATGTTTGTAAGAGTCAAGGTCCCTTAGCAACTTTGAATGTTTTCTTTTTATATTGTCCAAGGAAAACTGTTCCGTTTCCTTGGATACAGATTCAAGAAATTCAAGAAATTTTGTTTCGCCCAAGTTCTGTTTGAAATAAGTCTCCAGACTCATAATCTCCTCTTTAATTGACTCCATTTTAGAAATATTATTATCCGACAATAGTCTTAGAAACCTAAGACCTGCGTCGTTGAAAAAACCAGTTAGGACAGTAAAGAAGGCATCACCTACTTGTACCCCATTAGGGCACTTAAAAAATCGTAGCCCCTTTGGGACGATGTTCAATTCCAAGCAACGTTCAAAGTAACTATTTTCAACAAATATAGCGTCATACCTTTTAAGATGCTTTATTAGCTGCCCACGCTTTAAGTTGAATTCCTCGTTGAAAAAAGTATTTGGAATCCCTTCAGCTGTACCTAATTCCTTAAACGGGTTGTCCGCACGGTCGAAGAAGTCCTGTAAAGTTACCCGACCCATAATGCGCTCTTCGTTGAAGCCTGCTGGTTTAACAGGACGTACGGCTCCTTCCGAATCAACCCTTGCTTGTGGTTCACTGTGAAATGCTACCGGACTGGAAGCTGTAATAGTTGTTTCCGGATCATGGCTTCTGGAGACTAAAACTTTTAGCGAATTTCTGATTTCTGTTAAAGTTGCCAGTAACAGCATATTTAAGTTCCCTGTTTCGACAGATGGAGTGGCATGAATGCTGAGATTTAACAAAGGATCCTCAAACACCTCAGCCATGGAAAAAACAGCCAGTAAATCAACCAAAAGACAAAAATACCAAATAAACAAAAAGTCCAGGTGAGGCAAATGAGAGGCAAGTGAGAGGCGACAAAGCAACACAACAATAGCGTATACTTATTTATTATCCGCTTTCGTTCAAAACTTCATCAGAATAAAGTACAAGTGCCAAACCCATCATTTAAATACCAAAAAGTCACATGTTTAATTAAACAATTATAAAAACTTTCATTTAGCTTAACATGGTAAAAAGAATAATAATAGCCAACTAACCCATTTAATAGACTTGTTGGACATTAACAAAACTGGTAATTTTATTTATTCTCATTTTAACTAAACAAATTATTAATGTTTACAAGTCTATTAAATGGGTTAGTTTTGAACAAAAGCGGATAATAAATAAGTATACGCTATTGTTGTGTTGCTTTGTCGCCTCTCACTTGCCTCTCATTTGCCTCACCTGGACTTTTTGTTTATTTGGTATTTTTGTCTTTTGGTTGATTTACTGGCTGTTTTTTCCATGGCTGAGGCATTTGAGGATCCTTTGTTAAATCTCAGCATTCATGCCACTCCATCTGTCGAAACAGGGAACTTAAATATGCTGTTACTGGCAACTTTAACAGAAATCAGAAATTCGCTAAAAGTTTTAGTCTCCAGAAGCCATGATCCGGAAACAACTATTACAGCTTCCAGTCCGGTAGCATTTCACAGTGAACCACAAGCAAGGGTTGATTCGGAAGGAGCCGTACGCCCTGTTAAACCAGCAGGCTTCAACGAACAGCGCATTATGGGTCGGGTAACCTTACAGGACTTTTTCGACCGTGCGGACAACCCGTTTAAGGAATTAGGTACAGCTGAAGGGATTCCAAATACTTTTTTCAACGAGGAATTCAACTTAAAGCGTGGGCAGCTAATAAAGCATCTTAAAAGGTATGACGCTATATTTGTTGAAAATAGTTACTTTGAACGTTGCTTGGAATTGAACATCGTCCCAAAGCTACGATTTTTAAGTGCCCTAATGGGGTACAAGTAGGTGATGCCTTTACTGTCCTAACTGGTTTTCAGCGATGCAGGTCTTAGGTTTCTAAGACTATTGTCGGATAATAATATTTCTAAAATGGAGTCAATTAAAGAGGAGATTATGAGTCTGGAGACTTATTTCAAACAGAACTTGGGCTTAAACAAAATTTCTTGAATTTCTTGAATCTGTATCCAAGGAAACGGAACAGTTTTCCTTGGACAATATAAAAAGAAAACATTCAAAGTTGCTAAGGGACCTTGACTCTTACAAACATAATTTGGCCTATGCCAACTTTGGGGTTCCTAATAAATCCTACAAATCTGTTGGTAGCAACAATCAAGCTACCAAAAGTGGGCATTGGGTTCCTGTTGTTAAACCTGTAGCCGATGTTGGCGATAAGCATTTTTCTAACAATGCATCAAGGGGGGTTGAGTTTCGTGAACAACACAGGCCAAAAACTTTTGAAAAAACAGCTACTAAACCAGCTTTGGACAGAAATTTTTCCGACCAGGTCGGGCATGTCGAAAATAATTTCTTAACAGATGCTGAGAACTTTCCTCCCTTGGCATCTGGTGACAACAACACCAGGAACAATGGGAATGTTGTTGTGGGGGCCGGACTGGGTAATTCTAATCCTCCACCATTATCTGGTCCTTTTCAAAATCGGCGCAACCCAACAACAACAACAAAAACTATTTCCACAAGGAGTCGGACTTTCTTAAGTTCCCAGTCCTCGGGGGAGGAAACTTAGAAGGAACTAATGACTATTTTTCTATTGTTAACCTAACAAATTATGTTTTTGACCAGGTGGAACTTGATGTTTTAAAACTAGGGCTAAACTTTGTTCCTCATGTTAGAGCTAATTACGTGCGGACCATTGTAGACATTAAGAAATATTCAAGAAAACTGAATTTACATTATTTGTTGCATGAATTACCTTCAACTGATCGTACTTTTATTAAACCCTCATTTTTTTGTCCAAAATTACATCATACCTTAAAGGTTTTTGAAGAAACTTGTACTCAAGAAGTTGAAGGGTTGTTAGGTAATTATTCTAACCTAACTAATAATTTAACACAGGAAGAAAGGCATGCTTTAAAAAGGTTACAACAATTAACTAATGAATTTCGCTTTATGAAAAGCGACAAGGGAAACAATATAGTTATTATGACTAAGGAGTCTTATAATAAAGGTATGTTAGAACTTTTAGAAAACAGGGATGAATATGAGACTATTTCACTATTTGATATTAAACGTTGTTTTTGTTTGGTTAAAACACATTTATATGATGCTCTTATGAACCATGAAATTAGCCCTGAACTATATGAGTTTTGTACCATTGAACAGCCTAGGATAGGGGTACTTTTTGGCATCCCAAAGGCTCATAAATCTTTGCTAAATCCACCATTCAGACCCATAGTCTCTGCACCCCACTCAGTTACCGAGGGGATTTCTTTGTTTTTAGATGCAACCCTTGGACCTGTTGTTTCTATGCAACCTTCTTTTATATGGGACTCCTGGCATTTTTTGAAGAAAATTAACCATTTTGTTAACACCTATGGTTTTCATCCTAGTAAGCAAGTTATGTTTACCCTTGACGTTGTTTCGCTTTTTACTTGTATTCCCCATTCAGAGGGTGTTGAAGCCATAAGGAGTTTTTTAAACTCAAGTTGTTCAAATTTTACTAATGGCATGGTTTCACTGTTGTGTAGGTTGATGGAAGTCATCTTAGAAAACAATTTTTTTCTTTTTGGAAAGACCTACTATCGGCAAAAGAGAGGGGTGGCTATGGGTTCCTCAGCTGCCCCAGCTTTTGCCAATTTGGTTATGGCCTGGTGGGAGAAACAATTTCTTCCCACCTTAACTGAAAAATATAATGTTTCCTTTTTTTGTAGATTTATGGACGATTTGTTTTTTATAATTGAGGGTGATATTAGTACCGTTGATGAATTTTTAAAGGACACTAATATGTTTTCTGATTATTTAAAATTTACCATGGGTACCAAGGGGTTTAATATTAATTTTTTAGATATCTCATTAAAATGGGATTTTGATGAAAATAGGCTTCACAGTAGTATTTTCCGTAAGAAAACTTTTAACAATGGATATTTACACTACAAAAGTGGGCACCCTAAGCATATAATTAATAATATCCCTAGGGGACAATTTATTCGGGCAAGCCGCATGACCTCTAAGGAAGCGGACCTGTCCAAGGAATTCAATTTTATTTGTTCATTATTTATTAAAAGGGGCTATGATCCAGCTATTTTGGATAATGCTAAGGATAATGTTTTGTCCCAGAGAAGTAACAAATATTTTCCTTTGTTAAACCTTGAAAAAGATAAAGGGGATTTTTCCCCTAAAAATAATCAGAAAAATAAATTGAATGCTAATCTTATTTGTTCCCTGGAAATGAGCTCGGATTGTTGGGGTATTCAAAATATTATTAAGAAAAACTGGGGCATTATTAAGGGTAATAAGGATATTTTTAACGCTTTAGGGGAAAAACCCATCTTTGTTCAGAAAAATGGGTTTAACTTGAAACGGATTTTGGAATTCCAACGGAATGAGGCTCCCTATTTTGAGTCCCATAAACGTGGCATGCATATGTGCAACCAATGTAATGTTTGTCGGTTTATTTCAACTGGTCCCCACATTTCAGTGAGCAGTTTTGGTAGGACCCTGGAGGTGCCTGGCTATGTAAATTGCAATACAAGTGGGGTGATTTACATTGCACAATGTTTAACGTGTACTTCATTTTATATAGGAATGACCACCAGGGAGCTAAAAATTAGAATTAGAGAACATCTTTATTCTATTAAATCTAAGGACGGGAAGAACGCCTTGTTCAAGCACTCACTGATCTGCCCATCTTTCAAAAAATTTTTATTTTCTGTTCTTGAAGTGGGTCATAAAGATATGAGGGACGGTGATTTTAAAATTATTTGTTGCAGAGGGAGGTTCATTGGCAAATAAAACTGAAATCAGATATTGCTCCTGGCCTCAACGAAACAATTAACATCAAATGTTTCTTAAAACAGCGTAGGTTGGACATTAATAAAACTGGTAATTTTATTTATTCTCATTTTAACTAAACAAATTATTAATTTTTACAAGTCTATTAAATGGGTTAGTTGGCTATTATTATTCTTTTTACCATGTTAAGCTAAATGAAAGTTTTTATAATTGTTTAATTAAACATGTGACTTTTTGGTATTTAAATGATGGGTTTGGCACTTGTATTTTATTCTGATGAAGTTTTGAACGAAAGCGGATAATAAATAAGTATATGCTATTGTTGTGTTGCTTTGTCGCCTCTCACTTGCCTCTCATTTGCCTCACCTGGACTTTTTGTTTATTGTGGTGATGTGATTATCAAAGGAGAGACTACTGTCTACCTGTGTCCCAAGGTCTCATCATACTTTTGGTGTTAAGTAGACTACCACCTATGTGGTAGTTCATGGGTACAGAGTTTTTACCAAAAGGGATGACAATGCACTTTTTGGCACTGAGGCCATGGCTTTGACACCAGGCATCTGTCTAAGTGAGGCCCTTTTGTAGGATGTCCACATCGTTAGGAGTTTTGATTATAGATCCTAGTTTACAGTCATCTGCGAACTTCTTTAGCCAAAGACCTTCTGTGTTAGCCTGTACTTCAGAGAAGCAGACACCAAACAGGAGAGGACCAAGGACTGAAACCTGTGGTACTCCACTTGTCACTTGTCTGAGGTTGGATATGGAGTCTGCTACTTTCACATTGTGGGTTCCGTCAGTGAGCCAGTTGGCAACCCATCTTGTGACATAGGGATTTATACCTAGTTTAGTGAGTTTATCTATAATTCCAGAGTGGGGGATGGTGTTGAAATTCTTGGCAAGATCTAGATGGGCTGTGTAAACCACTTTACCCTCATCTACTGCTTTGGTGACGAGTTCAAAGAAGTCTATCAGGTTTACGAGACATTATTTGCCTTTTACAAACCTGAACTGGGTGGATTCCAGTGTTTGGAGATTACCAATGTCATTTTTTGTGAGTTCCATGATGACACGTTCCATAGCCTTGCAGACCAGGCTCATCAGGCTAATGGGGAGGTAGTTCCCAGAGTCCATGGTGGGTCCCCCTTTGTGGAGTGGGATAACCGTCACTATGCACCATTCAGTGGGCACAAAGCCTGAGGTGAGGCTATGATTGAACATGGTACTTAGGTTGGGTGGCAGTTCTTTCTGTAGTTCATGTAGAACGCAGCCTGGGATGTTGTCAGGTCCCATGGATGCTCTGTTCTTGGCTTTGGAGAGTGTTTTTTTTTACCTGTGCAGACATGATTACAGGAACTTTGCATTCTTCCTGTATAGAGATGAGCCCTTTAGGGGATGAGAGAGGGGTAAGGTTAGCACTGAACCTACCTGCCAGGATGTTGGCAATATCAGTTGTTCTGTATATTTAGTGTCATTGTGCTGTAACTCAGAGCAAATCTGAGTGTTGCCATTGAGATTCTTGACATAGCTATAGAATGCTTTGTGGTTGTCTTTAGAATCAGTGGCGATTTTGTTTTCATAACTAGCTTTGGAGGATTTTATGAGGGATCTCAGATGCTTACTGAGGCTGACCAGGGAGTTCCGCCAATCATGGGATTTTACTCTTTTTTGCAACAGTTTCTTTCTTTTGTTGTAGAGTTTGTTTATGGCAGAGCACCACCAGATTGGCTTTCTTTTTTGGAGGATAGCATGTTGGTTCTTTTAAGGATTGCATGATCCATGCACTCATGTAAGTGCTTATAAAGTGCATTTGTGCAGGATTCAGCAGTCGTACCTCTATTGTCCATCAGCATGGGTGTTGTGAAGTTTGCCACTTCTGTCTTAAGAAGTGTGAAGTTGGCTTTGGAGAATTTTTTTATGGTGGTTTCCCTACTGGGGGGGGGGGGGGGGCTGGACGTGGCTGTCTAGGGAGATTAGCTTGTGGTTGGATCTGACCAACGAGGAACTGACCTCTGGTGTGGAACACTGGTTGCCCATGTTGGCAATGAACAGGTCTAGGATATTGATGGCCCTGGTGGGGATGTGGATAAGTTGATCCAAGATGTTGGAATTTATGAATTCCAGAAATCGTTCAGCACAAGAATTGGTACATGAGTAGTTTTCCCAGTTAATGGTGGGGTAGTTGAAATCGCCCATTATTAGGGTGTTAGGTTGTACTCTAATATTTTCCAGTGTATCAAGAAATGAGTGGGAATCCTGGGGCATGATGAGGGATCTTTAGCAAGCTACAATTTGCATTGCAGTCTTGCCCAGAGTAAGTTGCACTTGGATAATCTCGGATGTATTATGCTGAGCAACTAGCCTAGAAGGGTGGGTATCCTTAATGAATATAGAGACACCTCCGTCTTTAATGTTTCAGTCCAGGTTAGGTGGCCAAAAGGTGTGGTATGAATTATAGTCTGGTAATGCAGGCATGCTCTCTGGAGCCTTGAACCAGGTCTCTGCCACTGCACAGATGTCGATGTTCTCCATTTTAAGGAGTGCCTCGAGTAAGTGCATTCTGAGGTTTAGATTTCTAGCATTGAGTAGCATTACCCTCATATTTTGCTAGCTTGTAGCTGTTATGGTGATAAGTTTGTCATTTGAACCTTTCCTAAAAAAGGCACTATAGGGGTGGCAAGAGCCTTATCCAGTATTCTGAATCCCAAGGGCAACAGGTGCAGGCAATCTCTGGCAAAGCATCGTGGTTTGTCGATCATGTCATCCCAGGCAGACAGATACTGGATCCCCTTAGAATGACACCAGAAGCTTAGCCAATTGTTGAAGTTTTCAATGATTTGTACAGTTGTGAGGTATGCTGTACAGTAGTTGCCTCTGTGCTATACAGATGAACATCAATAATGTGTACATGGGTGCAGTGTGTGCTAGGGGAATGGATGTCACCTACTAACAGTACTCATGCATTGTAGAGATGTATATTGTTAATAACAAGGATTGAGAATGGCTGCAATGCGTGATGAGGGCTTAGTGTGTCATGCATGTCACCTTTTGGGTAATGTGAGGTCTGTTTAATAGCTTTATGCCAACTCACCAGTAAGTGTCTGTGTGCATGTCTGTGTGTGTGTGTGGCAGCCAATTTACAGGTATTAATTTACATTTATTGTCTTCACCTCACAGGTGGCAACTGGGGTCGGGGTCCATCCTGATTGGGGACTGTCAGTGTCTCTGCAGACCCTGATGGTGATGATAGCGATAATGAGGAACAGGCTGGGTTGTCAGGGGCTAAATCTGTGCCATTGGTTGGCATCCCACTCTTGTCCACCCCATCCCCAAGAAGAGACACAATTCCCACACATACCCAATCACCAGTGGCCATAGATGATTGATGGAGAGTTGGCGGATAGTGGCATGGGACAGGCAAGTGTGGTGACTATGGCGAGTGTGTCTGTAGACACCAGCCATAGCCAGAGAACAGGAGAGGTCCCACACAGGCAGATGGGCAGGGCTTCTCAAAGGGGGCCTGCTGCCTGACATGCCCCTGTCAGAAGTGCCACAGCAAGTGTCACCAGATGCATGTTTTGGACCATCATGGAAGCACAGGCACATAGTGAATGTAAAACCAGGCAGCTTGTCAGGGCTATGAATGCTACTCTTTCTGCTATATGTATGACATCCTCCATGATCTTGCTGATGCCCACCGTTATTATGCTGAGGTCATGGATAGACGGTTGGGTGTGATGGTGGGACTCCTTGACCATGGTATGTCAATCCTTGAATGTGGACTGTCTGTGATTGAGCATGTGGTGGAAGTTGGCCGTCGGCCATGTGGATGGGGGTCAGCAGCACAAACAACTGAGGGTCCACATGGACATGCAAATTCACACTATTGTAGTGGCAGTACCAGCAGCACAACTGCAGGGGGGGGGGGGGGTTGCTGTCCACACCATGATGCAGCAGGCCATGGATACATGGTCCTGGTCAGTCCCAACAGTGACACGTGTCCAGCAGACTCCAGTCACCATCAGGAAGTAGTAGTGTATCTGGCCTTGGGGCTGGTGATGCCCATGGTTCCCCTGGCAGGCCCAGTTCCATGTCCATGTCCGGAGATGGTGAACTGTACACTCTGCCATGTATGGTCCATAGCTGTCCCAACATATCCATGTGTAGGGCAGCCACATGGCATGACACACAATAACCATCACAACAAGGTAACCTCTAGACTTACACACACCACCTCTGCATGGCCCATATGACATACAACCCCCAAACACACGCACATGGTGTCAACCAAATGGCCTAGCCTAGGCCTCTGGCAAACCCACACCACACCCCGTGCATATGATGATAACTGTGCCTCATCCAAATCATTAATGCAGGGACATGCTAATATGGTTCTGATGCACAGGGCGAACTTAGAACTTAGTACAGTTTAGCAATGTAATGCTTTGTAGTGTTGACAGCCAGCATGTTTAATGGTTACACGTCAGGTGTGTAGCTGTCAGCCATTATGCATTATTGTCAGCAATTATGCATTATTGTTATTGACATTGACTGCATGTGGTCTCCATAATGTATTCTGTTTGTCTTCTAGGTGTCTGTGTATCAGCAGGATATGTCCATGTAGACTACAAGCGGTATGTCAGTGTGGTAACACATTGGGTATGTCATATTCAGGGTACAGATGTACACAATTGGCAGGTCTGTATAACGTTTTTTGAATGTGCTATGTAGCTTATAGTGATTAGGAGTGTATACAGGTAGGTGTATGGTGGCTGACATCAGCACCTCTTGTTCAGTGGACTATGGTAAGTCTAGTGGGTGGAACACACCTCAGATTTGTAATTTCCATACACACAGAGGGTACTGTGTTCATCCAACACACATCAAATATTGTTCACAGACACAGATACAAAAATCACAATTGCCAGTGTTGCTTTTGAAATCCCTACTCATCTAGTCAGTGGTAGTACAGTATTATGAAATCATCACAGGTGGCACAAAGCTCATAGTGTGAGTTTCCAAAGTACCTGTATAGTGAATAACATAACATGCCCTTGTAAGGTATGGCAATAGGTGGTGTAGTGGGTGTGACAGGTTTCATAGTAATGTCATGCAGGGGTGTACACACTCACAAACACTGCTATACACAGAAATGCAAACAAGTGTGCCACTACTGTGATTAAGAGCCCTGCCTCAGTAGCTGCTCATTCCATACTGTTACATAGCTATTTCTTGCATACAGCACAGGGTTTATCGGTCTGCCAAGTGTGTGCAGATACCTGTATGGTTGTTCTAAAAAGTGGCCCTCATAGAGCAGAACGTAGGATGTGTGCTGGGAGTACAATTGCTTACAATGTGACCACCCAATGGCTATATTCCTCACTCAAACACACACACTCAGGATACTGGTCTTGTGCACACACAAACACACGCACACACACACACACACACACACACACACACACACACACACACACACACACACACACACACACACACACAGTAGACCCCTACCTATCTAGTTATTGCTACTACAGTGTTACATATTTATCACACATGCCACAGAGATCATAGGTTGAAGGGCGTCCCAACACACTTGTAAGGTGAAGGACATCAGCAGTCCTTGTAAAGTACAGCACTTTAAGGTAGATTGTGGACAGCCACAAAATACGTCAACCTACATCACACAGAAACTCCATATGTTCACACAAACCCTGTTAGGCTACTATTAATCCACAGGTATAACAGCAATATGTACATTCAGTCACTGTGTGGAACATTCTCCCCCATTTTGTTGGCCTGTCTCCACAGTTTTATAAGATGTATTTCCAAATACCCTCTGTGATGCTTTTGTTCACACACTTCCATAAAGTTCTCCTCACAAGCAAGGTAAAGGGGCTACACCCACATGAAGAATCCAATTATAGCAGTGTGTGAAGATGCCATTGTCTAGCAGAATAACAGCACAGCTGTTCTGCATGCAATTAACAAGTAGGCAACAATAACTGGTGCACAGGCCATCAGCTGCTCATGAGTATTACATACAAAAGGCAAGCTGCTGCCTATGCAACACAGATGTACACCCTACATGTGTGTAGAGAGGGAGAGTGAGAAACTAAAGAAAAGATAACAAATAGCATATAACCAACTATAGTTGGAAAAATACAAAGACAGCTATGTCGAACAAGTACGCATATCATGGACTGCAGTAGAGGGTATGTAAGAATGGGAAAGAGGAGAGTTAACCTATATTCTCAAAAAAGCTTGCTGTACTAATATATTGCTGATCAGAAACTATGGCCATAGCATCTGGGTCTGTCTGCAGTGACATAGATCATCGGTAAGGCCCCAGGAAATGATGGCTCACATATAACTACTACTGGAGTGTGTTGACCAGTACTGACTTTGACAATGCTAGGCCAGCTACTGGGATGTTGTACATATCCATATCTTACTTGTGAATACAACTAGGATATACTTGTTTGTCTCAGATATGTGAGACACCTATACATGGTATTTCATAGTAAAGTACTGCTGCAGATGTGTGTTGAACTGCATCTATATACTGAGCTCATAACATTTAACTTTCCAGTGTTATGCACACTGACCATATGTGTGCCTCATATTTGTAGTCCTTTACCCATAGAGTTGTGTTATGTCTGTCAAATAGTTGGCAAATCTCTGAAGACTGACATTACAACATCCCCCTTCATTGTCCTTTGACTTTTCCCATTCGGGCTTGCCACAGTGAATCATCTGTTGCCATTTCTGCCTGTCCCCTGAATCTTGCTGTCTCACACCAACCACCTGCATATCCTCTCTCACCACATTCATAAACCTTATCAGAGGCCTTCCTCTCTTCCTCTTACCTGGCAGCTACATCCTTAACCATCATTTTCCCAATATACTCAGCAGCCCTCCTTAGCACATGTCTAAACTGATGTAATCCTGCCTCTCCCACTTTGTGTCATATCTGTCCAACATGGCCTGACCCTTTCATATACACATTGCTAAACCTGTTCACCCATGTCACATCCAATGCAAATCATAACATCTGTAACTCTGCCATGTGCAGCTCTGTCTCCTGCATTTTTTTCTCAATGCCACTGTCTTCAACCCATATAAAATAGGTGGTCTCACTACCCTCTTGTAGCCCTTACATATCACATTTACTGGCACTCATCTGTCACAACTCAGTCCTGACACTCTTCTCCAATGTCTCAATCCTGCCTGCACTCTCTTCTTCACCTGTCCTCCACAGTCGTCATTACTCTGAAATGCCAAGTGGTGCAATGGTTAAGGTGTATGCCTTTCAACCACAAGGTGCAAGGTTTGATTCTCACCACTGGAAAGAGCTTTACAGATTGAAGAGGTATATTTCCCAATCCCTCAGAGCCACACACTCTAGGGATCTAAACCTTATCATCACAATAAACAAAACATGCTGGAGGGATAGGTTACTGACCCAGAGAGTCCCCAGACTCTGGGATAGACTGCCCATACATGTCAAGCAGATCACTTCTTTGGCTCTCTTCAAAAGGAACCTTGATGATTGGATGGGAGAAAGGAAATTCACTCTGGGGATCACGTCAGTTGCTCTGCTAGACAGGGGTCCAGGGAAGTAAATAGTGTGGGAAGAAATAGCCAGGGAACCATCCTATGAAATGTTGATCCCAATCATTTAAGCACATCCAACTTTGCCAAATCTGCCCCATGCATCCTCAACATTCCACTATCCTCCCTCTCATTCACACACAGATATTCTGTTGTAGTCCTGCTGGCCTTCATTACTCCCCTCTCTACAGCATATACCCACCTCTGTAGGGTCTCCTAAATCAGTTTCCTGCTCTCAATACAGATCAAACTCAATGTTATCTCTCTGTAGATATCACACCTCTGCACAACAGCCTTATTCTTAAAACTGCACCCAAGCACTTTCTCTTCACTCCTCATGCAGCCTCACACTACCAAAGATATCAGTAAATAGTGTGGCTAAACACACCACTGCCATTTCCCCTAAACACCTCCATGCTTCCACAGCTATGTAATGTGGGCCAACAGCCATTCCAGTATTCATCCCCTTCATAGCTATCATTACATCTTCCTTGTTAAGCTGTTGCACTTCCTGATTCACCATACCCACATCATCCAATCTTCTCTGTCTCATTCTCTGCAGTCATCAGCCTCTCAAAGTTCTCTGTCTATGTGGTCAACACACTCTCCTCACTTGTGAGTACATTTACCTCATTATCCTTTATCACCCTTATCTGCTGCATATCTTTCCTAGCTCAGTACATCTGTCTAGCCAATCAGTACAACTCATGTCATCCCTCCTTAGTGTCCAAACTGTCATATAACTCTTCATATGCCTCAACTTTAGCCTTTGCTACATCTCTCTTTACAATGCAACGCATCTCCTTATACTTCTGTCTACTTTCCTCACCACTCTGACAGTCCCACTCCTTCTTCCCCATCCTCTTTCTCTGTATACTGTCTTGTTCTTCCTCAGTCCACCACCCAGTCTCCTTGTACTACTTCCTCCATCCACATGTCACACCAAGCACCTTTCTAGCTGTCTCCCTTAGTATCTCTGCTGTACTTAACCAGATATGTGGTAAATTGACAGTACCACCCAGTGTCTGTCTTAACTCTTCCTTGAACTCCACCTCACAGGCACCCTTTTCCAATTCACACCATGTGATCATTGCTGCTGAACTCACACTCCCCTTCTTCTTGATCACCAACATCATCCTGTAGACCAACATTATATGCTGCCTAAATACACTTCCCCCTTCACCACTTTACATTCTCCAATCTCCTTCAAACTGGCCCTCCTACATACATTGAATATATTCCACATATGTGCATCTTACTACAGTCTTGTAACTTACCCTATGCTCCTCCCTCAATTTATAGTACATATTCGCCACAGCCATGTCCATCTGTTTTGCAAAATCCACTACCATCTCACTGTCTGTATTCATTTTAACACCATGCACACCCATCACTTCCATATACACTCTGTTCCCTTCACCAACATGTCCATTGACATCTGCTGCAATGACCACTCTGTCAACCTTAGGAACAGTCATCACCACATCATCCAAATTTCTTCACATTTCTCTTTGTCATCCATCACACAGCCAAGTTGTGTAGTGTATGAGCTCCCACCAACCTTGGGGCACACACCCCAGTACAACACCAGGGTACAGAGCCCAACATGTTTGAGGTGGGTGGCACCCACACAATGGACAGGGGGCATGCAGATAAGGGCCAACTGGGGATCAGTACACTAATGTATCAGACATACTTGCATCAGTATTTTATTTACATCTGTGTCAGGTTCGATTGCAGTTGTGGATGGGGTTTTCTAATACACAGAGGTGCACATCTATGGTATAGTGAGGACAGAAATGTGTGTATTATTGGGGTTTGTACTGTAAATGTGTGGACATGCTGCATCCATCCTGTACCAAGGCCACATGTGAGTCTGCTGACAATATCTGTGTCTCACAACTACCTAGGTCCCTCTGGTCTGCATATGGGTCAGCAGCCTGAAGCTGGTGAGTATGACATTGTTCTGTTGTGGCCTGGCAATACCCCAGGCATGTGAAAGGCATGCAATTTACCATGCACACAACTATCACTAATAGCTATATTGCTTTATGTGGATGTTCACTTGTGGTGGGGTTAACTGCATTGCATCACAGTGGTCACCACTGGGGCCTACCTGAGGTGAACTCAACATTCCTGTAGCATACCTCACAACTTGTCAGTGCATGATGTCTGGACAGATGCCAGCAAAATGTGATGGACAAATGGCCTAAGGTAAGGACATGTGTGACACATTACTGGTATACAGTGGATATACATTGTGTACACGTCCCTGTTAATACACAAGGTGTTTCTGATACATACAAACTAGGACCACAATATGTCAGTCCACACCTCTTCCAACCTTTAATGTGACCCATAACATAAACAGTTCACTTGGAAAACCAAGCATCTGGACTCATGTATTGCACCTACAAGGCTGGATAAGTGAAAGGGTGGCAGACATTGTATCAGCATGATGTTTCAGTCAAGTATACCTGATGCTTCCATATGTGTCAGTATACTCACTGTGGCATATTTGGCTACAATATCACATACATAGGCATTGTGAAGGCACACGGAACACTTATAGGTTGCAAACATCTGGATATTCCAGACCCATATGTACAGAGGACTGTACAATGGTTTATCTTGCTGCATGTGAGGCAGATGCTGTTACCACACTATATAAAGCAATGGCATCAGGAGGTGGTCACCAGTCATTTATGGTACACACATCAAAATAGTATAAGCCACACAAGATATGATCTTCACACACACACACACACACACACACACACACACACACACACACACACACACACAAACAATTGCTAGTAGTGAGATTAAAACTCCTGCCTATCCAGTTATTTCTACTATAGTGCTATACAGTTATCAGACATGCCACAGAGCTTATACATTTTCACCTCCTCCAAAGGTACTTCTAAGGTGGATGATATTAACAGGACTACTAAATTGGAGTGAGGGGAAGTGGTACAGAATTAAAAAATGGTATAACCCACACACTACATGATTCTCACACAAGCACTTGCCAATACTGGGCTTAAAACTCCTGCCTATCTAGGTATTTCTACTATAGTATTACACAGTTATCAGGTGCACCACAGAGCTTTAACAATTTCACCTTGTCCAAAGGTACTTCTAAGGTGGATGACATCATTAGGACTACTAAATTGGAGTGAGGGGAAGTGTAAAGGGTAGTACACAAGTCAAAAATGATATAAGCCAGACAGCGCATGATACACACACACACACACACACACACACACACACACACACACACATACTCCCTTGCCAGCATTGGGATTAGACCTCCTGCCTATCTAGTTATATCAAATAAAGTGTTACGCAGTTACCACCTGCACTACAGAGCTTACTGAAAATTCAACTGGCCAAAGCTGCTGATAACTGCAAAGCTGAGCTAAAGTATTACAGGTGGCTGAAAGTCTGCCTTCAGTTTTACACTTACATCATGCTAATTCTTTCTGCCTTACACTTCAAATAGCATTATAGCTTGACACTTCAACAGGTTATTGTATCAATAAGTGTAGCATACCTGGGAGCCATCAGCAGTACTTGTTCATCAGAGAAGTAGCGCCAGTACTTACTAGTTATGTCCACTCTTCCTGGCATGATTGAAGTGCAGTTTTCTGTGCTTTCACCCATTAACCTGGTGCACTTGTCCATTCTGAGGCACTGTTGCAACTGCCTCATGTACACAGATAACCCTCTCCTCTAAACGCCAAACACTCAGACCTGTGGGAGTTAACCATACATCACCAAATGTAGACATATGCACTCTCCAGCAAAGACTGGATTAGCAGGTCAAGAGAATAAGATCAACACCTGCACCACACCATGTGGAACACATAGCTCACCACGATACCCACTTTGTCAGACATGACATACAGTGAAAAGCCACACACCCACCTTCACAGAGGCACACAATGGACATTTACCATAACAGCACAGACCAGCAAGACAGACATCCACAAAGACACCATGACATGGCACATACCAAAGGACACATATTTCACCTACACAGTGTGCCCCTCAACCTAAGCTCCTAAGGCTAGCCATCTTGCACAATACAGTGATCATGGGTAACCCAATACTGAGGCAAACACATATTCCATTCAGTAAGTTGAATATGGAGCAGTTAACAGCCAATATCTATCACATGACAGCATCCAACACATGACACAGCCAGTCATGGCACTCCACAACAACTACAAGTATCACTCTGTATCCATGTGGGTGTGAATGACCTGGGACACACCTCCCTGGACTACATCACAAGAGACATAGTTAAACTTTCTGATTATGTGGTCCAGGCAGGTGTGACAGTAGCTCTGAGCAGTATACTGCCATCATCCAGAATGATGCTGCAGTACTATCAACAGATGATTGACTGCAACATTGGCTTACATGTTGTGTAATTCTCAGGGGATCAAGTCTCTCTCTGCTTGGGATAACATGATTGACGGGCCTCAATGACTTGTCATAAATGTCCTACATCTGTCAGCCCTGGGTTTACAGGTAATGGCTATGTGTCTTGTCACCCCTTTACTGCCTTATTAGGCAGTGTTCCAAATGTAATTACCACTATAACAGCTAGACATGTATGCAATCTGAGGGTCATGCTGCTCAACAGTAGACATCTAACTGTCAGGATACAGTCACTCAAAGCACTCCTCAGGGTGGAGGACATTGACATTTCTGCTGTAATGGAGAGATGGTTCACAGCAGCACACAGCAGCACACAGCAGCCCTGTAGTAACAGGCTATGACGCGTTCCACAGCAGTCAGCCTCAAACATGGACCACACCATACCTTTACAGGTGGTGTTGTCTCCATATTCATTATGGATAGGCACACATCTAGACTAGTATCCCAGCATAATGCATGGGAAATACTTCCGGTACAACTGCCTTGGGGTAATAGTGCAATCCTGACCATAGCCTGCTATGGGTCCACATCTATGTCCCTAGACTGTCAATGTACATTCCTCAACACCCTGCCATCTATGAACATCCAACGCAACACTGACTTAGTAGGAGACTTCAACTATCCCTCCATCACCTGGGGAAAGTAGCTAAGTGCCAGTACAGTGGCCCAACACTTCCTGGAATTCATCATTTCCAGACTGACTGTCTCATATTGACCCCCAGTAGAGGATGCAACAACCTTGACCTGTGTTAACTACTTACATATGGGACTGTTGCTCATCCACAGTTGTCAATCCCTAGCTAGTGAGATAAACACAGGCTGTAATCAACATGGAACTCAACATGTCAGTCACACCCCCCACAAAGGTAACCACCTTGCAAATGCTCTCCAAAGCTGACTTTGCAGCCATAAAAACAGGGTGGATGACTTCACTGTATCCATGACAATGGGAAATAGCTGCATGACTGTCAAATCCTGCACATAAGTAATGTACAAACAGGTAGATGAATGCATGGTACTACCCATAGCCAACAGAATCCAGACACTGTCCTCCAAACACTGGAAGACAATGTGGTGGTCCCCTGCCATTACTAAAGTGTACAACATAAGAAGGACACTGTTGCAGAAAAAGGTGGTATCCCAAGACTGTTGAACCCCCTTATTAGCCTCAAACACAACTTGGGATCCTTCATGGAATCACCTACAGGCAGCTATGAAGGCAGAAATGCAGCAGACACTGATCTGCTGGATTCAGCAAACTTCCATGTAAGAATAGCTTATTCTTGCATGGAAAGGACCATTCCCATGCGGCACGGCAGCACACCATGCATATTCATGAAGGCATACTTGCTGTGCTGTTATACGGACATGGTTCTGTGTAGGAGTGCAGGGAGTGTGTCTGAGAGCAGTGCTCTCACAATACACACACACCCTGCACAGCAGAATTGCTGTATGGCAATTTAAATAGAGCGAGATCACTCATTACATCTATCAACCTGTCAGAGTAAGAAATCTGGACAAAGTCATAAGGGACAATTGCCACTACAAACTTAGAAAGTTGATAGAACAACAGGTTTAGCATTAGCATGAATTTTCTGAAGGGTATGAAGTATATAATGCACACCTCACAACCCATTAGAGTAAGAAATCTGGGCAAAGCCATAAGGGGCAATTGCCATTACAAACTTAGAAAGTTGATAGAATAACAGGTTTAACATTAGCATGAATTTTCTAAAGGGTATGAAGTATATAACACACACCACACAACCCATTAGAGTAAGAAATCTGGACAAAACTATAAGGGACAATTGCCATCACAAACTTAGAAAGTTGATAGAATAACAGGTTTAGCATTAGCATGAATATTCTAAAGGGTACAAAGTAAAAAATGCAACAAATACATTTATTTTTTCATATCTGCAATAAAGTTTAAGCGTAGCTGCATGGCTGTGCCCATTGCTTAGCTATGCTTAGCCCAGCTGAAACAGCAAGATAAGTTAAATAGCAATAGACATCCCACCTAAGCAATTGTGCAATAGTGTAACAGTTAGAGAATATGCTTTATATGTAGTCATTCATGGTTCGAGCCTTCTCAAAGCCATTTGTATGTGAAGGCATTACAATTTTAATTTATTTACATATTTATGTAGGAAGTAACTTATATTTCTCAACCAGAGTGCCCCATACACTATAGTCACACAAGAATAAATGTAATGAAAGCACATTAGGGGATGTCGGAGAAGGTAAACAAACTGATAATATGTAATGAATGATGACTCAATCCCATACAGGTGGCAGTCCAATAAAATAAAACATAAGCAATGCTAAGCATTGCACAGCTATGCTGACCGGGTGTAAGCATTGTGTAAATATGAATGCTAAGCAATGAGTAGCCCAGCTAAGTGGATTTGCCCATTGGTAAACAGTGCTGAACCTGCCCCTTTAAGCACTGCCAACCTTGGCTAAGCAGGTTTGCCTGTAGCTTAGCTTAGTATATTTATAACCATCCAATCATGGCAAAGGGCAGGAAATTGGCCGTATTTAAACCTCGCAGGTGGGAATACAGCTCATAACTGGTTGTAGCTCCCCATTGTAGGCAGTATGGCAAGTGTGGGAGAGGGCATGTGCTTTCAGGCGCAGCCCTGGGGCATACAGGAGTCCAAGGTCATGGTAGGACTCCTTGCAAAAAAACATGATGTGAGACTGCTGCAGGACCAGTACTAGGGCTCCAAATACAAAGCGGAAGCCTGGGAAAGTCTCACCTGTGATCTCACCAGTGCCACTGGTATCCATCAGACTGGAGAGCAGGTCCAGCACCACTATGCCGACTTGAAGTGAGGAAGACGGAGATCTTGGAACAGTGGGTCCAAGAAAACATGACAGAGGGGTGATGTTCCAGCAGTGTGTAAGTATTCATAGCAATAACTGTTTACCAATGTCCAGCCTGTGTATGTGATGGATATGTATGTATAAATGTTTCTCTATTTTCATTACAGCTCCAGCTGAGTGGGTTGTGAACCAGGAAGCCCATGCCAGTAGGTTGCAAAGGCAGCATTGCGAGGCTGGTGAGGAACAATCTAGCTTGTACTATACATACCAAATAAATATTAAAGAGTAGAATGTCACCTGGCATTATTAAATCTGGGTATGGTTTAAACTGAATAAAGCAGACAATATTACAGTAATAGTCTCATATCGGTCATATATTAATAAAAATGTAATTGCCTGTGAATAAAAATCTAAACCCTGGATTAGTTGTGTTTACTCTGGTATGGCATGGTTTGAAATGTATACAGGTTATGCATAGCAACTATAGCTCTGAAAGCATTAAACAATCAAGTCTCATCTGACAAAGTTAGTGTCTCTGTAACACACAAGATTAACTGATATTACAAATGTCACATACCAAGATCTGATATCAGAATAGTAATGCTGTGTTAACCACTGTTTTCCACACTGTGCTATGTGAACAGGTGTGTAATGTTGTAAATACAAAGTCAGGCTGTACAATAAAGAGAATGAGAAAGAAATATTTCAAGAAATAAACAACAGTGTCTCAATAGCTCCCTCTGATGAAATCTGTCATATTTTCTAGCAGAAACAGCCACAATTCAAATCCCTAGAGTGGTAGTAAGCTGTATGCATAATTTCAACTAGGATTTTGTGAAAATGTGTAGAAAAAGTCAGGTAGTATTAACAAACATTCCCTCCACAGGTCTCCCAGGTAAGATAAGGTATAAAGTGGCTATAAGAAGGCTGCAGTTATACTGTGTCCAACACTCATTGTCCAACCCCAAGGCTGCAAATGACAGCAAGATAAATATATGCACCAAGTGGTCTCCCCCAAGAAATATTTAAAAGTGTCATGTGTCACGGCTACAATTCCCTGCTAACAACACCCAGGGTGACTGATAGAAATAAAGGCAGAGTGTGACATTAGCACATACACACAGAGACACACACACACACACACACACACACACACACACACACACACACACACACACACACACACACACACACACACACGCACACACACACACACACACCGTATGAGTGCACATATGTAACCCTGACTATGAGAATATGGGTAGAAGCAGTCATGTAGTATTAACAAACATTCCTTCCACAGGTCTACCAGTTAAGAGAATGTGCAAAGTAGCTATAAGAAGGCTGTAAGTATACTGTGTAAAAACATACCACTGCCCAACCCAAGGCTATAGTTGTTGTAATAATACCTGTAGAGTAATGAGTAGAGCTATGATCATTAAAGCTGTTACCGCTGCAAGAATTACATTTGTTAACTAACATTTCTCTCTCTTCCCCACCTTATCTTCACCAAAAATGTGAACACATATGTTAATGGTTATGTTTTCCACCAAACCTACTGTTGGGACATGTGTCCTGTTGTTCTAAAAAAGTTGACATTTATTCCAGTTAATGTTCCCTGTTCAAATACCATCATTGCTGGCCTATTGCTATTACTGTAACCTGCATGCTGGTGTAATGCCCACTGTGGTTCCATATATTCATGTGTTCTGTTTAATATGCAAATGTTCCAAATGTGTTATATTGGGTTAATGGGAATACTCATGCATGCTGTTATAACTAATCCTGGAATGTGTTAACCATTACTAACCAACATATGTTCTAAAACTGCAACACCATAGCTCATCAGGGAAGGCCAATGCCAGTGGATCCACCTCTCCCACCTCATCTGGTCATGGCACCAGACCCTAGCACATCTGGTACCCAGCCAGGGACATTGACATCCACTGGTCCTGCACCACCTTTGTGTGGAACTGCCTTAGGGGATGGG